>NW_022436964.1:8544990-8582516 GCF_009761245.1 Sapajus apella
TGTGTGTGTGTGTGTGTGTGTGTGTGTGTGTGTGTGTGTGTGTGTGTGTCTGGAGAAGTGGGTTGGAAAAGAAGTCAGTTCTGCATCACTGGGGAAATGGCATTATCTTATTTTCAAAATAATATTAAATATCCTCCAATAAATAAAATTTTTCCTATAACCTATTGATAATTCTTATGTTCTTTCAGATCCTCTTTCACATACTCTTTTCCTGGAGTTATTGATTATTGTTCATTTTTACCTTGAATTTTACTACCACTTAGGAGAAAATAACAGTTACACTGGCTAACTGGTATACTGTCTCTACTGGTTAACAGTGTATCAGTTTCTTGTGTCATTCCCACCCCCTACCCCCACCTTCTGCTCTACACAGACAAGGCAGTCTTAGCATAGCTTAGATTTCTTTACACAAAGTAATTTATCTACATGACCCTAGGAAAATAAAAATAACTCTTTGTCTGTTTCTTCTAAGCCATTTTTTTTTTCATGATTAGGTAGAGGGCATTTGCCCAGTGGTGGGTGGGGCAGTGAGGAATGGTTTCCTTGCTTGCTTAATAGAGGGTAACGCAGAATCAGCATCAGCATCCTGCCCAGGTACTGAAGGTCCCAGGATGATGCTACAAAAATTAGGATGAAATTTAACAAAGTAAGTACTTGGAGCTGGGATTTTAAAACAGGGATACTGGAAAATGAATACTTGTATCTGGTACATTGTTGCAAAGAGGATTGTTTTCTATGTGTCTTTTTTTTTGTCCACTGTATCTGAATCACTAGTTTTGTTCATTTCATTTGAGTGGAAAGGGACTTAACCATTAGCTCAAAGAAAACAGGCAAGTATCATTCATCTTCCTCCATAAATGAATAGTAAAATGTACCTCTTATTTGGGATTCCAAAAAAAGAGTCCTCTCACTTTAAAAAAAAAAAAAAAATTTAAAAGGCCCAACCTAGAAACTCAAAGGAAAGAATTCTCATGCAGTGTGTATCTATGATATAGAAAGCATAGCAGTGTTCTATTTATTTCATTTATTTAACTCCTATAGTAAACCCGTTTTACAGAGGCAGGGGAGATAACTTAATAAGAAGTTACTTATACACAGTGTAACTAGGAACCAGGAAGAGATGGAAGTGGAATTCAAATTCAGGTCAACCTGACATTCAAAATTCCCATGTCCTTTTCTAGTAGATTAATTTACCCCTTTTAGAGTATCCTTCGAAATTCAAAGCTCAGAAGTTGATGCATTTGGTTTTTCTACATAACCAATATCAGGCATGAACACAGGATACTGATTGGGCTTACAGTGGTCAGTTGGCTCAGCTGAATTAAGTGGAGTCTTCATAAGATACCAACAATGGCTTCAACCTTCATTAGCTTCATAGCATTTCCACAACCAGCACAACTCATAGCTCTGGGCTGCTGCCTCAAAAAGGTGTACTCCATCTTCAAAACCCATGTCTACTCTTTTAATTTAAAAAGTATGGATGTAGGGGGTGATAGTTCATGCCTGTAATCTTAGCACTTCGGGAGGCTGAGGAGGGCGGATAGCTTGAGTCCAGGAGTTCAAGACCAGCCTGGGCAACATGGTGATACCCTGCCTCTATGAAAAAACACTAAATTAGCCAGGTGTGGTAGCATGCACCTGTAGTCCCAGCTACTCAGGAGGTTGAAGGGGGAGGATTGCTTGAGCCTGGGAGGCAGAGATTGCAGTGAGCCAAGATCACACCACTGCGCTCCAGCCTGGGTGATGGAGTAAAAAAACAAAAAGGACAAACTATGGGAGCACTCACATTCTATAAGATGACAAGGACAGTCTCTCTTCTAGTGGAATTGAGCATCGACCACTTTCCAGGTAAAACTTCCATGGTGTGACAGAGGCAACAGAATGAAAAGTGAATGGGCTTTAGAGACTTAGATTTGAACCTTCCCTGCTACCTCTTGATGTCTCTGAGACTTCAAGTCCCCTATTAAAATGATTAATTATTAAAATTTTCTACGTCTCAGCTTCAGCATCTGTACAGTGGGGAAGTAAGCTGCACTTCATGGAGTGGTCCTGAGGACTGAATGCAAATGGTACACAAAGCACTTGCACAGCCTCCCAGCACAGAGGTTGCATCCAGAGTCTTACTTATTGTTACACATGTTGCTTTTAGAGACTATCATATGGGAAGGTTCAAGTGAGAAGTTAAGTATACCCAGGACAGTTTTCATTCATCTGCACACATCAGTTTTCAAGGGTTCTATTTGGGAAAAGTTATTCAGGAGGAAGGGTTCTATTTGGAAAAGTTTTATTCTGGAGGAAGGAATTTACCACCATGCATGTGCTGCCCACGTGTCCGTGTGTTTTTCTGTTTTCTGTAATTCATCTACTTGGGATGTCCTTTCTGCCATTTGTTACTGACTTCATTGCCTCAATTTCATGTTATGCAAATTTCAAATGGATACAAACCATGGCTCCTTTTTATCACTAAACAACATTCAAAGGATCTGATCTCAGCCACTCACAAGACCAGTCCTCAGCTGAGGTGGAGCCTGTCATCAAAGGGCTTAAATGACAGAAAAACTTGCCCAACCTAGAACCAAATGTATAATCATTGGTTACAGTTGATTCTCATTATTTGTGGCAATTATGTTCTATAAAGTCACTGCAAACACTTCATCAGTGAATACTGAGCTAATGTTCCAAGGGAAAATACAGGTTCCGGCACACCTCTGGTCACAATCTTTTCATCTGCCAATCAATATATAACCTTGTTTTATGTGCGTTTCTGTTTAAATGAACCTGACTTAGTACATATTGTTGATTTGTGAACATTGAACTCATGGCCAACAGTAATGTAACTTGTGCCTAAACAAAGCTTATCTATTTTCTTCATAAGGCACACCACAGCCTTCCTGCTCTTGGGAATACTAGACAGTATTTCAGCACTATGCTTGAAAGCTAATTTGAACAACAAAATCACCAGCGAAAAATACAAAAATGAGAAAAGTATGGCCCTAAATAGGTTGTGAGAAGGTCACTTGTTCACAGTGTGAACAAAAAGACAGAGCCTCACACGTGGCCAGGTGGCAACGTGCACATTGGGCAACTCCAATTTTTCGCCACTCTGCTCGTGTCCAAAAGTGACCCAAAAAGTACCTTTTATTGATTTTGTGGTTACAAATACATGTTAGTGAAAAGGCAAATTTACAAATATAGAATCTGCAAATAGTGAGGATTGACTGCATATATTCAAAATCATAAACATTGTTATCTAATGAAAATAAGATTTCTCCCAAATGCCAATTTTATTATTACAGTCATGCATCACTTAATGACAGGGACGTGTTCTGAGAAGTTCATCTTTAGGTGATTTCATCATTGTGCAGACGTCATAGAGTGGACTTAAACCTGGATGGTAGAGCCCACTACACCACCTAGGCCATCTGCTATAACCTTTTGCTCCTAGGCTACACACCTGTACAACATGTTACTGTACTGAATACCACAGGCAGCCGTAACACAATGGTAAGTATTTATTTATCTAAACAGGGACAAGATACCATCCAATTATAGTGTTCTACTTTATGGGATCACTGCCATGTATGTGGCCCATCACTGACCCAAATGGCATTACATGGTGCATGACTATATTTGGATAGGCATTTTCTCTCATGATTTGGCTGTCGTTTAAATCGTTTACTTGTCATTTTTTCCATCTGTTTGCTCATTTTCCTTATGGCACTCGTTTTTTATCTCGTAAGGTACGATGAAGAGAGATCTTATAAGAGAAGTGTGAGGTAAAATCTCCTGATCTCCTATTCATGCTGGACCCTGTGTGTGTACACCAGTGTTTTACTTGTGGGTGACCTCAACATGCTACCAGAGCAAAGGTCACTGTATCCATCTTTTGTATGCCATTTCCCGTCTTTGTCTTGTGTGTAAAGCTGTTGAGGTCAACCTAATTTGCAACTGAAACCCACTAAACCAGATACATCACTGACTTGGCCCAGGCTGCAAGCTAACTTGAACTGTACCCACCAGACTGACATGGATGATTTCAGCTTGATTCAGCCAGCATGTTTCTGATCCCTTTGCAACTTTTATATCTACTTTTTATGAAGGAATTTGTAAAGTCAATGTACATAAACAGTGGATGGGAGGAAACGACAGCATATTTAATGGAAGGAGTGCATCTCAGTGCTCCAGAAGCCAGTTTTGAAAAGCACATATGCACCACTTTCGTTTGGCTCTGCTTTGCTAAGTGACTGTCTCATGCTCTGCTTGCTTCTTTTTTGTTTCTTTTCCACACCAATAATTTTTGCTCCTGCAGACTGGATGAAGAACTGAGGGAAGCATCAGAAGCAGCTAAGTAAGACTTGGTTTTCATTTAGCAGCTGGCATGATGTTGGCTTGCATTTCAGAACTGAATTGGGAAAATGTGCATGCCTGGTGTCTTATTCCTGCTTCCTGACAATAATGCACATTAGAAATTCTCTTTCTCCTATGATAGATGTAATCTCTATTATTCTTACTACAATCTGTTTTTCCCTGTGATTTTGGTTATACTGAGGAATGCATTTGTCACTGTTGTTGTTTTTTAATGTATATGAAATTCTAGGCACCACAACAAAAGAACACGTCACAGGCACTGCCACATATAGTGTGACATCCAGATGATCATTGGGTATTGAGGCAAGAGAACCTCATTAATGCATATCAATGGGGAGGAATAATAGCACATCAAAATTTGGCATATTGGCTCTGAGTGTGGTGGCTCACACCTGTAATCCCAGGACTTTGGGAGGCTGAGGCAGGTAGATCACTTGAGGTCAGGAGTTCAAGACCAGCCTGACCAACATGGAGAAACCCCATCTCTACTAAAAATACAAAATTAACTAGGCATGGTGGCATATGCCTATAATCCCAGCTACCTAGGAGGCTGAGGCAGGAGAATTGCTTGAACCCTGGAGGCGGAGGTTGCAGTGAGCCAAGATGGCACCATTGCACTCCAGCCTGGGCAACAAGAATGAAACTCCATCTCAAAAAAAAAAAAAAAAAAAGAAAAATTTGTAATACTTTTGTAGAATCAATTTCATGGCTAAGAGTGAAAACAACTGACTTAATGACTTTGGAAATATGCTTAACAGCATCTGAGCTATTTTGATGAATAGAAAAAAATCCATTGCCCACTATTGTTAAAGTATAATTCTCAAAAAGGCAAAATTATAACTCTCATGCAAATATAAATGAACACATGCTATTATTAAATTCAACTAATTATATAATACAGGAACCACTAAGGTGTTAAAGCCAGTTCAAAGAACATTTGAGCAGCTAGATATCTATAGTTAATTTATAAAAAATATTTGGATAAGATTGTTGGGTTAGATACAAAACTGGTTAATAACCAACAGGGCAATAAACTGTAATATGGAGGTTGCCTTTTCCACTGGACTGAAATTATTTGCATTTCTGCTGGACAAGAACTACAAGTTAACCTCTGCCTCTGTTGAGTTGTAAAATAGCTCAACCAATAGAAAGTCAGCCCAGCACTGCTTTGAAAGAATTTCCAGCCATTCCCTTTTCTCATTTCCAAGTTACAAAGAAATTTTCTCTTAATACACATTAGATATAATCAAGTACTATTTGAAAAGTTTGCTGTATTAAGCACATTAAATTTCTTCCCCATTTTAAATGTTGCTTATGCTGTTAATTTTTATAACCAGTTCCCATTTTATTAGACATTGCAAAAGCGGAAGGCCTGGACAATGTCTCAACAGCTATAAATTCTGAATAAATAAAATCTAATAGATGTTTTCTGCCTAGTTGTCAATGCCAATTCCTCATTAAAACAATCCACTTAGACATTTTTTCCCCTGTGGTATATTTTTATTGTAAGTAACCTATAGGATTATTTCCTTGTAGTGTGCCAATCTTTTGTGTTAAAAATTAAAGGATAAGTTTTTGCTTTAGAAAGTTTGGGGGAAGGGTGCGCCAAGATGGCCATGAGAAGGCAACACCAGCATGCAGCTCCCAGCGAATGAGATGCAGAGGGCTAGAGGACTTCAGGATTCCAAGTGAGGTGCCGGGTTCATTTTGGTGGGACTGATAAGGCATTGAAAATAGCCCAGGGAAGAAGCCACAGGGTGACAGCCGCCCAGGGGGGCAAATCAAGATGGGGCGGGGGCGCATCCCCACCTGAAACGTGCTGCCAGCTTGGAGGGTCATGGGGACTTCACCCCCTTGGTGCTCTGATTCGGATCCTGTGCTTACCTCATCCCTCCTACAACCCCTGGTCCATGAGAGCCCTACCAGACGGTGGGGCACTGATACAAATCTGAGCGGAGGCTCCCACTGGGTGAGGCAAGTTGTCACATGGCCCTGGGCAGAAGTTTGGACTAACGCCAGTGGGACGGACGGTCCCACAGAGGGAGGCAGAGTTGAAAGCTAGGAAACAGACCATAAGGCCTGGCAGGCCCCATCTCCACAGAACTCAAACTGAAGTCCTTGCTAGGGAGCTTGGCAGCAAATACATCAGCTTGACCCCAACCAGGAAGATTGAGCTCTGGGAGAGATGCCATTGGGAAGGCAGGGCCAATCTCACCTGCAAACAAACTCCAGGGAAGGACCACCCACCCAACAACGTGACTGAACCCGAGAGAACCCAGCAACGCCCTCTGCAGGCTAAAAAAGATATAGCTCCAACCTCAACAGAAAACATGTCCACTCAGAGACTCCAGCTGAAATCACAAACTTCAAAGCTCAAAGGGAGATAAATCCACAAAGATGGGAAAAAACCAGCACAAAAAGGATGAAACCATCAAAGAACAGAACACCTCTTCTCCTCCCAGAGATCACAACTCCTCACCATCAAGGGAACAAAATGAGACAGAGAATGAGTTTGACGAATGACAGAAGGCTTCAGAAGGTGGGCAATAACAAACTTTTCTGAGTTAAAAGACCATGTTCTAACCCAATGAAGAGAACCTAAGAACCTTGAAGAAAGGTTGAACAAAATGCTAACAGAATAACAAGCTTAGAGAAGAACATAAACGACTTGATGGAGCTGAAAAACACAGCACAAGAACTTCGTGAGGCATACACAAGTTTCAACAGCCAAATCGATCGAGCAGAACAAAGGATATATCAGAGATAGAAGATCAAATCAATGAAATAAAACAAGAGGGCAAGATTAGAGAAAAAAGTGAAAAAAAATGAAGAAACCCTCCAAGAACTATGGGATTATGTGAAAAGACCTAATCACTTGATCAGAGTACTGAATGTGATAGAAAGAATGATTCCAAGTTGGAAAAACTCTTCAAGATATTATCCAAGAGAACTTTCCCAACCTAACAAGGCAGGCCAATATTCAAATCCAGGAAATACAGAGAATACCACAAAGATATTCATCAAGAAGAGCAACCCCAAGGCACATAATTGTCAGATTCACCAGGGTTGAAATGCGGAAAAAATTCTAAGGGCAGCCAGAGAGAAAGGACGAGTCATCCACAAAGGAAAGACCATCAGACTCATAGCAGATCTCTTGGCAGAAACCCTGCAAGCTAGAAGGGAGTGGGGTCAATATTCAACATCCTTAAAGAAAAGAACTTTCAACCCAGGATTTCATATCCAGTCAAAATAAGCTTCATAAGTGAAGGAGAAATAAAATCCATTAGGGACAAGCGATTGCCAGGAGATTTCATCGCTACAAGACCTGCCTTCAAAGAGCTACTGAAGGAAGTACTAAACAGGGAAAGGAACGACCAGTACCAGCCACTGCAAAAATGTACCAAATGGTAAAGAACAATGACTCAATGAAGAAACCACCTCAACTAATGGGAAAAACAACCAGTAACAAAATGGCAGGGTCAAATTCAAACATAGCAATATTAACATTGAATGTAAATGACCTAAACGTCCCAATGAAAAGACACAGACTGGCAAACTGGATAAAATGTCAAGACCCATTAGTGTGCTGTATTCAGGAGACCCATCTCACATGCAAAGACTCAAATAGACCCAAAATAAAGGGATGAAAGAAGATCTACCAAGCAAATGGAGAGCAAAAAAAGCAGGGGTAGCAATCCTAGTCTCTGATAAAACAGACTTTAAACCAACAAAGATCAAAAGAGACAAAGAAAGGCATTACATAATGGTAAAAGGATGACCGCAACAAGAAGAGCTAACTGTCCTAAATATATATGCACCCAATGCAGGAGCACCCAGATACATAAAGCAAGTTGTTAACAACCTACAAAGAGACAGACTCCCACACAATAATAGTGAGAGACTTTAACACTCCACTGACAATATTGGACAGATCAATGAGACAAAGTCAACAAGGATATCCAGGACTTGAATGCAGATTTGAACCAAGTGGACCTAATAGACATTTACAGGACACTCCACCCCAAATCAACAGAACACACATTGTTCTCAGCACCACATTGCACTTACTCCAAAATTGACCACATAATTGGAAGTAAATCACTCCTCAGCAGATGCAAGAGAACAGAAATCATAACAAACAGTCTCTCAGAGCACAGTGCAATCCAATTAGAACTCAGGATTAAGAAAAGCACTCAAAACTGCACAATCACATGGAAACTGAACAACTTGCTCCTGAATAACAAATGGATAAACAATGAAATGAAGGCAGAAATAAAGATGTTCTTTGAAAACAATGACACAACATAGAGATCCCATGGGACACATTTAAAGCAGTCTCTAGAGGGAAATTTATAGCAATAAATGCCCACATGAGAAACAAGAAAAGATCAAAAATCGACACCCTAACGTCAAAATTGAAAGAGCTAGAGGAGCAAGATTAAAAAAAAAAAACAAACTCAAAAGCAAGCAGAAGACAAGAAATAACTAAGATCAGAACAGAACTGAAGGAGACAGAGACACAAAAAACCCTTCAAAAAAATCAATAAATCCAGGAGCCAGTTTTTTGAAAAGATCAACAAAATAGACCACTAGCTAGACTAATAGAAAAGAGAGAAGAATCGAATAGATGCAATAACAAACAGTAAAGGGGAGATCACCACTGATTCCTCGGAAATATAAAATACCATCAGAGATTACTACAAACAGCTCTATGGACATAAATCAGTAAATCTGGAAGAAATAGGTAAGTTTCTGGACACTTGCACACTCCCAAGACTAAGCCAAGAAGAAGCTGAAACCCTGAATAGACCAATAACAAGGTCTGAAGTTGAGACAGCAATTAATAGCCTACCAACCAAAAAAAGCCCAGGTCCAGATGGGTTAACAGCCAAATTCTACCAGACATACAAAGAGGAGCTGGTACCATTCCCGTTGAAACTATTTCAAACAATACAAAAAGAGGAATCCTCCCTAACTCTTTCTATGAGACCAACATTATCCTGATACCAAAATCTGGCAGAGACACAACTAAAAAAGACAATTACAGGCCAATATTCATGATGAACATTGATGCAAAAATCTTCAATAAAATACTGGCAAACTGAATCCAACAGCACATCAAAAAGCTTATCCACTACGATCAAGTAGGTTTATCCCACGGATGCAAGGCTGGTTCAACATATGCAAATCTATAAGCATAATTTACCACATAAACAGAACCAAAGATAAAAACCACATGATTATCTCAATTGATGCAGAGAAGGCCTTCAACAAAATTCTTTATGCTAAAAACTCTCAATAAACTATGTATCAGTGGAACATATCTCAAAACAATAAAAACTATTTACAAGAGACCCACAGCCAATATCATACTGAATGGGCAAAATCTAGAAGCATTCCCTTTAAAACCAGGCACTAGACAAGGATGCCCTCTCCCACCACTCCTATTCAATATAATATTGGAAGTTCTAGCCAGAGCAATTAGGCAAGAAAAAGAAATAAAGGGCATTCAATTAGGAAAAGAAAAAGTAAAATTGTCCCTGTTTGCAGACAATATGATCATATATTTTAGAAGACTACATCGTCTCAGCCCAAAACCTCCTTAAGCTGACAAGCAACTTCAGCAAAGTTTCAGGATACAAAATCATTGTGCAGAAATCACAAACATTCCTATACATCTAGAACAGACAAACAGAGAGCCAAATCATGAGTGAACTCCCATTTACAACTGCTACAAAGAGAATAAAATACCTAGGAATACAACTTAGAAGGGATGTAAAAGATCTCTTGAAGGAGAACTACAAACCACTGCTCAAGGAAATAAGAGAGGACACAGACAGATGGAAAAACATTCCATGCTCATGGTTAGGAAGAATCAATATTGTGAAAATGGCCATACTGCCCAAAGTAATTTATAGATTCAATGCTATCCCCATCAAGCTACCATTGACCTTCTTCATAGAACTGGAAAAAAACCACTTTAAACTTTATATAGAACCAAAAGAGAGCCTGCATAGCCAAGACAATCCTAAGCAAAAAGAACAAAGCTGGAGGGATCATGCTACCTGACTTCAAACTGTATTACAAGGCTGCAGTAACCAAAACAGCTGGTACTGATACCAAAACAGAGATATAGACCAATGGAACAGAACAGAGGCCTTGGAAGCAATGCCACACATCTACAACCATCTGATCTTTGACAAACTGGACAAAACCAAGCAGTGGGGAAAGGATTTCCTATTTAATAAATGGTGTTGGGAAAACTGGCTAGCCAATGCAGGAAGCTGAAACTGAGTGCCTTCCTTACACCTCATACAAAAATTACCTCCAGATGGATTAAAGATTTAAACATAAGAACGAACACCAAAATAATAATAATAATAATAATAATAATAATAAATAGAACACCATAAAAACCCTAGAAGAAAACTTAGGCAACACCATTTAGGACATAGGCACAGGCAAGGACTTCATGACTAAAACACCAAAAGCAATGGCAACAAAAGCCAAAATAGACAAATGGGATCTAATTAAACTTAAGAGTTTCTGCACAGCAAAAGAAATAATCATTAAACTGGCAACCAACAGAATGGGAAATAATTTTTGCAATCTACTCATCTGACAAAGGGCTAATATCTAGAATCTACAAAGAACCTAAAGCAGATTTACAAGGAAAAAACAAACCCATTCAAAAGTAGGCAAAGGATATGAACAGACACTTTTCAAAAGACGACGAATATGTGGCCAACAAACATATGAAAAGATGCACATCATCATTGGTCATTAGAGAAATGCAATTCAAAACCACATTGAGATACCATCTCATGCCAGTTAGAATGGCGATTATTAAAGAATCTGGAGACAACAGATGCTGGAGAGGATGTGGAGAAAAAGGAACACTTTTACACTGTTGGTGGCAGTGTAAATTAGTTCAACCATTATGGAAGACAGTGTGGCAATTCCTCAAGGACCTAGAAATAGAAATTCCATTTGACCCAGCAATCTCATTACTAGGTATATAACCAAAGGAGCAAAAATCATTCTATCATAAAGACACATGAATAGGTATGTTCATTGGGGCACTGTTTATAATAGCAAAGACCTGGAACCAACCCAAATGCCCATCAATGATAGATTGGCCAAAAAAAAATGTGGCACATATACACCATGGAATACTATGCAGCCCTAAAAAATGATGAGTTTGTGTCCTTTGTAGAGACATGGATGAATCTAGAAACCATCATTCTCAGCAAACTGACACAAGAACAGAAAACCAAACACCTTATGTTTTCACTCATAGGCAGGGGATGAACAATGAGAACACTTGGGCACAGGGAAGGGAACAACACTCACAGGGATAGGTCAGGGGGTGGAGGTGGGGGAGGGATAGTGAGGGGTGTGGGGAGGATGGGGAAGGATAACACCGGGAGAAATGCCTGATGTAGGTGACGGGGGACGGGTGTGGGGGGATGGAGACTGCAAACCACCATGGCATGTGTGTACCTATGTAACAATCCTGCAGGATGCAGGATGTACACATGTATCCCAGAGCCCAAATATAATTAAAAGAAAAAGACAGATGACCAATATCTTTAAGCAAGACAAATTCAGAAGCTATAAACAAACAAAAAGTTTTGCATTAGTGGAATTTACTGTTAAAATATTCCAATCTTCTCATTGTTTCAAGATAACTGACACCTAATTCAACTAACAAAACTCAAAACTGTGTACTTTATTCTAAAAAAGGCTTCTTAGTCTTGATCCCAACTGTTGCAAATAAGAAGTTGTGGAAGTGAGGAAGACATTAGGAATCCAGGAACTGAGTGTTGGGGTAACACACCCTTTAGCATTTATCTGCACTCAAATTGCTTTGTGTCATGAGATTTCCCAGAGGGAGAACTCTCAGTGAGTTTCTCTCTCAGATTTATTTTTTCAGGATAACATATTTATGAAATTAAAGAGCCATTTTCAAGACAAAAGATAGGGGGAGAGAACATCAATAATTTTTCAAACCTATTTATAAAGTCATGTTATCATGTTTCTTTCATTATTACCATGAAATCTTGCTTCCTTCAATAGAATTGTTTCCTCTATATTTACACTCTTTCTGCTTAGCTGCCACAGTAAAATGATTATTGTTTTAGGGTTGGTGGTGTTGCTTTCTCTTTTTTCTCTTATATCCACCATTTTGTTCTCTTCCCTACCCGCTATCTAACCTCCCCTGACATGTCTAAATGGTTCAGATAGTCCTGAGATGCTTTGATATCCCTTCTAAAGAAAGCACTATGCTCATGCCTAGTACATAGTAGATGCTCAGTAAATTTATGCTGCATAAATTAATGAATTTGCTTAACAGTCAGTTCACTGCTGTTGAGCAGTGGTTCTCAAACTTTATTGTGCATTACAATGACCTGGAGCACATGGTAAAACACAAAATCCCATGTCTCACCCCTAAACTTTCTGATTCAGCAGCTGTAGAGTGAAGCCTAAAAATTTGCATTTCTGGCCAGGTGAGGTTGCTCACCCCTGTAATCCCAGCGCTTTGGCAGGCTGAGGGGGAAGGATTGCTTGAGGCCAGGAGTTAGACACCAGCCTGGGCAACATAACAGAACTCTTATCTCTGAAAAAAAAAAATTTTTTTTAATTAGCCAGGTATGGTGGTATGTGCCTGCAGTCCCATCACATGGGAGGCTGTGAGCTAATTGATCTTCCCACTGCACTCCAGCCTGGGCAACAGAGTACGACCCTGTCTCAAGGAAAAAAAAAAAAAAAATGTGCATTTCTAACAAGTTCCCAGCGATGCTGATGCAGCTGGTCTCAGGACCCAGCTTTGAGAACCACTGCCTAAAAGTCAAGGGCCAAATAAAAATAATCAGGTTTGTTTTAGAAGTCTATGCTCTTGCTTTGGATTCAGCGGGTAAGCCATCAGCCTGAAGAATCCTCCCTCTAGGATTTTTTGATCCTGACTTTTTGATGGTAACATCACATGTATGAGGAATTGAAATATATGTGAACATTTCAAAATGTCTAAGGAGAAAGAATTCTACTCTGTTGACCCCACAGGTGATTGGAATGCCTTAGAATCCTACCATCTCGGCTACCAGCAACATCTTTCCAACTACCTTTTAGCCTCTGAAGTAGTCCCTGAGTTCTAGGAGAGACTCTAATAAACATGATCACTGCAGATATGTGGTTAGAAGCCAGATATACCCAGGTTCTTCCTGTTGACAGATGCACCTGACTTTCCACATGACTTGTTCAGAAAGCTTCAGGCCGGGTCTAACCAAAGGCAAACATACACTTGGTCAGGGAACAAAACCTATCTGCCCGCTGTCCTGCTTTATTCCCCCTAGTGTCTCCCAGCATCCTCCCTATCCCCTCACATGCACACATACCACCACTCAGACTGCACCCCAACTCTAATAGACTTCAGAAGGTGATGTGCTCAGCCTGCCTTATCTTTTTTTAAAACCTTAGTTCCATACAGGAGAGCAAGTATTATACCTCTGAAGGATAAATAGCATACATAGATCCATTCTTATTTTGAACATTGGGAAGCATCCATGTGTTGCCTTTGGAGTGACAGTATTAAAGGGTTTGCAAATTGCTATTTTCCTTGGGAGGATGACTCAAAATTAAAAAGCAGCAAAGCCGAGTTTGGAAGATTGCCCTTTCTTGATTCCATTCCAGATTTGCTATGTTTTTCTAGCACACTGTCAACACATACTTGACTGTCCTTGCTCACTGGAATTGTCAAATATTCCCTATAAAAATATCAGACCACCAGCAAGAAGGGTAGGGAGTGAGGAAGGAAGGCTGCTATCTTGCCTGGGGAGATAGTCTTCTGCCATTTTCAACAAAACACCTGACCTTCATCATGGATCCTCTTATGTGCAAACAGATAAATTAGCTTGTGAAATGATGTTACAAAGAGGACCACTGCATTTAAAAAGGATTGTAAAATCTCTTTAAATAGTGTTTCTCAATAATAAAATATTTATGGGAAGTAGGGCACGGTGGCTCACGCCTGTAATCCCAGCACTTTGGGAGGCCGAGGTGGGAGGATTGCTTGAGTCCAGTAGTTCAAGACCAGCCTGGGGCAACATGGCAAAACCCTAGCTCTACCAAAAATACAAAAATTAGCCAGGCATGGTGGCATGCCCCTGTAGTCCCAGTTACTTGGGTGGCTGAGGAAGGAGAATGGCTTGAACCTGGGAGGCAGAGGTTGCAGTGAGCCGAGATAGCACCACTGCACTTCAGCCTGAGTGACAGGGCAAGACTCTGTCTCAAAAAAAAAAAAAAGGGAGGTGTATAAAAGTTGAGGTGTAATAAGAATTCATCAAGAATAGAAAAAAAAATTGAAATTTGCTAACAGAGAAATCACATCAGTATGGAATATCAAAAACAGCTAATATTACACAAAAAGCACAAATGCCTAAAAACACTTTTATTTCATTATTCTGTATGGTTACATCTGTTTTCTGGGCATACTCAGTTGAGGTGAATGGTAGGATTCGTTTGTATCACCTGGACACAGCGCAGCTGTGTGGAGTGGTAAGTGTCCTGTTATTTCCAGAAATAACAGTAACAACAAGGAGAGCTGACACTGACATTTTTTTCTCAGTGTATTGGAGAATCCTCATTCTCATTAAAACTGAGAGTTAACTGTGTTCACGGATGAATAAAATTAGGCTGCTTGAGAGGGATTTTCCTGTGTGTGTGTAAAGTATTTCATTATTGGGGTACCAATACAATTTTGTAATCTGTCCCCTGAATAAGACAAGTTGAAAAAGCAGGAAAAAATGAGGACAGAGGAGGTGTTTGGAGTTTTTAATCTTTGCTTTGTGTTTTTATATCGTGGGTAATCTCTATATTTCAAGATCGATGGCAAGGGTTACAGCTTAATATCATCATCTGTTCAGGTATGGATTGGTGCAGTATTAGCAATGGGACCACATTAAACAGTTTCAAATGCCCCAAATCTGTTATGCTTTCACAGTGGTGACAGTGGAGAAATGTTGACTGCTTTCTATTTTCTCCTTGCTCTCAGAACTAGCTGCCTTTACAATGATCCAGAAATGTCTTCTATGGAGAAGGAGTAAGAATTCACCATCAGTAATAGCTATGTGGTTACTTACAGTGTTGTATGGCTGGGCTCTGAAAGACTGAGGACTGGGTAAACCCTATGTAGATGTTCAGCTGTCCTATGCTCCATTCCTGAAATTAGAAACTTGAAGCTAAATTTGCCAGGTTCACACCATTTCACTCACCATCACCCCTTACATTTCTTAAGGACAACCTATTGACATGGCATTCTATTTTTCCAATCCAAAAGTGAGAAGAAAATGAATATTAGGGCCAGATGTAAGAACATTTGGGCAAGAGGAATGCAATTCTGCTTTCTGAGTGACATCATCTCTATTTTAATTAGTGGAAGTTGGAACTTCCATTTAATCCTTTGGTGGAATGGAGAGAAAATGTGCTTGTTTTGCAACGTCCAAGAGGAATTCGAGCCTGGATGAGACTGTAGGAATAATCTATTTGGATGATTACCATCCTGTGAGAAGCTGAAATCGGACACGTAGTGAATTCTTACCACATTCCAGACTGTAAAAAGCTTTACACGCAGTGTCTGATTTTAATCCTCAGAATAAGTTTATGGTACATTTCACAGATGAAGAAAGAGAGGCATAGAGAGACGACCTGACCAGTAGACTGTTTTATAGCCATAAAAAAGGCCCAGAGCTGGAATTTGGACTTTGGCAGTATAGTTCCAGGGCCAATGGTTTTTAATGGAAAGAGGTGGTCTTAATGCTGCATGGGTGTACCACCTCCAGTTTAATGAAGGACAGAACTACTCATCTAAGAGAACAGAGCAAATTAGTGGCCAAGTCAGTTTCAGGGAATAAACTGTGGTCACCAACAAGCTTTCAGAGAGAACTTGGTCATCCAACAAGAAGCTTCTAATTTGATTTGAGTTGTGGAGAAGCTAGTATTGTCCTTGTTCCTAGGAATCAGGAAGCAGAGGGAAAGGCCAATATTAAAGTGTCGCTATTGTCACCTTTTGCTGTCTTTGGACCTCTTTTCCATTGAGGTCTAAAAGGAAGTTGGAAAATTATAGTGAAATATCTCTGCATTTGCCATGTTGACATTGCAGCTTAAAGGAAGTTTAGGCACAAAAACTCCAGAGACAGTCCCAACTGAAAAAGCGCATGAAGAACACAGACTGGGCCAGTTCTGGATGCATGCCTATGAGTTAGCCCTGCTCTGCAAGGAATTTTTTTTTTTTTAATAAAATTTTTAAAAAAGAACAAAGACTATAAAGAGACTTTTGAAATCACACAGCTATTTTTCCAAAGGTCACTCTTGTCCCAGCTCTTTTCGATGAAGACAACAATTGCTTCAAGCAAATTGGCACATGAAATTCTACAAAGCAATAATATACTGCAATGCCCCAGTCCGTGATAATTCTTTTTGCGACGATTTCTTCCCTCAGCCAAACAGCGCCTTTAGCAGTTAACGGAGCCCACAGTTAACAAATGGCATGGAGGGCACTTCTGGAAGCCCAGCCAATGGCCGGCCCGTCGCTGCTACATCCTGGGGCTTACCCACTTCTTTGCCTGCCTTGTCTGTCTTGCTCCTTATTCCTATGTATGGCTGTTTTGGTTGGGAAAGGGGAAAGCATTGCTTCTTGTTTGGGTTCATTCCGGGGGTGGGCATGGAGGAGGGAGGGATACTACAAATTGTTATTGTTACTTCCCACTTTTTAGAAGAACACATTCTTCTCAAGGCTTCCCTTTCTTCAGCCTTCTCTTTCCTGAGCCTTTAAGAGGCACATGATCACAGTGTGGACCGTGAGATCGGGATCAGGGACATGAGCAGCCAAGATTTTTTTTTTTCTGACTTTGGCCCTGGATTTCTGGCTTTCTTTAGTATTAGAATGAGGGCTTCATTTATCTTCTTCTGGCTCCTTTACACTGCAGGCCATCAGGGACAGAGGAGCATTCTGTGTGGAAGCATTTTACACCTTCCAGAACTGGTACTGAATGGGCAAAATGGGCAAGGGTTCTTCTAATGGGCTCAATCAGGCCAAGAATAAGATGGAGTGTGTGCTGATATTGTTGTGGCCTCTTATTTTCCTCAGATAGAGAAGGGAAGGTTATGCCCATTTTCTCCTTCTACATAAAATGCAGATGTTTTTATTCATTATTAAACAATATTGTCAGACAGTTTGTAAGGACCTCATTCCATACATGTTAGACACAAAAATGGCCTGTTGTAAAATTATCAGAAGGTTGCTCTGTCTCAGGAAAAAGTTGCTTATAGAAAACTAAGCCCATTTGCCCCAAGATTAAGAATATTGAATTCTGATTAAAAGTAATTTTTTCCCCAAAAAGGATACTGTTAAAAAAGTATATAGCCCTGGGTACTTGTCTTGTTCCCTTTTAGGTTTGGATTTTATGAATTCCTTCATGCTCTACAACTTGCAACATGCCTCTTTATATTTTTACATATTTGTTTAATTACAATGATCAAAGGTGGCTCTATCTGAGGAAGCTTAAATTAGCAGCATTGTTAATAGCTTCATTAACTCCACAACATTGCTATTCTCTCAAATATTCACCTTCCAAGTGGTTTCCTGTATTTACTTACAAGAAAATTTTTCACTTTTGACTATCTCATTTATTTCATAAACTGGGCAAACAGGCTCGTCTTTTAGCTTTTGGGTTACCAAAAGCTGAAGGGAAGAATTAAAGCCTAGAAGATTTACAAAAAAGTCAGTATGAGAAATAATTGAGGCTGGGCGTGGTAGCTCACGCCTGTAATCCCAGCACTTTGGAAGGCCGAGGTGGGTGGATCACCTGAGGTTGGGAGTTTGAGACCAGCCTGACCAACATGGAGAAACACCATCTCTACTAAAAATACAAAATTAGCTGGGCAGGGTGGCACATGCCTGTAATCTCAGCTACTCGGGAGGCTGAGGCAGGAGAATCACTTGAACCCGGGAGACGGAGGTTGCAGTGAGCCAAGAGCGCACCATTGCACTCCAGCCTGAGCAACAAGAGTGAAACTCTGTCTCAAAAGAAAAGAGAAATAAATGAGATGGGCATCTTGGTGTAAGTGTTGGTTCAGGGTCCGGGATGGTGAAATAAGGTGACCATGTTCTTTAAGCTTCACAAGACTATTTCAGATATTCTGCCACACTCACAATTTTTAGACAATGTGCCTCAAATTTTGGTTTAGTAGATATTCTCTGGATGTGGGAGAAAGTCAACCAACACCGTGAGAGAGAAAATAAAATTCCAATTGCCAAATCAAACTTACTACAGATTTCTGGGAACAACTGCAGCCAGGAAGGACATTTTAAAAGCAGAAACAAGATTTTTTTTTTTAAATGACCTGGTTTATAAAAGTATGTAAGAAAAAGATCTTAGGGTCACAGTGGATAGAAAGAGGATACCTCCAAATCAAACTCTGCAGGTAAGAAAACAAGTCAGAACTAGAAATATTCATGATGACTTGGCTTCCCAAAGGAGACAAGATTGGTGCAAGTAGGGTAATAAAGCAAAGAGCTATTTTCTCATTTCAAAAAAAAAAACAAAAAACAAACACTGAGGTCCTATTGCTGCTAATAACATACATTACGATATGATATGTTCACTATATATAATTGAAAATGCATCAGCAAGTTGTGAGAGTTATGATTGTTCCATTTTACAGATACAAAAATGGAAACTTAGATAAGGTAGGTGACCTGGCCAAGTCCCCATTGCTAATAAGTGATGGAATTGCTGACTATATTTCAAATGAAAGATACTTTACTACGGTAAACTGGATGGGCAGACAGCGTGAGTTACCAGTGACTTTATATGCAAAGCTTCTAGAATGAATGCACTCAGCTGCTGCAAATTCCACAAGTAAAGCACAGTAACCTTTTCCACATGCAAGCTTATGGCTCGGGGGCAGAGACAAGCAAAATCCACAGATATGTCCCAAATCACCCTTTTCAAACTAATAGTTTCTCTTTTATCACAACTGAAATTCCTCCTCTATTTACTGGCTTTTGGTTTTCTTCCTCTTGGGTGGATGCGGTAGGAATCCACCCAAGAGGATTCGAGCAAGTTTTAGGCTTACTCCTCAGATATTTGGGAACCCATTTGACCTTCTGAAAAACAAGCTTTTCTTTAGTTATAAACCTCCATCTCAGTAAGGTAGGCTCACCCTTTTTCAGTCAAATCCTTTAGCTCCTAGAAAATGTTTGGTGTTGTTTTATTGCTTACCATTTCTTACTATTCAGCACAGTAAGGTAGGCTCACCCTTTTTCAGTCAAATCCTTTAGCTCCTAGAAAATGTTTGGTGTTGTTTTATTGCTTACCATTTCTTACTATTCAGCACGTGTCAGACATTACTTACTTCAGGCAGAACATGTGTTTGCTTCACAAGGAAAGGTCATTTATTAAAAATAAGTAAAATGGCACGATTTCCAGAATGCACTAATGCTCCTTTATTTTAATTGACTTTGGGAATGAGCCTTCCCATGAGTTTTTTACTTCCCTGGATCATTTTGAAAAGGTATAAAATGCTTCCAGAAATGATTTTGTAAAAATAAACAGATTTCATATTTTGGAGAAAGGCCTGATGAGAAGACTGCATTTTACCAGATTTTTCTATTGTAAGAAACTTGCATGATTTAAATATTTTCAGTATGTCCTTTGAGGAAAAAAGCAAACACAGTGCCACCCACATCATTACTAAATGTTTCTCATTTGGTTTCTCACTCTTTTTTTTCTTCACAGTATTGACTTGAAGCTGAAAGAAAAGCCCTAGCTGGCTGCGCTGGAAGAAGAGGATGCTTTTTCTGGTTCATGGTTCTGTTGAAACATATCTACCTGGAGGAGACAGGGCTGATGTTACCTTTTTCCACTTTGCACTACCTGGTGCCATTCTAAATTTCTAAGGGGAGTAATAGGAAGGGAGTTTGTTTACTCTTAACGTGTTTCATGAAATTGTGTGTACTGTCCTGTTTTGCCAATTATGTGCCTCAGAGATTTTAGTTGAGCCTTAGCAAGAAAGTAGGACCTTCCATTTCAATACTTCGTTAACACGGTGCAGTGATATTTTGTCCCTTAGACTGGTGTTTACCAGTAAGATACCTTTAATCCACTATTAACTGTGAGTGGATTTGTTTCCATAGATTAGCTGGATTTCCCTTTGGTGATTGCATTAGGTTTAAAGTACCCAGGGCTCAACTCTCCCCAGGAAAGTTACCCCTGTATAACTCCACCTTTAAAATCCTAAGCCCGATGAGGGCAACCATGAACCCCACAAGGTATAAAACCATCATCAGCTAAGTGCTCACTTTGTTCTTGTTTGCCAGAATCTCCTTTAACTTCTCAAAGGGAAGCCAGGCCTTCTATCCACGTCAAATTCATTCTAGTTGTCAAATTGGGCATCATATTTTATGTAAATTGGTCTTATAACAGATTTTTCTGATGAATGTTGATGACCTCCACATTGCGAAATTTAAGAATCAGTGTTACACGTTTGGTAGTTCTCTGAGCTTCAGACCAGAAACTCTGTTCAAGTTGTTACCTTTTAAGTGCCAAGAACTCAAGTGTAAGGCAGCCTACTCAAACATCATTTGGTAGCATTCAGTTATCCATGAATGCTCCTCTCGCGTGCATTATAAAAAGTGCTCTGCTTTAAAACACTGTAATCAGATCACAGGCTTAAAATTAAATATGAGTATGTGCTTTCATGTACCAAATATTTCCTTTATAGCCTTCATCCACCCTTTAAAATGCCAATGAGATTTCAAGTCTGTAGGCCTCTAGCAGAGAGGCTGGCAAACCCCAGTGAACTCTAGCTCAGCACTGCAAGCTAAGAATGGTTTTCACATTTTGGGTTAGAAAAAAATTTTTGAATATTTCATGACACATGAAAATTATTCAAATGTTAGTACCCATAAAGAAAGCGTTACTGAAACACAGTCACACAAACTTGTTTTTGTACCGTCTGCAGCTACTTTTCATACTACAACTGCAGAGCTGAGCAGCTGCAACAGCCTGTATGTCCCACAATGCCTGAAACATTGACCACGTTTAGAGAAAAACTTTGCTGACCCCTGCTCCAGCAAATGCATCCTTTCCTATTCCACCCCAAACCGTATTTAGATAGTTTCTCTAACAGAACAGACAAATGGGGCTACAAACTAATTTGTTTTTGTCAAAAATCAATGTTTTGACATCCACAGACAGTAAGATAAAAGAAATGACCTGCTATGAAAGATGAGGAGCCCTAGCCACAAGATCACAGCTTAGGTTGCCGTTGCCAGAAGGAAGTCTTCTTAGAAGCACCCTTTTTAGCAGGCGTTGCTGAGGTCTGTGCCTCCCTCTGGGAACCATTCTTAGTCCCCAGTGTCACCTATCCCAAAGAAGCTCACAGAAATAAAAATGAAGGGGATAGAAGGGTTTCACCGTAGACTGATGGTAGAAGATTCACTGGGGAGAGCTGTCCAGAACACTTGGAGCCCTGGGTATAAGGAGCCTGGAACTACTTTGAAACAGACAGGTGATTGATTTTCCCTGACCTCATATCTTCACGTCTGCCTCCTCCTGTCCTTCCACACACATCCACACGCACGTAGGTCATCCCTCTTTCCTCCATAAGCCTCTATAGTTTTCTCTTTTCTCCTCTTGATCCTTTCAACCTCATGTCTTATTGAATTGTATGTTCTATGGGATCTCCTTCCTCATAACATATGGCTTGTTGGACAGGAAAAACCCTACAGCCCACCCCCACTTTGAAAGCCCAAATTATGCCTCTCCCAGAACGTCATGTTGACATAAATACAGTTACCCAGTATTCCTGTTTGTTCACCTATTTGCTGCTTTCACTCAGTAGCGTCCCATTTTGTAAAATGAATTCCATGGCCACCCTGTCACAGGAAGTAATAAAGAATCCAGTGTTCAGTGTAGTGGTGCCAACCTGAGGGCGTAGAGCTGTTCATAGAGGGCTCCTGTTATAGCCAAACAGACATAGCAACAGTCTCACCATTTATTTATATGTATTTTTTAACTTGTCCAGCTCATCTATGGAAAACTACTCAGGTGGTATGCCGTTTAGAGCCTCATCTTCCTACATGAAAATTGTAGGCATTTGTCCCAATCAGTGTTTTTTTTTTCAGCTGTTCTGTGGGCTGCATAACCACTCTGATATTTAGGTATCTGCTATTTTATTATCTTAAAAAGACACATTAATTTAATTGCATGTGCTAGAGAAAAGCTACCATGTAAATTCACCCCAAGTAAATAGAATCCTAGATGAATCCTAGAAAAATAATCCCTAAGCAGATAGGTAGACAGAGGTAAACATTCACATGATTCAGCTCTCTAGCTCTTGCATTCTGAGCATTCTTGCTTTGGTTCTGATTTCTGGGAACTGCTTTGCACGTCTCCTGTAGATCTGTAGTTAAGGGAACCAAGGGGTCATTGGGGCAAAAGCATTGTTTCTCAAAGCTCCTTGGTTGAGAAAAAGAACCAAAATCTGCACAGAAGATACTGTCAAGGAGTGGGAAAGTTTGCTTGAGAGCAGTAGCTCAGTGTGGAAGAAAATCCAGAAGTTTCTGTTGAAGTCATATAATGTTTTGTGGGGTCATCCTCTAAGACATTCTCTGAGGTGAGGAAATCGCTACTTCTAGCCTTCATCAAGATGTCATTTTAAATATTCAGTTATGGTATTATGTTCGCAACTCTCGTCTTATTACCATGCCTCCGTAGTTTGTTCCCTTAGAAACATTTAGATGTGCACAAATTAATCTTTTATATATCTAAAGGTTTTTCTATCATCTATTGGATTGCTCAGAATAAAGTATCTATTAGACTTCGTTTTGGTAAATAAATTCTCCCTAATGTAGATGATTAATATAAAAATCTGTAATGATACAATATATCTATATAGCTTCACGGTATAAATCAGAAATAAATATTGATTCTTCATGTTATGGTTTTCTTTCTTTGAGTCAGCAAGAATCTTTCTCTGGGTTAAGTTTGCAGCAGTTTTATCGGGACATCAGTCCAGCTTGGCACTTGGTACTGGAGGACTGTATACATTTTGGATTTTCTGATCACTCAAACTTTATTCTCTCTTCATTTTTGCCTTTCATATCTCAGAGTTCAACACACCAAGCTTTTAAACTGTGTTATTTACTCTTTGGATAAGCGATTCTTACTTTGGAAACATCTCCATGTTTCATGGTTACTTGATTTTTGTCTTCTCCTTTCTCTGCCCTTTGCCTTTTTATGGCATATATTTATTTTTAAATTAAAATGTGTTAAATATCATTTTATTTTTAATTGGGTTTTCCTCCACACACTTTTACAACATTTAGGCAAAACCAGAGTTGAGAGTCACCACTGTGCTATTTTTTAACTTAATAAACACGTGTACCTCTGAGAAGGTTGTTGAACTACTCAAATGAGAAATTGCTCTACAAAAAGTGAGACATTGCGTGTTCTCGTGATCTAAAAATCAGTTCTGGTAGATACTGTCCTCCACTCAAGAAAGTGAAGAAGCAGAAGAAAAGGCTGACAAGTAATTGCAGGCAAAGGAAAGGCATTCAGCTACAAGATATGCTGCTGCATTCATTCTGCTCCCGGACCTAACTACGGTGGTGGAAACTGGAGGCAGGCTAGGTGTCCAGCGCTGGGGAAAGGGCTGGGTAAAGCGTGGTGAATACACCCTGTGGTATACCACAGGGTGTGAGAAACAACAAACTATATGTTCATAAAGCAACACTTAAATCATATGGTAGAGTGGGAAAAGAACAAACGATGTTTAGAGCATAGTGCCACTTACATAACGCTTAAACACACACACACACAAAACTACATATTATCCAAAATCCACAGGTATTTAAGGACTTAACCCACGTATTTGAGTGAGGGTAGGGCGTGGAGATCAGGGATAAAGTTGGGAGCCTGATTAAAAATCAAAATCATAAGGGGCCTTTTATAAGCTGAAGTTAAAAAATAAATGAGGACAACTGAAAGTTTCAGTTGTTGAAGCCAAGACTTTCATAGATTACAGAAAAGCTGAGTTGGGGCACGGTGGGTCCCTGAGGAGGTATTTCCTTCTACAGCTTCTCTTGTGTGCCATGTCCCTGGCTGGCTGTGTCCGTGTATGGCTGCGTGCCAGAAGCCCACCCCAGGTTGCATCATCCTGTGCAGTCATGGAGCTTTTAATTCAGCTGGTGCCTTTTGACACATCAATCTTCGCTTCATGGAGCAAGGAGACTGCTTTTCGAGGCTGATTTTCCTAGATAGTTTCATTCACTTCCGTTCAAAATAACCCTCTTTAACCAGGCAAAATGATTTCTTCTTAATATATAACCATTCTAATGATACTCAGACGTTAGACACTGATTAACTGCTACCCATGATCTCTCTAGCCTTACTTCTAGTGAGGGACCTATCGCCCTTGACACTGGATTATGCTTTCCTTGTGAAACTTCTGCCTTAGACCAGTGGGCTGAATTACCCTGCCTTCCCACTGTATTCACTGTCTATTGCTGTATTAACAAATTACAGTTTATTCTCATTTTCCACAATAGTTATAACCTATAACGTCACCAAGAACACTGAGTTAGTGAACACTGATCCATTACTCCTGGGGCAGCTGGTCAACATAAGCTTGTTTTATGTGCTTCGGTTTAAGGAATTCTTATTTAATATATATTGTTCCCTTGATAATGCTGAATTCACAGCCAACAGCTCGAATATAACTCACAGTTGAATGAAGCTTCTGCAACACGTATTTTCTCCTAAGACACATCACAGCCTTCTTACATTTAGGAATCCCAAATAGCACCTCATCACTAGTTTGGGGGCCATTCTAAACAGTGAAATCAACAAAAAGCACAATGCAAAAAAGAAAAGCAAAAATACATGAAACTACATAGCTGTGAAAAGGATACTTGTTGCTGAGAGCTGAAACGAGAGGACAGAGCCTCACCTTGTGTGGCCTCAGCAGGGAGTGTGTATCTCAGGCAATTCAGATTTTTCACTGCTCTGCACATATCTGTAAATGACTGTGAAAGTGCTATGAGCAGTGATTCTAGGGAGACAAATTTTAGTAAGCAGGCAAATTTGCAAGTGCAAAACCTGTGACTAATGAAGATCGAGTGTATTCCAAAATTTAGTGGCTTAAAACAACACACATTTATCATCTCAGTTTCTGTGGGTCAGGAATCCAGACACCTTAGCTGGGTCCTCCACTTCAAGGTCTCTCACAGGTGCAATCAAAGCATGAGTCCAGGGTCTCTAACAAGACACAGCCAAAGTTCAGCTGGGACGGAATCTGCTTCCAAGCTCACCCTCATGATCATCAGCAGGGTTTGGTTTCTCTATGGTTGCTGGACTGAGCACCTCATCTCTTGCTGGCTGTTAGCTAACGTCTGCTCTCAGTTCTTTGCCTCATGGGTCCCTCCAGCACAGGAGCTCATTTTGTTGAAACCAATGACAAAGATTGCTAGGAACTTACAATTTTTTGCAACTGTCACAGAATTGACATTGTTTCACTGTTGTTCTGTTCTGTTGGTTAGAAGTAAGTCATGGGCACAGTGACTTACTGGCTGCCCCAGGATCGATGGATCAGTATTCACTAACTCAGTGTTCTTGGTGATGCTATGGGATTATGCTTGTAATCTCAGCACTTTGGGAGGCTGAGGTAGGCAGATAGCTTTAGCCCAGGAGTTTGAAACCAGCCTGAGTAACATGGCAAGACCCCGTCTCCAGAAAAAATATAAAAATTAGCCAGGCGAGATGGCACTTGCCTGTGGTCCCAGCTACTTGGGAGGCTGATGTGGGAGGATCTCCTGAGCCTGGGTGGATCTCTTGAGTGTGGGAGGTCAAGGCTGCAGTGAGCCATGATTGCCCCTCTACACTCCAGCCCGGGTGACAGAGCAAGATCCTATCTCCAAAAGAGAAAGAATTAAAAAAAAAAATTTGTAAAGAAGTCAGTCACTAGATCTAGCCATACTCAAAAGGAGAGGAGGACACAGGTGTAACTATCAAGAGGCAGGGATGATTGGAGGCTGCCTGGAAACTCTGCCTACCATACCCCCAATGCCTTCTGAACGTTCCTCTTTGAGCTCCTCTATTTTCTCTTACCCATCAGTGAAGGTGTTTCTCAATGTTCAGAAGGAGGCTTTTTTGCTCTTTCTCCATGACTTCAACCAGCACAACTCTTCAGATTATTCAAATTCTGGTTTCAATCTCAGACTACAAACTCCCACCATCATATCTCTGTGCCCCCTCCAATCTCTGAGAAGGGGGTTAGTATATTCTCACTTCCCTGAGCTGATGAGACCATTTCTGTACTGCCTCATTGTCTTTGAAATTACACATACTGGGATTCAACCTATTCGAGAGGATCGTGTCTTTCCCATTAATCCCAGCAGAAGACCCGAGGCTACATTTCATTGGACTGGCTTAGTTGCCTGTCTATGAGCCAACCACTGTAACAGGAGGGGTGGATCATGCAGGCTTAGTTGGGCCTGGGTCGTATGTTTAACCTTGGAGAGACAGAAGGGAATCAGCCCCACTCAAGCCATAGTGACTGAAGCAAGGGAGTGGTGACTGAATCAAAGGAAAATTGGTTTTCAGAAGAAGTGGAATTAAATACTAGGCAAGATTAACAGATTTCCAGTTAGGACATCTGAGCTGGCCTTTAAGACTAAGCAGGCTATCAGCGGGGCACACAGGTGAGGTGTAGAGGACATGGTAGGCCCCAAGAAAGACCAGCTCCAGAGCCACCCGTCACTGCACATAGTGGAACCAGCAGGATGGGCCATTCTGGCCCCTGCAGGCTGAGTTTACCTTTCAGGTTTACTTCAAATTATGTCACTGGCCAGGTAGGAAGGACTGTGGAGGGAACCCTAGTCTCTGCCATATGCACTGGATAATACTAACAAAAGGCACTGAGCCTCATAAAAAGCTCTCCTGCTTGCAGAAGTCAATGGAGAGGGCTGGGCGTGGTGGCTCAAGCCTGTAATCCCAGCACTTTGGGAGGCCGAGGCGGGCGGTGGCATTCGAGACCAGCCTGACCAACATGAAGAAACCCTGTCTCTACTAAAAATACAAAAATAGCCAGGCATGGTGGTACATGCCTATAATCCCAGCTACTCAGGAGGCTGACGCAGGAGAATCGCTTGAACCTGGGAGGCAGAGGTTGTGGCGAGATGAGATGGCACCATTGCACTCCAGCCTGGGCAACAAGAGCAAAACTCTGCCTCAAAACAAAAACAAAAACAAAAACCTCAATGGAGAAGGGATTTCCAGTGATTTCAAATATAAAAATATTTGCACATTTTATGTTTAAAATTATTTTCTCACCAGAAAAACAATTTCCAAAAGTCCATATTGGTTGGATAACCAGTATGAATAAAAAAACTTGCATAGTATTTGTTGTTGTTGTTGTTGTTTTTGTCATCATTAGAAGTAGTTCACGGCCAGCCACGGTGCCGCACTCCTGTAATCCCGGTATTTTCAAAGGCTGAGGCAGGCAAATAGATTGAGCCCAGGAGTTCAAGACCAGCCTGGGCAACACGGCAAAACCCCATCTCACACCTGGATAACACAAAAATTAACTGGGCATGGTAGCACGCACCTGCAGAGCCAGCTACCAAGGAGACTGAGATGGGAGGATCACCTGAGTCTGGGAGGTCAAGGCCTCAGTGAGCTGTGATCCTGCCAGTGCACTCCAGCCTGAGTGACAGAGCAAGACTCTGTCTCAAACTTTTTAAAAAAGGAAGTAGTTCATGATCATTTAAAAAAATATGTAAGTAGAGAGAAGAGGAAAAGAAAACAATCTACCCTAGCATCACCACCTAAGCATAAGCACAGGAACATTTGATGGGACTTAACATTTATGTGACGCACACAGGATCACACAGCTGGAGAATGAGAGAATTGAGTTCAACACAGCACCAATGGCTCTTCCCTGCTCACTGGAATCTTTCTGATGGTGGTTACTGATATCTCTTGTCATTAATTTTCTCAGTATAAAAAATAGTTTCATATCAAGATGGCCGAGAGAAGACAACACCAGAATGTAACTCCCAGCGAAGGAGACACAGAGGGCTAGAGGACTTCATGATTCCAAATGAGGTACTGGGTTTATTTCAGTGGGACTCATAGGGCACTGAAAATAGGCCCAGGGAAGGAGCCACAGGGTGAGAGCTGCCCAGGGGGGCAAATCAAGAAGGGGGTGGGGTGGGGCAGGGCACATCCCCAACTGAAATGTGCTGCCGACTTGGAGGGTCAGGGGGGACTTCACTCCCTTAGTGCTCTGATTCGGATCCTGTGCCTACCTCATCCCTCCTGCAACCTACCATCCACAAGAGCCCTGCCAGACGGTAGGGTGCCATGTGTGGTTGATGCAAACCTTCACGGAGGCTCCCAGCAGGTGCGGCAAGTTGTAGCAGGGACCTGGGCAGGAGTTTGGACTAACGCCAGCAGGATGGGCTGACCCACAGAGGAAGGGAAAGATGAAAGCTGAGAAACAGACCATAAGGCCTGGGAGGCCCCACCTCCACAGAATTCAAACTGAAGCCCTCGCTAGAGAGCTTGGCAGCAAATACGACAGCTTGACCCCAGCCAGGAAGATCCAGCTAGGGAAGGAGAGATGCCATTGGAAAGGCAGGGCCAATCTCAACAGCAAACACACTCCAGGGAAGGACCACCCACCAACAACCTGACTGAACCTGAGAACCCAGCAACGCCCTCCACAGGCCAAAAAAGATATAGCCCCAGCCTCAACAGAAAAAAGTCCACTCAGAGACTCCTCCTGAAATCACCAACTTCAAAGATCAAAGAGATAAATCCGCGAAGATGGGAAAAAAAACAGTGCAAAAAGGATGAAACCATCAAAGAACAGAACATCTCTTCCCCTCCCAGGGATCACAACTCCTCACCATCAAGGGAACAAAACAAGACAGAGAATGAGTTTGATGAATTGACAGAAGCAGGCTTCAGAAGGTGGACAATAACAAACTTCTCTGAGTTAAAAGACCATTTTCTAACCCAATGAAAAGAAAATAAGAACCTTGAAAAAAAGGTTAGACGAAATGCTAACTAGAATAACCAGCTTAGAGAAGAGCATAAACGACTTGATGGAGCTGAAAAACACAGCACAAGAACTTCGCGAGGCATACAAAAGTTTCAATAGCCGAATCGATCAAGCAGAAGAAAGGATATCAGAGATAGAAGATCAAATCAATGAAATAAAATGAGAAGGCAAGATTAGAGAAAAAGTGAAAAAAAATGAACAAACCCTCCAAGAACTATGGGATTATGTGAAAATACCTAATCTACGCTTGATTGGCATACGTGAACGTGATGGGAAGAATGATTCCAAGTTGGAAAACTCTTCAAGATATTATCCAAGAGAACTTTCCCAACCTAACAAGGCAGGCCAATATTCAAATCCAGGAAATACAGAGAATACCACAAAGATATTCCTCAAGAAGAGCAACCCCAAGGCACATAATTGTCAGATTCACCAGGGTTGAAATGAGGAAAAAATCCTAAGGGCAGCCAGAGAAGAGAGAAAGGTCAAGTCACCCACAAAGAAAAGACCATCGGGCTCATAGCGGATCTCTCAGTAGAAACCCTGCAAGCTGGAAGGGAGTGGGGTCAAAATTCAACATCCTTAAAGAAAAGAACTTTCAACCCAGGATTTCTTATCCAGCTAAACTAAGCTTCATAAGTGAAGGAGAAATAAAATCCTTTAGGGACAAGCAATTGCTGAGAGATTTTGTTGCTACAAGACCTGTCTTCCAAGAGCTACTGAAGGAAGCACTAAACAGGGAAAGGAATGACCAGTACCAGCCACTGCAAAAATGTACCAAATGGTAAAGAACAATGACTCAATGAAGAAACCATGTCAACTAATGAGCAAAACAACCATCCAGTAACAAAATGGCAGGATCAAATTCAAATATAACAATATTAATATTGAATGTAAATGGCCTAAACGCCCCAATCAAAAGACATAGACTGGCAAACTGGATAAAATGTCAAGACCCATCAGTGTGCTGTATTCAGGAGACCCATCTCACATGCAAAGACTCACATAGACTCAAAATAAAGGGATGAAAGAAGATCTACCAAGCAAATGGAGAGCAAAAAAAAAAAAAGCAGGGGTAGAAATCCTAGTCTCTGATAAAACGGACTTTAAACCAACAAAGATCAAAAGAGACAAAGAAAGGCATTACATAATGGTAAAAGGATCAATGCAACAAGAAGAACTAATGATCCTAAATATATATGCACCCCATGCAGGAGCACCCAGATACATAAGGCAAGTTCTTAATGACTTACAAAGAGACTTAGACTACCACACAATAATAGTGGGAGACTTTAACACTCCACCGATAATATTCGACAGATCAATGAGACAGAAAGTCAACAAGGATATCCAGGACTTGAACACAGATCTGAACCAAACATACCTAATAGACATTTACAGGACAATCCACAGAATACATATTCTTCTCAGCACCTCATTGCACTTACTCCAAAATTGACCACATAATTGGAAGTAAATCACTCCTCAGCAAATGCAAAAGAATGGAAATTGTAACAGTCTCTCAAACCACAGCACAATCAAATTAGAACTCAGAATTAAGAAAAGCACTTAAAATCACACAATCACATGGAAACTGAACAACTTGCTCCTCAATGATGCATGGATAAACAATGAAATGGGGCAGAAATAAAAATGTTCTTTGAGACCAACGAGAATGAAGACACAATGCACCAGATCCTGTGGGACACATTTAAAGCAGTGTCTAGAGGAAATTTATAGCAATAAAGGCCCATATGAGAAACAAGGAAAGACCTAAATTGACACCCTATCATCAAAATTGAAAGAGCTAGAGGAGCAAGATTTAAAAATCTCAAAAACAAGCAGAAGACAAGAAATAACTAAGATCAGAGCAGAACTGAAGGAGACAGAGACACAAAAAAGCCGTTCAAAAAAATCAATGAATCCAGGAGTTGGTTTTTTTAAAAGGTCAACAAAATAGACAGACCACTAGCTAGACTAATAGAAAAGAGAGAAGAGCTGGGCGCAGTGGCTCACGCCTGTAATCCCAGCACCTTGGGAAGCCGAGGCGGGTGGATCACGAGGTCAAGAGATCGAGACCATCCTGGTCAACATGGTGAAACCCCGTCTCTACTAAAAATACAAAAAATTAGCTGGGCATGGTGGCGTGTGCCTGTAATCCCAGCTACTCAGGAGGCTGAGGCAGGAGAATTGCCTGAACCCAGGAGGCAGAGGTTGCGGTGAGCCGAGATTGTGCCATTGCACTCCAGCCTGGGGGACAAGAGGGAAACTCTACCTCAAAAAAAAAAAAAAAAAGAAGAAGAATTGAACAGATGCAATAACAAACAGTAAAGGGGAGATCACCACTGATTCCTCGCAAATACAAAATACCATCAGAGATTACTACAAACAGCTCTATGGACATAAATCAGTAAATCTGGAAGAAATGGATAAATTCCTGGACACTTGCACACTCCCAAGACTAAGCCAAGAAGAAGTTGAAACCCTGAAGAGACTAATAACAAGGTCTGAAGTTGAGGTAGCAATTAACAGCCTACCAACCAAAAAAGCCCAGGTCCAGATGGGTTCACAGCCGAATTCTACCAGATATGCAAAGAGGAGCTGGTAGCATTCCTGTTGAAACTATTCCAAACAATACAAAAAGAGGGAATCCTCCCTAACTCTTGCTATGAGATCAACATTATCCTGATACCAAAATCTGGCAGAGACACAACTAAAAACGACAACTACAGGCCAATATTTGTGATGAACATTGATGCAAAAATCTTCAATAAAATACTGGCAAACCGAATCCAACAGCACATCAAAAAGCTTATCCATCACGATCAAGCAGGCTTCATCCTAGGGATGCAAGGCTGGTTCAACATACACAAGTCTATAAACGTAATTCACCACATAAACAGAACCACAGACAAAAACCACACGATTATCTCAACAAATGCAGCAGAGAAGGCCTTCAACAAAATTCAACAGCACTTTATGCTAAAAACTCTCAATAAACTAGGTATCAGTGGAACGTATCTCAAAACAATAAAAGCTATTTATGACAAACCTACAGCCAATATCATATGGAATGGGCAAAACTAGAAGCGTTCCCTTTAAAACTGGCACTAGACAAGGATGCCCTCCCTCACCACTCCTATTCAATATAGTATTGGAAGTTCTAGCCAGAGCAATTAGGCAAGCAAAAGAAATAAAGCACATTCAATTAGGAAAAGAAGAAGTCAAATTGTCCCTGTTTTCAGACAACATGATCATATATTTAGAACACCCCATTGTCTCAGCCCAAAACCTCCTCAAGCTGATAAGCAACCTCGGCAAAGTCTCAGGGTACAAAATCAATATGCAAAAATCACAAGCATTCCTATACACAAATAACAGACATACAGAGAGCCAAATCATGAGCAAACTCCCATTCATAATTGCTACAAAGAGAATAAAATGCCCAGGAATATGACTTACAAGGGATGTGAAGGACCTCTTCAAGGAGAACTACAAACCACTGATCAAGGAAATAAGAGAGGACACAAACAGATGGAAAAGCATTCCATGCTCATGGTTAGGAAGAATCAATACTGTGAAAATGGCCATACTGCCCAAAGTAATTTATAGATTCAATGCTATCCCCATCAAGCTACCACTGACCTTCTTCACAGAACTGGAAAAAACCACTTTAAACTTCATATGGAACCAAAAGAGATTCCACATAGGCAAGACAACCCTAAGCAAAAAGAACAAAACTGGAGGCATCACACTACCTGACTTCAAAGTATACTACAAGGCCACAGTAATCAAAACAGCATGGTACTTATACCAAAACAGAAATATAAACCAATGGAACAGAACAGAGGCCTCACAAGCAATTCCACACATCTACAACCATCTGATCTTTGAAAAACCAGACAAAAACAAGCAATGGGGAAAGGATTCCCTATTTAATAAATGGTGTTGGGAAAACTGGCTAGCCATATGCAGGAAGCTGAAATTGGACCCCTTCCTTATACCTTATACAAAAATTACCTCCAGATGGATTAAAGATTTAAACGAAAGAACCAACACCATAAAAACCCTAGAAGAAAACCTAGGCAACACCATTCAGGACATAGGCACAGACAAGGACTTCATGACTAAAACACCAAAAGCAATGGCAACAAAAGCCAAAATAGACAAATGGGATCTAATTAAACTTAAGAGTTTCTGCACAGCAAAAGAAACAATCATTAGAGTAAACCAGCAACCAACAGAATGGGAAGAAATTTTTGCAATCTACCCATCAGACAAAGGGCTAACATCTAGAATCTACAAAGAACTAAAGCAGATTTACAAGGAAAACACAAATCCATTCAAAAGTGGGCAAAGGATGTGAACAGATACGTTTCAAGAGATGACAAATATGTGGCCAACAAACATATGAAAAAATGCTCACCATCATTTGTCGTTAGAGAAATGCAAATCAAAACCACATTGAGATACCATCTCAAGCCAGTTAGAATGGCGATCATTAAAAAATCTGGAGACTGATGCTGGAGAGGATGTGGGGAAAAAGGAACACTTTTACATTGTTGGTGGGAGTGTAAATTAGTTCAACCATTATGGAAGACAGCGTGGCAATTCCTCAAGGATCTAGAAATAGAAATTCTGTATGACCCAGCAATCCCATTACTGGGCATATACCCAAAGGATTATAAATCATTCTATCATAAAGACACATGCACATATATGTCCACTGCAGCGCTGTTTACAATAGCAAAGACCTGGAACCAACCCAAATGCCCATCAATGATAGACTGGCCAAAAAAATGTGGCACATCTACACCATGGAATACTATGCAGCCATAAAAAAGATGAGTTCGCGTACTTCGTAGAACATGGATAAACCTAGAAACCATCATTTTCAGCAAATTGACACAAGAACGGAAAATCAAACACTGCAGTTTTTACTCATAGGCAGTTGATGAAAAATGAGCATACCTGGGCACAGGGAAGGGAACAATACTCACAGGACTAGGTTGAGGGGTGGAGGGGAGGGGAGGAGAGGGATGGCGAGGCGGGGCTGCGGGGAGGATAGGGAGGGATAACACCAGGAAAAACACCTGATGTAGGCGATGGCGGGGGAGGGGGGAATGGAGACAGCAAACCACCATGGCATGTATGTACCTATGCAACAATCTTGCAGGAAGCAGGAAGTGCATATGTACCCCAGAGCCCATATACAATAAAAAAAAAGTTTCACGTTCTTTTCTGAGTACTACCCCCCTGGGTACATGCTTATTAGAAAAAAATATGGAAAAGAAGGTAACAATCACCCAGTATCCCCACTAAATCATATTATTATGAATATTAAGGGAAAATCTTTTCAGGGGTAGTTCTATGAATTATATATGCATATATAATTCATTATTATTCTATATTATTGCATAATTACATATTATGTATATAATATATAGTTCTATATAATGTATTATAGTAAAATTATATAATCATTTCTTCAGCAAATACTGCTATCACAGTTGCAATATCTTTTTTACTGTTCTAAAACTATATATAATTCCGAAATACATCATGTATCTATTTACATATAGAAAGAGAGAGATAAATGAATGTTTGCACACTTAGTGTTACGAACATCTTTCCATGTCCAAAAATCTGTTAGTTTCAGAAGTGGAGAAAAACAATTTTGAGCGACAACGGATACACATACATCTTAAAGGGACAGAATGAGGATTCACAATTGTAAGCCCTTTTTAGTAAATGCTCTAAGAAAGTGTGGTTGGGGCTTATCACAGATGGCAGTTTGAAGAAACACTGAATTATTTTGGCAGTCTGGAGCTTTCTCAGGCAGGTATTTTAAAGGAGGCTGGGTCTCCTGTCCTAGGTCATCTTAGGCAGGTCGTCTTGAGCTAACTTAGCTAAACTAGCTAGAGCTAACCTACTCGAGGTCTTGATTTTTTCCACACCTCTCCCTACATTAAAAGACTTAAACAGACACTAACCCAGCGTCTAGGTTTTTGCAAAATAATCTGTAGCTGTGACAAATCAAGGTTGGGGCCTAGCCAAGAAGAAGGCTCAGAGGGGCCTGGCTGGAGTTTGAACCAGGAGAGAATCTTTGCCAGTGCTCGCTAACATGGGACACTGACATCTTTTTAATGTTGACCACGCCGACAACAAGAAAAAAAACACCATTGATTTTATTTGCACTTCCTCAAAACTAGTAAAACCGAACACCTTTTATATATTTCTTGTCATCTGTATTTCTTATTTTGTGAGTTGACTATGACTTTTACCCATATATTACAAATATTAATATATTTGTATATTAACATACATATTTGTAATATATGAGTATATATATTAGAAAGCATATATTACAGATAGCTATTTGTCAGTTGCAAATAGCTATTGTTTACTGATTTGTAAGAGTTAATTTTTTAGTTTAAGAATTTAAAAACTTTTAATATATTTGGCATTAAATTACCTACCTTGGGGCACATTTCCTTATAGACTCTCAAATACTATTCCTGTGCCTCTAAGTGTCAACTCAAGAAAAGTTTTCAGCAGCAAATTCAGTCAGTCCAACTACTCTCTACCCCAACTCTGTTCCTGAGGCTCTGTGAGACTAGGAGGCCACTGTGGGACCCTGGCTCTTAAATGTAGGTACGCAACTCTAGACATTGGAACAGACACATAAGCTGAACCAGCTGGGCTTTATTGAGATCTGGCCAAGCCTCTTCCTCTCCCTGTCCCACTCCCTCCCTCAAGGCAGGAGAGAGCAAGGAACAACCGATGATACTGTGTTAGAATGCAAGTCCATCCCAAAGAGCTGTCTACCCACATATTACTTCTAGTTGATACTTTCACGGATAGAAAGCCCTGGAGTCTGGCTTACAGATAGGTTAGTTTAACAGATTCACAGCCTTGTAGAAAAATAAAGAGAGAATATAGTTGGAGGACTCATTTGGTCCACCTCTGTCTCCTATCATAGAGGTTAGCGGGGGCTTGTGAGCTCCTTAGGGGAGGTGGGAGACACCAAGGGCCAGCCCTGTAAAAGCACAGCTTTCTCGAAGATCACAAGGAATGTTGGTCTTCTGAAGTCACTCTTTTATATTTATATCTATATCTATATCTCTATATATATATATATACACATATATACATATACATATATAAATTTTATTGTGTTTTAGGTTTTGGGATACATGTGAAGAACATGCAAGATTGTTGCATAGGTACATACATCCTTTGTAGGGACATGGTTGAACCTGGAAACCATCATTCTCAGCAAACTGACACAAGAACAGAAAATCAAACACCGCATGTTCTCACTCATCGGCGGGTGTTGAACAATGAGAACACATGGACACAGGGAGGGGAGCATCACACACTGAAGTCACTCTTGAGGAACGATGGAATGGCCAATGAGTTCTGAAGCAAAAATAGCCTCACCCCAACCCCCACCTTCAATAAGTGAGAATATCTCATAAATCAAAACTATAACACAGAAAAACACTTTCTTCAAACTGAGAATACGGAAAGGGTCGATCCATTCACCTGAAGTTTGGAGAACATGATACCAGGAAAGGATCACTGATCCAACGGGAAGGAAAATGCGTGATAAATTCAGCACTCGATAATACTGACTGTTCTTATAGTGCAGGCGCTGCTTTCGCTTCCCTTACCTGTCCTGTTCTCGCCAGTGAAAAGTGATCTAAGAAGAGTAACTGTCGTAGCAGTATTTGCTGAAGAAATATCTTTCGACAACTAGAATGACTTTGAAATTGAGTTATCACTTAGGATATAAGTAAAGGAAGGGCATATAGAAACTCTTGCTGTGTTTCTAATTTTAATTTTTCCTCAAAATATTTAAAACTTGTAGGCCAGGCACGGTGGTTCACACCTGTAACTCCAACATTTTGGGTGGCTAATTCAGGAAGATCACCTGAACTCAGGAGCCCAAGACCAGCCTGGGCAAGATGGTGAGACCTTGTCTCTACAAAAAAAAAAAAAAAAAAAAAAAAAAAAAAAAAAAAAAA
>NW_022436964.1:8582616-8695786 GCF_009761245.1 Sapajus apella
AAAAAAAAAAAAAAAAAAAAAAAAAAAAAAAAAAAAAAAAGAAAACGAAACAAAAAAAAACAAGGACAAACTTGCTAGGCGTTCTGAATATTGTTTTTAAAAAAAAAAAAAAAAAAAAAAAAAAAAAACACCTAAAACTTAGGTAGGCATGGTGGCAGACACCTGCAGTCCCAGCTATTTGAGAGGCTGAGGCAGGAGGATGGCTTGAGCCCAGGAGGTCGAGCTTGCAGTGAGGCATTATTGAACCACTACACTCCAGCCTAAGCAACAATAGAGCAAGACTCTGTCCCAGAAAAAATAACAAAATTTTAAATGCAACAGGGGTTTGTTATAAAAATTTCAGACAAAGATGTATGTAAAGGAAACTCTCCTTGTATCACGCATTTATTGTTGTGTTACAAATAACCCCAAAACTGAGTGGCTTAAAACAATACCATTCATTCATTTTGCTCACTAATGTACAATTTGGGCAGGGCTCAGAAGGAATAGCTCATCTCAATTCCACACAGCATCTGCCAGGGCAACTTGGCCGGGGACTGGAGGAACCACTTCCAAGAAATCTGGCTAACCTGGATGACAAGTTGTTTAAAATGTTACTAAATTTAAAGCTATGATACCCCTGAAGACATATATTGCCTAGGTGATTTTAAAGGAAAATGAGAGTTGTAAGTAAAAGAAGTATAGCTTCCTCCCAATTGTTGAAGTACAATTTTCAAAAAGTTAAAAACAGCCAGGCATGGGGAGCCCCCCTGTAATTCTAGCTACTTGGGAGGCTGAGGCAGGAGGACCACTTGAGGCCCAGGATTGCAGTGAGCTGTCATCATGCCACTTCACTGTAGCCTGGGCAACAAAGTGAGAACTTGCCTCAAAAAAGAAAGTTAGAAACATGACTTTCATATAAAGTAAACACATGTCAAAGATGTATTGAATTCATTAATTATTTTAAGTAAGATATTAAGACTGGTCAAAAGGACAAAAAACAGGAGATGTAACACCAGGAATGTTCAAATGAATTAATAGATGAAAATTTAGGTACTATCCAACTGAGCAATAAAACATCATCTTTGGAGTTATCATTTCTACCAGCGGAAATCAACTATACCTCTACTGAACAATACTCATTTCTGGAGAGATTACCTTCATTCTTCAGTCTCCGTCCATGTACAGGTGAAGCTGTCCCCATAGCAAGTCCTGTTGTCCCAGATGGGTATGTAACTCAGGACCAGTCCAAAGGAGCATCCCATTCTCCCAGTGACAGACTCAGAGATGGGTTTCTGGCTCAACAGGAACCTGGAAGACACAATGCGATTTGGCAGGGACTTTTGTGAGAGCCACCACATTTTTAGGGGCACTTGAATCTGGAAGGTTTTTAGGTCTGAACTTACTGGCAGGCGTCCTGCTATCATAAGAAGCCTGACAATGAGGAAGCATAGAAGAATGGAGACAAACAATAGAAGGAAACAGCATCCTGACGACTTTAACTGAGCCCCTGAATCAACTGTGCTGCCTGATTGCAACCTTAACCCAAGACTTTTCTGTTCTGCTGGTCAATATATTTCTTTCCTTCTTGTTTTCTTGTTTAAGCCAGGTAAAAAGATTCCAAATGATCTGGGATATAATACAAGGGGTTCTCTAGCCCTGGTTTCTTCTGTGTTAGCTCATTAAACATATATTCACTTTTCCGGGTTGCAGTTCCTCCTTCTGTAAAAAGAACAAGCAATACCTACTACAAAGAGTTATAAAGATTAAGCAAGTAATAAATATAAGTATAGTATACCTTCATACTACCATAATAAAAGAGATGTCTATCTGATGCTTAATTTTTCTAAATTAGATTATATCTGATTCTAACTTCCTGCTATGGTCTGAATGTTGCCCCAGATTTCAAGTGTTAGAACCTACGATCCAGTGTAATGGTATCGAGTGGATCCTTTAGGGGATGAGTAGGTCATCAGGACTCCATCCTCATGGCTAGGGTTAAACGCTTATGAAAGTGCTAAAGGGAGCCGAGCGTGATTGTTCATGCCTGTAATCCCAGCACAGCATTTTGGGAGGCCAAGGCAGGAGCATAACTTGAGCCCAGGGGTCCAAGACCAGCCTGGGCAACATAGAGGGACTCTGTCTCTTTTTAATTTAAAAAAACAAGAAAGTGCTAGAGGGGCCAGGCACGGGTGGCTCATGCCTGCAATCTCAGCACTTTGGAAGGCTGAGACAGGAAGAGCATTTAATGCTAGGGGTTTGAGACCAGTCTGGATAAATTAGGGAGACACTGTCTCTATAAAAAACTTTATAAACTAGCCAGATGTAGTTGCTCACGCCTGCAGTCCCAGCTACTCAGGAGGCTAAGGTGGGAGGATTGCTTGAGCCTGGAGGTTGAGGCTGCAGTAAGTTGTGATTGCGCTACTGCAGTCCAGTCGAGGCAGCAGAGTGAGACCCTGTCTCAAAATAAAAAAGAAACAAACAAATAAATAGAGTGCTGGAGAAAGCTAGCTGGGCTCTTTTGCTCTTCTGCCTTGTGCTATGTGAAGACACAGCAACAAGGCCCTCACCAGATGCTGAATGTCAGTACCTTAATCTTGGACTTTCCAGCCTCCTCAATCATGAGACATAAATTTCTATTGTTTATAAATTATCCACTGTAGTAATTTTGTTCTAGCAGCACAAACAGACCAAGATATCCCCATTTACTAGGATTAGAAGACTCCCAATATCAGTCACTACAGGGGGCTCTTTTACTCTTCAGTGGTGAAATCTGTCAAAAATTGCCTAGCAAATGTGGTTTGATCTTTGGCATATCATGTTTACTATGCGGATGTTCACTATCCAAGATCCTGTGGTCCATTCAATGGCTCCACAGGCTCTTTGACCTTTAGGGTATCTGGCAACTTTTATGTAGCTCCCGAGACTATGGTGTTTGATGTTCATTGCCCCTAGCAAATGTGTTTATCATCAAAAGTTCCTGCTAATGCCTAGGATACTTCCTGATAGGAAATTGATGCTAGTGGACTTTCCTTTCACATCTCCTTAAATCCATGCAGCATTGCTAACCTTAGGCAACTCCTTGTCTTTCAACTCAATCCCCAACACCATACCACCCGAGGAACACCCTGCTGAATTCACTTTCCACACAGGGGCCTAGATAGAGCTTTATAACAGATGGCTTGTAACTTTGTTTGGGGCTGGGAACAACACATTAAAAAAATTAATAACTCAGAATAGCAACCTTCAAGAGGACCCTCAGTGAGCTCTACCTCCTGGTATTCATGCCTTTGTGTAATCCCCTCCTTTGAGTGTGGGTTGGACATAGTGACTCACTTCTAACCAACAGAATACAGCAAAAGTGATAAAATGTCACTCCCAAAATTAGCTTATAAAACCACAGTGACTTCAATCTTGTTTCTCCTTTTCCTCCCTCACTGCTCTGAGGGAAGCCAGCTGTCATAATTATGAGCTGCCCAACAAGGAATCCCATGTGGCAGGGAACTGATATTTAGGACAACAGCCAGAGGGTACCTGAGGCTTGCCAAAAGCCACGTGAGTTTGGAAGCGGATGGATCCTCCTCGAGATATTCCTTGTGATGACTGGAAACCTAGCCAACCTGAGTCCAGGCTTGCAACAGACCCTAAGCAACTAAGCGGCTGATGCCCGACTCACAGAAACTGTGAGATAATAAGTATTTCTTGTTTTAAGCCACGAAGATTTGGAATAATTTGTTATGCAGCAGCAGATAACTAATACATGGCCTCTAAGACTGGCAGCCCAGAATTTCCTGAAAACGGGGATAAAATTACTTTTCCCTCCTTTTGAAAATCTTTTTTGGCAGGGAGTAGAAAACAGCACTAAATAGCTTTGTAAATTATCCTGTGACAAATGCACATTACCTGAAGCCATGTAAGTGGATAGAACAGAAATCCCTGCAGAGGCAGAGGGACAGTACCACCTCCTGTCACAGTTCAAACAAACTCTGCCATAGTGAAGCCTGGCCATGCCCCTGGGTTGCTTGATAATCAGCAGCATTCCAAACCCTCCTACAGAAGAAAGGAGCAGAGCTCCAGGCTCAGAGGAGAGGTGGGGATGCAGCTGCCACAGTCCTTAAAGTGCCCCTTCGCCTCCCAAAAGAAACTCAAAACTGTAACTGTGGCCCCAAGACAATAACAAGCTAATTTCAGCTTAGGCTTCCAGAGACACTGGAATTTCTATATGAAAGTCTTTAAAAGGCTAAAACTCTCTCCTGGCCTGGCGCAGCGGCTCAAGCCTGTAATCCTGGGAGGCTAAGACAGATGGATCACTTGAGCTCGGAGTTCAAGACCAGCCTGGGCGACATGGTGAAACCACATCTCTACATAAAATACAAAAATTAGCCAATCATGGTGGTGTGTGCCTGTAGTCTCAGCTACTCAGGAGCCTCAGGTGGAAGGATCACCTGAACCCTGGAGACAGAGGTTGCACTGAGCCAATATTGCACCAGTGCACTACAGCCTGGGCGACAGAGACACTGTCTCAAAAAAATAATAATTATTATACAATTTAAAAAGGCTAGAGCTCTTTCCTATTATGGGAGCTAATACTTGGAGATTCTGATGCAGTTCTGAGAATTAAGCCTGTCGTGAAGGCTCCCCCAGGAATATGGGCCCCTTACACAGCAGCTGGTACCAGAAAATAATCTGTGGTCAGCAAAGCTGGGCTCTGGAGAGACCCTGGGTCAGTCCCCATCCCCAAATTGGCAGCTCATTCATGCAGAGTGTTTCCCTGACATTAAGGATAGGGAACAGGCTTTGTACTGTACAATTGCAGGGAACGCTGTTGCTGTTGGATTCAATGTCAATGACACCTGCTGAGACACAACTTTGTACAAGATGAATGGCAGGGTCAGGGGTCATACCACACTGTAAGCCCCGAGTGTGGGCCTCCACACATTTGAAAATGTTTTCTAGACAAAAATATCATCGTCTTTCCACCATTATTCAGCCAATGAGGTTTTCAGCTTTTATGGAGTCCTCCTGTTTGGCCATATGGACAAGCACTGGGGAAGGGGAGGGAAGCACAGTGCTAAAGCACCTCTCTGGGACGCTTCCCCATCTCCATTTGGGACAGGCCTTGTATTTGCTCCGGTGAGTATGGAAGTCTGGTCCCATTATGGCCATGGAGATAAGCAAAGGTATGGTACCCAACAATAACTTCCTAAAGGGCTCCAGGCCAGTCTAAGGTGCTTGCCTCACCTTCATGAAACAGATCAACAGCATAGGTGTCACCTCACCCAAGGTCTCCAGTTCTGGCTTGCCTCATGTGTGGGTGACTGAAGATCTCTTTCTGACATTTTTGAGATGGGGTCTCGTTATGTTACCCGGGCTGATCTCAAACTCTTGGCCTCAAGTGATCCTCCAGCCTCACCTTCCCAAAGTGCTGGGGTCACAAATGCGAGTCACAACACCCAGGTGTGACTGAGTATCTCTAAACTTAATTTGGAAAAGTCAAATTAAATGATGTGGGGGACTTCTGGTTTACAGCCAGGCATATAAGAAGTTAGAAGTCATCTCTTCTGTCCACCCAGCAAGCTGAAAACAATTTTTTTTTTTTTTTTTTTTTTTTTTTGAGATGGAGTCTTGCTCTGTTGCCCAGGCTGGAGTGCAGTGGCATTAACTCGGCCCTCCATAACCTCCACCTCCCAGGTTCAAGTGATTCTCCTGCCTCAGCCGCCTGAGGAGCTGGGACTATAGGCGGTGCCACTACTGCACCTGGTTGATTTTTCGTATTTTTAGTAGAGGCAGGGTTTTACCGTGTGAGCCAGGATGGTCTCAATCTCCTGACCTCGTGATCCGCCCGTCTAGGTCTCCCAAAGTGCTAGAATTACAGGCATGAGCCACCACGCCCAGCCATACAATTCTTATATCCATCAGTTCAACAAACAGCTGCCCCCAAAACTGAGGAGACAGACATGCAGATAGATAGAGAGAATACAACTTACCGGAACAGAAGCCCAGGAGCAGAAACTTCCGAGGAACTAGTGTCAAGTCGGGAAAACCTGAACTATAACTAACAAATTGCTGGAGGCGCAGTGTGGACAAGGCTGAGAGTTAAAAATTCAGGGAGAGGCCGGGCGCGGTGGCTCACGCCTGTAATCACAACACCTTGGGAGGCCAAGGTGGGTGGACCACGAGGTCAAGAGATTGAGACCATCCTGGCCAACAAGGTGAAACCCCGTCTCTACTGAAAATGCAAAACTCAGCTGGGCGTGGTGGTGCGTGCCTGTAATCCCAGCTACTCGAGGGGCTGAGGCAGGAGAATTGCTTGAACCTGGGAGGTGGAGGCTGCAGTGAGCAAAGATCACGCCATTGCACTCCAGCCTGGGCAGTAAGAGTGAAACTCTGTCTCAAAAATGAAAAAAGAAAGAAATTCAGGTAGTGGCAAACCCCCACACTTCCTGAGTGTTAACTCCAGGAGTGCCGCTAGGTTCTAAGGTCAGAGAATTCCCTAGTGATTCCTCCAGGGGGTGGGGGAAAGCAGCCATTTAAAAAGTATGCCCAGAACATCCCGTTTGTTTATAACAATGCCTGTCCTCTAGAGAAACTGGAGCCTAGGTTGACGTGGGTGAAGGAAAATACCCAACTCCAGTGGGTTCTAGCCTTCCTGTCTCACCTGAGGGAAAAACAAAACTGAAAGGCACTGGTGAAGGTGCCAGCCGAGGGGCACAGGCTCGCTACCAAGACTGAGGCCTATTCACAGGACTGTAGAACACTTCCTTTCCCCACACGCTTTCCACCACACTAAGAGGGCTGGTGTTTAATAACAAACAATGGAGGAACTATTTACTAAGCCGCTAGAGAAGATATAAGGCCAGGCACGGTGGCTCATGCCTGTCATGCCAGCACTTTGGGAGGCTGAGGTGCATAGATCATCTGAGGTCAGGAGCACGAGACCAGCCTGGCCAATATGGTGAAACCCCGTCTCTACTAAAAATAAAAAAATAAAAATAAAATTACCTAGGCATGGTGGTGCACACCTGTAGTCCCAACTGCTCGGAAGGCTGAGGCAGGAGAATCACTTGAACCCAGGAGATGGAGGCGGCAGTAAGCCAAGATTGAACCACTGCACTTTAGCCTGGGAGACAGAGCAAAACTCTGTCTCAAGAAAACAAAAAAGTGACAGTTTAAGAACCCTTTAGGGAAACTCAAAGACAGCAGGGAGACCAAATCAAGCACATCAGATGAAAGTTTAGCTTTCAGCACCCACAGCTACAGCAAACACAGCTGAAGTTCCTTGCCAGAAAAACATAGAACCTCATACCAAATGCCTGTTTACAGCAGTCTCTTTTACCAAGGACATCATGTCCAGCTTTCAACAAAAAAATCACAAGGCGTATGAAAAGACAAATAAAGTGATGGATATGTGGTATTATTGAAGGCACTATGAAAAGCATCAGTTAATCTTACCAGACATTAGTCTTTCTTTGCTCTCTAAGCCTGCCCCACTTGATAGGAGCTAAAGGCTGCTTTTCTAGGACCAGTAACCAGGAAGGAGGGCAGGTGGAGCGCTTGAGGGGAGCCAGGAGGAAGTACTTTGCCCTAACGCCTCCACTCCTCTGACTGTAAAACAGTGTTGATAAATCACGTGGCTCCAGTGGCTTGTTCATTACACATTCATTACATACAGGTGATTTCTTAAGAATACTAGCGATGGGGGACTCCATGTTTGGATCCCCTTCCACGAACACTGTATTCCCTTCCACTCAGTGTGGAACCTGCTTTCCATTCCTGCATTCCATCTTTCTGGATTCTCTCACTCAGTGTGAGAGTTAGCTGTTTCTTTCTCTCTCCTTCTCCTGTTTCTCTCTTTCTCTTGAAATAAATCACTTTCTACAAAAAAAAAAAATTAATTAATTAAAAAATAAAAAAATAGAGATGGATAGATATAGAAATAGAGATATAGAGATGTAGGTATATAGGTATACATATACATTTAATTCAGGTTATGATTGGTTTAAAGATTTTCTGATATATAGAAACTATCCATAAGTCTGTTAAATTCCTGTATTATTTTTCCTTAAAAGAAAGGCAAAACATTATCTCTGTAGACGCATCACAGTAATAACCACTCAAAAATAATTGTTTAGGCCAGGTGTGGTGGCTTATGCCTGTAATCTCAGCACTTTGGGAGGTTGAGTTGGGGGTGGAGCACCTGAGGTTGGGAGTTCAAGACTAGCATGACCAACATGGAGAAAGTCTGTCTCTACTAAAAATACAAAATTAGCCCCGAGTGGTGGCGCATGCCTGTAATCCCAGCTACACAAGAGGCCGAGAGAGGAGAATCACTTGAACCTGGAAGGCAGAGGTTGTGGTAAGCCGAGATCACACCATTGTACTCCAGCCTGGGCAACAAGAGTGCAACTCCATCTCGGAAAAAAAAAAAACAAAAACGTGTGGTCTGTCAATTGGCAGCATCAGAATCAACTGGGAGCATGGCTGGCGACATAATGTGGCCTAGTGCAAAATAAAAATATGGGCCCCGTTCAAAAAGCAGGAAAAAAGTGCTTTCGTCTTCCACAGTCCCTCAAGTTGTCATGGTGTTTTCTATTTGCCATTTAATGTCATTTTTTTTTTTTTTTTTTTTGAGACTGGGTTTCCCTCTTGTTGCCCAGGCTGGAATGCAGTGGCACGATCTCAGTTCACTGCAACCTCTGCCTCCCGGATTCAAACAATTCTCCCACCTCAGCCTCCCAATTAGTTGGGATTACAGGGGTGCACCACCACACCTAGCATATTTTTGTATTTTTAGTAGAGACGGGGTTTCATCACATTGGCCAAGCTGGTCCCTAACTCCTGATCTCCGGCGATCTACCTGCCTCGGCCTCCCAAAGTGCTGGGATTACAGGTGTGAGTCACTGCACCCAGCCCATTTAATGTCATTCTAAGTAGAAAAAAAAAAAGAACATTTTTTAATGACTAACATAGGTTTACCATTCATCTTTTTTATCAAGCAATGCCAGTTTTAAATGCAAATATGTGAGCCTTTAATTCCAAAGGTGAAATCATCGAAATAACACAACTTGTATTTTGTAACTTGTACACACAGGTGTATTTTGTTCTTACCAGAACAGTGGGAACACTAAATATACTCAACTGTTTTTCTTTCACTTCTTAATAAGCACATATTCCACTCACAATACCTTCTGCTTCCTGAAGGATAGGGAAGGACTGAAAGGAAAAAGAACCTTACCTTCTCTTCTATGTCATCATTTTCAGCATCTGTGGTTGGGTAATATAGGGAATCACTTGAACCCAGGAGATGGAAATAAATAACTCAGGAGAGATATGATAGGGTTTCTTGGTCATTCATGTTTCTTAGAACATCACTGCCTTCTTTCTGTGTTCACAGCAAGTTCTGGTACCAATGGCAAGCATGGCCTTCCCAGGCTGTCGGCGCCCCCAAACTTTCCCAAATCACAGCCATAAGACACCACTTGGGACTTGCTGAACTCCCACCAAAGTTTTACTCATGGGGCATCTCAAGCACTATATGCAAATGGGGCGCAAAAGACAGTGGCCACGTATATTCACACTGCATTGCAGAGATCTCCTCTAGTCTCTGGCTGCCTGGATCGCCCCATCAGACTTACAAAACACAAGTTCAAATTTAAAATTCACTTACAATTTTAAGAAGATGAAAATAGTGTGTTAAACCAAGCCCAGAGCCTAGGTGACTGCATAGATTGCAGCTTAGGAGTTGGCTTTGCTTAGGAGCTTAATAAAAATGCAGGTTCTCAATGCTGCCCACCTTCCACCCCACCCCCACCCCCAGACCTGTTGAATCAGAATCTGCATCTTAAGATTCCTAAGTCGGCCATTTTGGGGCACTTTTGGAGGCTCTGGTCTGGTCTAGACCACTGAAAATTCTATCTCCCAGGCTAGACTCTGACTTTACCCCCTGGGAGGCAAATGACAACTTTCTCTGATCTACCCCACCCTCTCTCTTCCCACCTCTGGGCCCTATTTGCAGCTCCCCAGGATGTTAGCAACTGGATTGCTGGCTGTCTTTTCTAAAAACAGATTTATGAGGCTTTGTTCAAATCTCATGTTTCATCTGCCTCCCAACCATAAGTCCTTTGTATATTCTTGAATCCCCGTGGCAAGGAAGAAACAACAAAGAACTTCTAATAGGAGCCTTCCTTTAAAGACCCATTTTAAGGATAGGGGCCAGAGGCGGAGCCCCCCAAAAGATGAAAGTCTTGTTAATTTACATGTCACTGTGTAACTGGGATGTCTTTATTATCGACAATTCAAAAGTGAGCATCTTGTTTCCTCACTGTTTGCTATTTCATTCCATTTATTTCTCTAGTTTTGCTAGCTTTAAAATTACCCAGAGTGAATGAAGATGGAGTATACCCTTTTTTCTACTTCTGTTTGAGACTTTTTATGATGAAACGTTGAAAACATAATAACATGTCCCCCAAAATCTTTAAAAAAGATAAAAGGAGGAGAAAAGGGAGTTGAAAATTTAATTCACTTTGGCATTCAAGAGGTGTTTAAGAATAGGCCGGGCTCGGTGGGTCACGCCTGGCCTTCGGGAAGCAGATAGCTTGAGGCCAGGAGTTTGAGACCAGCAGACCAGCTTGGTCAACATAGTGAGACATTGTCTTTACAAAAAATAAAAAATTTAGCTGGGTGTAGTGGCACACACCTGCAGTCTCAGCTACTCAGGAGGCTGAGGTGGGAGGATCGCTTGAGCCTCGGAGGTTGAGGCTGCAGTGAGCCATGATGGTGTCACTCTGTCAAAGGTGTGTGAGCCAGAGTAACTCCATCTTGAACAGGAGCTGGGTAAAATGAGACTGAGACCTACCGGACTGCATTTCCAGACAGTTAAGGCATTCTCAGTCACAAGATGAGATACCAGGTCAGCACAAGATACAGGTCATTAAGACCTTGCTGATTAAACAGTTTGCAGTAAAGAAGCTGGCTAAATTCCAGCAAAACCAAGAGAGTCACTGGAGTGACCCCTGGTCATCCTCACTGCTACCCTCCCACCAGCGCCATGACAGTTTATGAATGCCATGGCAATGTCAGGAAGTTACTCTATATGGTCTAAAAAGGGGATGTATGAATAATCCACTCCTTGTTTAGCTTATCATCAAGAAATAACCACAGAAATGGGCTAACCAGCAGCCCTTGGGGCTGCCCTGTCTGTGGAGTAGCCATTTTTTATTCCTTTACTCTCCTAATAAACTTGCTTTCACTCTACTCTATGGACGCGCCTTGAATTCTTTCTTGTGTGAGATCCAAGAATCCTCTTTTGGGGCCTGGATCGGGACCCCTTTCCTGTAACAACTGTTGTAATTCTTTCTTTTGCTCTATGCTAAACTAATTCCTATTCTTCCTTTCTGATGTCTTCTGGGGAATTACCACTCCCTCTTCTATAAGTCATGAATCATGGAGCCCCCGCCCGTGTGGCAGAGTGAGACCCTCTCTCAGAAAAAAAAAAAAAAAAAGAAAGAAAAGAAAAGCAAAGAGAAGTTTTTAAGAAGAATAACTTGGGAAGCAAATTAGGTCAAAAAGCCAAACTAGTGTAAATAAAATGTACAGGAGGCCATCGGTTTGAACCGAGTCCCTGCACAAGGCCCAACAGACCAAACCGAAATAGTCACTCATGCTAATATTCTATACCACCAAGCCACAGCTAAGTTCTTACCTGAACTTCCAACAAATCAGGAGAGAGAGCGAGCTAACAGCCAAATCCTGGAACAGGCCACTCTCAATCAGCGTGATGATGAAATCCCCTCTGCCTTGATCTTACAACGAAGGTAACTTGGAAACAACGAATCCACCTGTTGTGTTTCTGCTTTGCTCAGCTTTTGTCTGCAAAACCACCCTCCTCTGCCCAGCTCATCACAGCACTCTTTTTACTTTATAGAATGGGGCAGATTCTGAATTGTCTGATTCTAGAATCACAAATAAAAGCCAATTAAGATCTTACTAAACTTGTTGTAATTTTGTTTTATGACATTAGGAACTTTTACCTTCTTGTATCTCAGCCTGAGTCCTGAACTAGAATCACCCCTCAGCCAATAGAGTCACCCCTCAGCATGTGAGCAAAGCTTTACTGCCCTTCTATGTTGCTGCAAGTCAACAGGGAACTTTCTTGCACAATAGTGGCTCCCCTCCTTCTGTGAGGGAGAGCATTTTAAAAAGCAAGAGAAACGAGAAAGGAAAAATACAAGGAAAAAGAAGCAAACAAAAGAGAACGTTTTCTTTCTTCTTTTTTTTTTTTTTGAGACGGAGTTTCGCTGTTGTTGCCCAGACTGGAGTGCAATGGCGCAATCTCGGCTCACCGCAACCTCCGCCTCCTGGGTTCAGGCAATTCTCCTGCCTCAGCCTCCCGAGTAGCTGGGATTACAGGCATGCACCACCATGCCCAGCTAATTTTTTGTAGTTTTAGTAGAGACGGGGTTTCACCTGGTTGACCAGGATGGTCTCGATCTCTTGACCTCGTGATCCACCCACCTCGGCCTCCCAAAGTGCTGGGATTACAAGCGTGAGCCACCGCGCCCGGCCGAGAACGTTTTCAAAAGATTTGTGCAGCCCTTTGGATGGGCATGGCCTCTTTTTCCTCTTCTCTGCTAACCCCACCAGAAAACATTCTCCCAGGTGGTCAAGACTGTCGGAAGCCAATGTTGACTGTGGCTGCTTATAATTTGTTAGTACCTTTCAGGTAAGCGATATCTCAATTTTAAGATCAAGCTTTTATGTTCCCTGATCAGCACTGGAAATGGTATACAGAGAAGACACTGAGGAACAGGGCGAGGGAGTAGCACAGAGGCCATGGGAGGCATGAACTGAACCCACAAGGAGAGTGGAGGCAGGACTTGGACCTCCGGAAGGTCTTGGGCTTTTCATCAGCTCGACTTCCCCTCATTTCTCCTCCACCCGCAACCAAGGCAGAAGCAACAAAGAAACAGCCTAGCAATGAGCTCCTTGGGGTTGAGGTTTTACTGCATAGCCGTGTGCTGTGAAGAATTTTGTTATAAATTGCCCTGTTTGCACAATGATGGCATTCTTTTTTGGATCGCCAACTCAGGACATTTGGTAGCATGAGTGACAGGGACATTTTAAATTCATGGGAAATACAAAACCCCCTTTGTGAGCATTGGTTTCAGCCACAGCCTCAGGTAACAAGAGTTGAGCTAAGTTTTCCTTCTTTTCCCTTCCTTATCCATGGATTCTCTGGCCAAGGTGCTATCGAGTAGCCCGGTGACCCACAGGCCAAGGGAGAGAGGAGGAGATGAAAAGCAAGTTAATTCACCAGATGGAGAGTGGGACTGTTTCAGCAGGAGGCAGCTGCATTTCCAAAGCCGGATCAAAAGTTCAAAAAGCTAAGTCTTGCTTAAAGAGCTGAACGCATAGAGATAGGCCTAGGTCTGAGCTGGAACAGGAGATGAGGAACTCCTGTGCTCACCTCCATCTCTCCAGGGCCTGGATCTGGCAGGACCTAAGCTGTAAAGCCCCCACTGTCTGTGGTCAGAAATATCGCAGTTAGTCTGACCTTGGCTCAAACTTTGTTTCTGCCCTTGGGCAAGTTACTTAACTTCTCTGATGCTCACTATCTTCATCTATAAAATGGGAACAATACTATCATCTATCTCATTGGCTTTCTGGGAAGAATCAGTGCAGAAATATATGCAATGGCCTGATAGCCCAGGGCACATAGAGTTTAATAAGAAGTAGCAGTCATGGGATAGTTGTTGTTTTAAAGAGGAAGCTGTTGCCAAGGAGTCCAGCCTGTATATTTCCGAAGCACACATGGAAGGGTTGTCCATGAGCTGACAAAGCCTAGATCGTCCCATTTCCCTCAGAGCCCAAAGATCTGTCAGGAAAGCCACAGCCCTGGGTCATGAGTGAGTGAATCCACACCATTGCCCTTCATGAGAAATATCTCTTCCTTCTTGCCTGTTTTCTCTCTCCTTCTCCTGCCCATCTCCATCTCTTTTTTTTCTCTCTTTCCTTCCCCAAAGGCCCCATCAGCTGTACTTTTTCCCTACAGAGCAACCTTAGGAAAGTCATCTCATGGTGCTGAGCCCCACTTGCCTCTCAAGGCAGTGAGGACAATGGAGCAGACGCTCTGTAAGTCCTTTTGGAAGCCGGCATACCACAATCATCCAATCCTCTCCTTTCCCATTCTCTTTCTGTGCCTCTTTCACACTCAAACTCCTGGGAGAAAATTCCACTTGGTTGAGCGTGGGCCACATGCCTGCCCCTGCAGGTATGGCAATGTTGGAAAAAGACTCTGGAGCAGGAATCCTCCAGAAACCTTGGGCTGAAGGAGAAGAGGAGGACCTGATTTTATAATCCTCCATGACTGCATGATTTGTAGAAGAGGGAGTGGTAATTCCCCAGATGAAATCAGAAAGGAAGAATAGGAATCAGGTTTAGGGTAGGGCAAAAGAAAGAACTGCAGCAGCCACTGTGCAGATAAAATTGGATGTATGCTTTCTCTCCTTTCCATTTATATATTTATTCATTTATCTATTTATGCATTCGCCTGTGAGCATCTAGGCCACTGGAGATGAAAGCCTTACCTGAACTTGAGAATGCTTAGAAATCGTCATCTTAAAATGTTCACTGAAATATTTGGTGGGAAGTTCAACAATAATGAATCCTTTCCGGAAGCAGAGTGGATCACAAGAACTAAATTGAATCTATCCTCTGGGTCAACCAAGTCTTTAAGGGAATGGTTACATAAGACCAGACCAGGTATACCGCACATTCAGAGGAACCCCCAGGATACGAGCCAGCCCTACAGTTCTCAGTCTGGAGTGGATTTCGCTCTCCCTAGGGATATTTAGCAAAGTCTGGAGCCATTTGTGGTTGTCAAAACTGGGAGGAAGGGGGACTGCTACTGACCAGGATGCTGCTAAACATTCTACAGTGCATAGGACAGCCCCCAACAACCAAGAATTACCCTGCCCAAAACATCAACAGTGCCAAGGTTCAGAAATCCTTAGCAGATGGACAAGGGACCTTTCATCCCATTCATTCTGATATATTTCGTTGAGTCTGAGAACCTTATTGTCATAAGTGCTGACTATGGGAACCACAATCTAGTTTCACCCAACCAGTCTTTAAATCCAGGTGCCGGTTCTTCCGCTAAGGAAGTCCCCTGGAGAATCCTTGCCCAAGATCCGTCTTCTTTCCCCTCTGAAGCAGAGAAGGGGCAGGCTTGTAACCAAGTTTATCCAATCCAAATTCTCCATGGGTCTTGCATGTTGGGCTAAATGTTTCAGTATGGAAGGTTTAGTTTTCTAGAAGCCAAGTCAAGACTGATACGAAATTCCTCTTCTGAGATCCCTTTGATCTGCCTCATCAACTGTAAATACAATTCTCTGGCTTCTCTTAGATCTTATGAGCTGCGCCGTATTCTTCCAATAAAGTTTCTTTTTCCTTCAGTTAGTCAGTCAACTTATTTTGCTTGCAACCAACATTCCTGATACAGAGAATCTTCAAATCCCTTTAGTAACTTTCAAACTTTATGCAACATCCCAAGTACGTCCCATCCTATTACTCCAAGAAATTTGGGATCCCAGAAACACCCTGGTTCGTACTCTACTTCTCTAGATTACCATTTGATTACCAGTTAATCAAATGACCAACAAGAATTTATTCACACTCACATATGTTGAACAATGTCAGCTCAAGGAAAAGTCAAAGTGGAGAAGAGGAACGAATATTTGCTGGGTGTCTACATGTGCCAGGCACAACGCGAAGGACTTTATATTTAGAACCTTCTCCCAACTTTATCACTATACTGGACGTTGGTGTTGCTATCCCACTTTACATTTGAGACAAATGGGGATTTTAGAGAGATACACTAATTTTCATAAGACTATATATCTAGTAGTTATTAGAGATGGGATTTGGATTCAAGTCTATTTGTCTCCAAGGCCCTTGTTTTTTCACCTCTATATAAGAGATGGCAAACTGTGGCCCTTTGGCCATATTTTGCCTGCCACCACTTTTTGTAAATTAAGTTTTATTCTAACAGTCATGCTCATTCTTTTGCTCTATAATGGCATAGTTGAGTATTATGCAATGAAAACAATAAGCATTGCAAAGCATAAAATATTGCCTGGTTCCATTTATAGAAAAAGTTTGGGCTGGCCACAGTGTCTCACGATTGAATTCCCAGCATTTTAGGAGGCCGAAGCGGGTGGGTCACCTGAGGTCAGGAGTTCGAGACCAGCTGCCAAGATGGTGAAACCCTGTCTCTACCAACAACACAAAAAAATTAGCCAGACATGGTATCGGGGGCCTGTAATCCTAGCTACTCAGAAAGCTGAGGCAGGAGAATTGCTCGGACCTGGGAGGTGGAAGTTGCAGTGAGCCAATATCATGCCATTGCACTCCAGCCTCGGTGACAGAGGGAGACTCTGTCTCAAACAAACAAACAAACAAAACAAAACAGAAAAAGAAAAAAGAAAAATTTGGTAATCCCTGCTATACATCCTACTCTGTTCCTCATATGTAGATTCCCCATTTCTGGTTCACTCTTCTTTTGGGCATGTCTTTGGATGAACTCAGGCATGTGATTCTGCATTCTTCTTTTATCAAACCTAGTCAGAAAAGCACTGTCTCATTCATACAAAAGTGTCAGTGACCGATAAAGCTTAATGTTTATCCCTCTCATGGATATTTGCATTTTAAGAACCAACTAAAACCTTAGGCCAAAAAGGCAAGTCTGGTGGGAATTTTTGGTGGGAATTCTGAAGCAATGGCTTTATTTCACAGATTTGCCATTGAATCACTTAGATTTTAGACGGGCCCCTTCCCTGGGTCTCCCAAAATCAGACAACATATGATTAAAGGACTGTGTAAAGACTGTAGTCCTTTAATCTGCTCTTTGCAGGCATGGCCCATTAAGAAAGACCTAGGTTAGGTCCTAATCTTAAGGTCACTGAGGTGAGTGCTACTTCTGCTCAGGACGAGGACACTGGCTACTGATTTCAGATGTCCTGTCTTCATATACTTTCTAACTCTCAATCTGTAAATATGACCAAAAAAAAAAATTAAAAGAGTCAATACACTATTTTACCAACTAGTAACAGCATAGCTATCTCTGTACAGCAATTGCTGAAGACGGTCAGTTGCAGTGATCTACAGCTGGGTTTGGTGTTGACTATCAAACTCTCCTCACTAGTGTAAGCTTTGTCAAGAGAAGCTGAGGCTCTTTTCTAGATGGAGCCAAGGGCCTCTTCTTTTCCTACTTGGTGCCATGCCATTCTCCAGTATCTCTGTGGCCCACACTTGTGTGCACCAGCCTGACTGTGTCCTTGAAGTAGAACCAATGCAGAAATTGCAAAGTATGCCCCGGTGTGACAGATGGGAAGACAACCACTTCCCACCTCCTCATCTCCAGAGACTCCCTCTCTGCTAGTGATTTTATCTCTTAACTGGTTTTTAAGTATGATCGTTCCTCTCTTCTATTACTACGCTCAGACAGTGACCACATCTTGTCATTTTTATAACCTCTTAACTGAGCATTCTGTGCCAGCCTCACTGTCTCAAGTCCATCTCTGACACTGTTTCTAGAAAACTTTATCTAAAATTCAGCTGGGCACAGTAGAACGTGCCTGTCATCACAACAACTCAGGACTGAGGCAGGGGATTACTTGCCTGGGCAACATAATGAGACTCCGTCTCTAAAACACATTAAAAACAACAACAACAACAAAGTGTGGCCAATGTCCCTTGCAGTGGCACCCGGCCTCCTTCCTAGACACCACACATCCAGGTCATATACCTGAACATATCTGGTAGGCATTAAACAATAGGGAGCAGTGTGGCCTGGGGTGAGCTGGAGGCTTAAAGGCATGTAGATTTTATTCAAACACTCTGTGGCAGTAAAAGCACCATCTGCAGACTGAAAACAGTCCGCAAGCAATGCATTTGCTACCTCAGGAGATAGCCGTGGTCCCCTTTTTACCATGAAATAAAAGTCTTCTCTGGCCTGCCTTCCACTGTTGATCCTCATCCCCAGCTACAATCTGAGTCTTACTTCAGGCTCCTGCCATCCCCATCCGCTTGATTTCCCCTGTGTTTCATGCCTCCCTGCCCCTGCTCATCTTTCTTTCTTTCTTTTTTTCTACCTCCTGCTTACTCTTTCTTTAAAGCTCAAGATCCTTTCCTGGATCATCCCTCGCCCCCAGGTGAGCCAATATTGATCTTTCGTGCCTTTCTAGAACTTCACGCTGGCCTCTACCATTACAATGACTGTATTTTTCTTTACTGTATTATTTTTAAATTATATCCTTCCTGTGTTCCTTCAAAGAATATTAAGTTCCTTGAGAGCAGGGAAATGTGGCATTTGTGCATGATTCTCCATGCCTGTGTCCATAATAACCACTCATCAAATAAATATTTGCTGAACCAAACACTAACCTGAGAGCCCAAGAGAGCTCTGCCCGATTCCAGGAGTCGTTTCTTAGCTAGGGATTTGCTAGTGTTGGGCAAACATGCTATGTCTCAGTTATTCTTTCTAGATGGAAATAGCATACTTTCCTCAAACGGAGTTTATGGAATTAAATGAAATAGGTGGGGTGCGGTGGCTCACGCTTGTAATCCTTGCACTTTGGGAGGCCGAGGCAGGCAGATCACAAGGTCAGGAGTTTGAGACCAGCCTGGCCAATATGGTGAAACCCCGTCTCTACTAAAAATAAAAAAATTAGCTGGGTGTGGTGGCACATGCATGTAGTCCCAGCTACTCAGGAGGCTGAGGCAGGAGAATTGTTTGAACCCAGGAGGTGAAAGTTCCAGTGAGCTGAGACTGTGCCACTGCGCTCCAGCCTGGGCAACAGAGCGAGACTCCATCTCAAAATAAATAAATAAATACAGTAGTTAATTAATTAAAGTTACATGAATAAATAACACAGGGCCTGACATTTAGTTGGAACTCAAACAGTAAAATGTTTTAATGAAACTATGTCAGATATGGCTCAAAGTCCAGCAGTTAAAGTGTAGGTTATCTTTGACTATATGGCTGGTCTAATTACTTCTTATCTTATTTTCTGTTGCTTCAACATAAATGTGCTCTGTAGATACCAAAGTCAGCCACGGTGTTCAGAATAAAGGCTACCTTCAGGAAGTGTTGGCTGAGAGGGAGCATGAGGGAGCCTGTTAAACGTTGGAAACGCTCCGTTTCCTTATCTTGTTGGTGTTTATACAGGTGTATTTATCCAGGGTTATGGGTGGAATTGCATCTCCCGGAAAGATACGCTGAAGTCCTAATTTCGGGTACCCACAAGTATGACCTTATTTGGAAATAGGATCTTGTCAATATAATCAAGTTATAACGAGGTCATTGGGCTGGCCCTTTAATCCTATATGATTTGTGTCCTAATAAAAAGAGAGAAATTTGGACACACACACACAAACAAGAGAATGCCATGGCAACACACAGGAGAAGAACACATGACAACAGAAGCCAGTATTGGAGGAATGCCAAAGATTGGGGTCATCCCCAGAATTCAGGAAGAGGCAAGGAAGAATCAGATCTAGAATTTCATAGCATGTCTCTGCTTACACCTTGATTTTCAGCTTCTAGCCTCCACAACTGTGACAGTATAAATTTCTGTGGTTTTAAGCCACCCAGTTTGAGGTACTTTGTAAGGCAGCCCTAGCAATACAGATTTTGGTACTGGAAAGCAGAATGTAACAGATACCGAAAATGTGGAAGTGGCGTTAGAATTGGGTAATGGTGAAACCTCCTCAGCAAAGATGATGAAAGTGGCATGGCTGACTCCATCTTGCTTCGAGCCTCACAGGCTGGCTGGCTTCACTCATTCCTGTGCAGAGGCCAAGCTCACTCTGGGAGGAATATAGTTTTAAAGCTTAACTTGGAAGCAAGGATGATAATAGTTCTTTCCTAAAACAAGCTCCATCCTTGCTCAGAGACTGAAAACTAATGAGAGGTGGTGAGATTAGGGTTATGGGAGGGGCCTGAATTCTGCTAAAATGCAGAGATTGTTTCTATAATCCCTCACTGCTCAGAAGTCATGTAGCCAGAGGTCACAAGATTTGTGACTTCCCCAATCGTTCTTACGGATAACATCACTATTATAGAACCTAAATTTGGTTTTTGAGATATTTTTATACTGTCCTCTTCCAGACTCATGACTCATGACTCAATGGATCCTGTGGCCCCCAACTCAGAGGCAGACTCACAGCACGAGGATGGATTTCCACACCGCTATGATTGCAGCCCCAACCAAACAGCAGCACCCACTCCTTAGTCCCTGCCCACAAAACTAACCTTGAAAAACTGAAACCTCTGAGACTTTGGAGAGACTGACTTCAGTGATAACTCCATCTTTCACATGGCTAGCCTAGCATCAATTAACCTCTTTACTGCAATACCACAATCTCAGGGAACTGACCTTGGCCATGCAGCAGCAGGAAGAACCTGATGGGCAATTACAATGGGTGGAGGTAGAGGAATTTTCAGGAGCTTGACAGTAAAAGCCTAGACTGCCTTGAAGAGATTGGTGATAGAAATATGGATGTCAGCTGGGTGCCGTGGCTTATGCCTGTAATCCCAACACTTTGGGAGGCTGAGCCAGGGAGATCACTTAAGCCCAGAATTTTGAGACCAGCTTGGTCAAGATGGCGAGAGCTCGCCCCTATAAAGTATTTAAAGAAAGAAGCAAAGAAATATGGATGGTAAAGGCCATTTTGGTGAAGGTTTACAAAGAAGTGAGGGAAGCTGGAGATAAAGCGTTTATCATGTTAGAAAATACAAATATTACAAACAGAATGTTTCTAGAAATATAAATGTTAAAGGTGCTCCTGGTAAAGCCTCAGATGGAAGTGAAGAACATTGGTACTGGACACTAGAGGAAAGGTAAACCTGGTTATAAAGTAGCAGAAACATTGGCTGAATTATCTTCGACTGCTTTGTGGAAAGTAGAACTCGTAAGTGATTAATTTGGATATTGAGCTGAGGTGATTTCCAAGCCAAGGGTGAAAGGTACAGTCTGGTTTCTCTATGCTGTTCAGAGTAAAATACAAGAGAAAAGAGACAAATCAAGGGATGAACTGCTAAGCATAAAAGAAGCTGTATTTGATCTGAAAGATTCTCAGCCTGTCCAGATGACCTGCTCTGGAATTACAGCCAAGGGTATGTCTGGACAATCATTCACTAAAGGGATTAGATATATGATTTATGAATCCAATCAACTATCTCAGCAGACTCCAGGAACAGAGATGCAATTATCCGACAAATATCTACGAGGGACTCTCTTGTCTCATGGCTTAGACCCCTGGCTTACCTGGGAGACTGACAAAATTTTTGATGATTTTATACTGGTGGAAATGCAGCCAGCCCAGACTGAAAGGGACCGAGACAAGATGAAATAAAGGAAGAATGAATCTGAGGCTAGAGCCACAGATGCAGGGTGGATGGGACACCTGGTGGGTCAAGAAGGTGAGGTCACCCAACCAATGGGCCAAGAGAACAGAGCCTCGAGCCACAGAAGATGCTTTGCAGGCCTTGAAATCCAATGAAGTGTTTCCTCTTGGGTTGTGGACTTGCTTTAAGCCAGCGATATCATTATTCCTTCTGATGGTTCCCTACTGTTAGCTCCCTGTTTCCGAGCAAAGCCTTAGGCAGTGTTTCTGCCCTGGGGCTCTATTCAGGTGACTCAGTTTGGAGTCCAAAATCAGCACCAGAGAGCACGGCAGCCCTCTGCACCTTCCCATTAGTGTATTGTGAGGTCTGGGTGCTGTGGCACACTGATCTCCTCTTCAGACAGCACAACCCCTAAACAACGATCCTCTTGGCAGAGGAGAAGCCAGGAAGCCCAAATCTGCTCTTTGCAGATTGTTTTAAGCACTGCCTTGCAGACTCCTCCCACCTACCTAAAACAGCTCATTTCCTTTGCCTTTGGGTGCTCTTCCAGATCTCCTGGGTCGGTGTGATGTTTTATGGGTGCCAGAACTCTTCCCTGTCACTTCGTGAGGAACCTGCCATTTTCGCCTTAGAATTCATGCTGCTTTTTAGGAATCTTCCCCATGTAACGGGTTTAAAATATTATGCTTCTTGGGAAAAGTTCAGCATTAGCCAGTATCAAAATCCATGTAGCTCAGCTCATTGTTGAGGGGCCCAAGAGAGGACCGATGTAAGAAGCGCAAGAAGCAGAAGGAGAAGAAAGATCCTAGTCTGTTGTGGGAAAAGGGCTGACTTAAAGAGCACAATTCAGTTTTGCTAGACACCTGCTCCATCCCCTTCCCATACCTGGTTCTCCATTCCCAGGCATTTTCTCTGAAAAGATACAGAAGTAATGGTTGTTTCCATTCCCTCTGCAAACTGCAAAAAGGGAGACATCTTGCCATTAACAAAAGGCCGTGGAGGCCATTGAAGGGGCTCTCTCTTCAGTGGTGTCAGCCTGAGTCTGTCAGCGATGCCCTTGTTTCGTTAGGCAATCATTCTACCTCCTTGGTAAGGTGTCCTGGGCTTCCCTCTAGCTGCATTCCTGGTCACTTTTCCCATCACACCCTTCACGGCAGCCATCTCAGTATATTTTCTTTCCTTTTCCTCTTTTTTTTTTTTTTTTTTTTTTTTTTTTTGAGTGAGGGTTTCACTCTTGTTGCCCAGGCTAGCATGCAATGCCACAAGATCTCGACTCACTGCAACCTACGTCTCCCAGGTTCAAGCGATTCTCCTGCTTAAGCCTCCTGAGTGGCTGGGATTACAGGTGTGTGCCACCACGCCCAGCTAATTTTTGTATTTTTAGTAGAGACAGGGTTTTATCATGTTGGCCGGGCTGGTCTCGAACTCCTGACCTCAGGTGATCCACTCACCTTGGCCTCCCAAAGTGCTGAGATTATAGGCGTGAGCCACCGCGCCTGGCAGGATATTTTCAGTTTGCTAAATGTGTCCCTTTCTCTTCCCCCTCTGCAGTGAGTGTCCTTCCTTCCGCTGTACCCTGCTGGCCCTATGGAAATGTTTCCCCTTGCGTCTCCCCACAGCTGCTTGTTTCAGGGTCACTCTGGGCTCCCTTCCTGCTGTGCAAACTATTGCACTGCACAATAAGCATTTCTCTTCTTATCTGACTTCTCCTTGAGACTATACGTCCTGGACACTGGGGACTGCCTTTACTCTCCGCATTTTAGCACCTGACAAGGTGAGGAGTACCTTCTGGGTACTCAGAGGGCGGCTGGGTGTTAACTTTGAGGCAGATAGTCCAGTATTTTAACTTTCTGTTTAGTGAAACAAACACAGACGTGCATGCACCCTTTTGCACATTTAGTATTGTGATGGCACAATATTACTTCCATGCACAAGAAGGTCATAAAAAATCAGCCACAAATAAATAGAAGATTACTTTTAGAAGAACCCACAATTTTGTTTTACTGTCTGAATTATTAGAGAATTTCCTCAATGGTTGTTTGGGCTTCCTGCTCATATTTAAAAGTAGACTGTAAAAGGCTCTGAGTGAAGAGCAAGGAAATAAATAATAAATAACCTGATTTTAAAATGAGCAAAATATCTAAATAGACATTTCTACAAGAAGGCATACAAATGGCCAACAGGTATATGAAACAATGTTCAACGTTGTTAATCATCTGGGAAATGCGAATCCAGACCACAAGGCGCTGTCACCTCACACCTGTTGGCATGGTCATTATATAGTTTTCTCCACATCATCTCAGACACTTTATATATATATTGTATATATATTTAAAATATTTTAATATATATTATATAATATATATTTATATGTAAAAATATGTTTTATATATAAATATAAAAACGGGCCAGGCCCTGGTAGCACACGCCTGTAATCCCAGCACTTTGGGAGGCCGAGTTGAGTGGATCATGAGGTCAGGAGATCGAGACCGTCCTGGCCAACATGGTGAAACCCCATCTCTACTAAAATGCAAAAGATTGGCCAGGCGTGGTGGCGGGCGCCTGTAGTCCCAGCTACTTGGGAGGCTAAGGCAGGGGAATCACTTAAACCTGGGAGGTGGAGTTTGCAGTGAGCTGAGATTGCACTACTGCACTCCAGCCTGGGTGACAGAGCGAGATTCCTTCTCAAAACAAAACAAAACAAAAAAACAACTGTTTGAGAGAGGACATAGAGCATGCAGTGTTGCTGGAAATGTAACATTGTACAGTTGCTATGGGAAACTGTACGGAGTTTCCTCAAATATTAGAAATAAGACTACCATGTGACCCAGTAATCTTGCTTCTGGTGTACCTCTGAAAAAACTGAACTCAGGATCTGGAAGAGATATCTGCTATTCCATGTTCACTGCAGCATTATTCACAATAGCCTAAATATGGAAGCAACTCAAATATCTATCAACGAACAAATGGAAAAAGAAAATGTAGTGCATACATACAATGGAGCATTATTTAGCTTTCACAAAGAAGAAAATCCTACTATTGTAACAACAGGGATGGACCAGGAAGACATTCTATTAAATGAAATTAAGTAAGTCATAGAAAGACAAATATTGCACAATCCCTTTTATCTGGAGGCACCTAAAATAGTCAAAGGTATTGAAGCAGACAATAGAATGGTGGTTACTAGAAGGTAGGGAAGGGCAATATGGGGAGTTGTTGTTCAATGGGTATAAACTTACAGTGATACAAAAGTGAGGAAGTTCCAGAGATCTGCTCTACAACACAGTGCCTGTAATTAACAGCAAGTACTGCTAAATGAAGTTTAGCCTAAAGCTGCCTCCCTACGTATTTTAAGTCAGCCTAAAGGCTTCTCCATACTTAGTCAACTGCAACCTAACCAGATGTGTAAACAGACTGCACCCTATTCTTGTAACAAAGCTATACTTCAGCCACTCACAGGTGATCTACGGGGCACACGGTTTTCAAACAAGGCCAACTCTGAGCTGTTACCAACCCAGCTGTCTCTGTACCTCACTTTTGTTTTCTGTCTGTCGTTTTCCTTTTTCTGTCCATAAATTCTCTCTAACGCCGCAGCAGCCCTGGAGTTGCTCTGAAGGTATTCTGTTTCATGGGTGGGGTTTGGGGTACGCAAGCCTCAGATCGTTCTTTGCTCAGTTAAACTCTGTTAAATTTAATTTGTCTACAGTTTTTCTTTCAGCAGTACTTATGTGCAAAGTCACTAAGTTGTATACATTAATATGTGCAGTTTTTTGGATACCAATTATATAATACAGTTGAAAAAAATAAAGATTAAAAAAATAAAGATTAATTGCTTCTTGGCCTTTTGGCTAAGATCAAGTGTGAAAAAATAAAGATTAAAAAATAGAAAACTCTGGCTGGGCGCACTGGCTCAGCACTTTGAGAGTCCAAGGCGGGTGGATCACCTGAGGTCAGAAGTTCAAGAGCAGCCTAGCCAACATGGTGAAACCTCATCTCTACAAAAATACAAAAATTAGCTGCTCATTGTGGTGCATACCTGTAATCCCAGCTACTAGGGAGGCTGAGGCACAAGAATCAATTGAACCCAGGAGGTGGAGATTGCAGTGAGCTGGCATTGTGCCACTGCACTCCCACCTGGGTGACAGAGTGAGACTCTGTCTCAAAAATAAAATAAACAAATAAAAACAAAAGTGAAAAGCTCTAAGTGTATAGATGAGGCTTATCCACTGGGGGCCTCCCGGGTTCAAGCCATTCTCTGCCTCAGCCTCCCCAGTAGCTGGAATTACAGGTGTCTGCCACCACACCCAGCTAATTTTTGTATTTTTAGTAGAGACGGGGTTTCACCATCTTGGCCAGGCTGGTCTTGAACTCCTGACCTTGTGATCCCCCTGCCTCAGCCTCTCAAAGTGCTGGAATTACAGACGTGAGCCACTTTGCCCAGCCTACATTCTTTTTTATTGTACTGAGTTTTCAGAATTGGGTGTGTATTTCACACTTAACCCACATTTCTATTTAGAATAGCCAGACTTCAAGAGCTCAGAAACCACATGTACTTAGTGGTTGCCGTATTGAGCAGCACAGCTCTAGAAACTAAATTTCCAGTCTTGTGCAAAGGTGAGGGAAGGAGCAGGTCTTCCATTGCAAGGCATTAAGAAGGAAGCTGGGAGTCCAATTGCTTATTCTTTTTTTTTCTGAGACAGAGTCTGTCTCTGTTGCCTAGACTGGCATGCAGTGGTGTGATCTCGGCTCACTGCAACCTCTGCCTCCTGGATTCAAGCGATTCTCCTGCCTCAGCCTCTCGAGTAGCTGGGACTACAGGTGTGCGCCACCATGCCCAGCTAATTTTTGTATTTTTAGTAGAGACGGAGTTTCACCATGTTTGCCAAGATGATCTCGATCTCTTGATCTCATGATCTGCCTGCCTCAACCTCCCAAAGTGCTGGGATTGCAGACGTGAGCCACCACGCCTGGTCTTTTCTTCTTTTTTTTTTTTTTGAGACAGAGTCTCATTCCATCGCCAGGCACCAGGCTGGAGTGCAGTGGTGCAATCTCAGCTCACTGTAACCTCTGCCTCCTGGGTTCAAGCAATTCTCCTGCCTCAGCCTCCCGAGTAGCAGGGACTACAGCCTTCCTCTTTTTTTAAACAGAGTTTCACTCTTGTTGCCCAGGCTGGAGTGCAGTGGTGCAATCTCAGCTTACTGCAACCTCCGCCTCTCAGGTTCAAGCAGTTCTCCTGCCTCAGCCTCCAGAGTAGCTGAGATTACAGGCATGTGCTACCCGGCTCGCCTAATTTTTTGTATTTTTAGTAGAGACGCAGTTTCTCCATGTTGGTCAGGCTGGTTTCGAACTCCCAATCTCAGATGATCCAGCCACCTCGGCCTCCCAAAATGCTGGGATTACAGGCATGAGCCACCGCACCAGGCCCCAAATGCTTCTTAAAAAGACTTTTGACTGACTCTGTTTTCCCACTTGCCCCCATTTTAGAAATTCCTGTTGGCACCACTTTCTGAGCATTTCTGAGGTTCTGTGGTGCAAATCGGATGGATGACTCACTTGCCCCCACTGCCAGCTTAGGTGTTCGTCGCGCCGAATCTGCTGGGTCAGCTCATACTCATCCCTCAGCTTTCGTCTGTCCGTTTTTCCTTGGTGTTTCCTCCACTCCAAGTCTCTCAGTCCTCATGGTTTGTGGCTTTAAAAAAATGCATCCATTGTCATTTTATTGGAATGTCTGGAGAGAACAGAGGTAAACATAGATGCTGAAACCACCATCTTTAACCGATCATCAATAAGTTTTCCGTATCACTGGAATACGATTATTTTTGCCTATAAATTTTTATTGTGTCTGGTGTTTTGGTTTAAATCATCTGAAAACTCTGTGTATGAAATAACTGTTTCCAAAAGGAACAAATGCATGAATAATGAGATATCCAGGAGACTGACTTCATCCTCAAATGTCATCCAATCCAGTTGACACCAGTGCCAGAAAGCAACACCCCCTGGGTCACCCTTCAGGGAGCCTGTTTCCCCTCCCACTCCCTAGCTCAGCTCAGCTATCTCAGTGACCACTGTGAGAAGAAAGCCCCCAGAAATAGCAAACCAACTGCAAGAGGGAGCCATGAGTCAAGTGTTCCACCTCCCTCAACCTCATTGCCCAACTGTCTGCTGGAGCTGACCACTTCCTTGTAATGCACGCCGCTCTTTTTCTAGCATGAAAATTTAGCTGAACTCTGCCTTCCCTTGCCTTTGGCCTCATTTCTGTTTTTGAAAGGTGCTGGGTTCCTTTTTGTGCTTTTTTCTCAAATTTTAAAAAGAAAGCCTAGGCCCCTTAGAACCCAGAGCAACGTTTGAGTCCAGTCTTCATGTGTAATCAGTGTAGGGCTAGTGGCTTTGGGGTTCTTTGTTGGTTTGGTTTTGTGCTTACTAATATATTATTCTAGAATCCAAGAACAAATGAAGCGTAATTTAAATATGTATTAGATTATCTCGTAACAAAATGCCAAAAATGAGATTTTATTCATAATATACAGAAAAAAAGCAAGTTCATTCCTTTTGCATAAATGAAAGCCATAGGAATCAAGAAATCTTCAGACCTAGAGATCCCATTTAGCTGGCTTCTTTTACTGACACAGGGGATAGTTCAACTGGATTCCATACATATCTGGGCAGCAGACAGTAAAGATAAGGGAAGCCCTAGAAGCTGCGAAGTGGTATCAGAACACAGGAAATTTCTGCAGACGAGATAAAGAGAAGCAAATTTGGGGGTGGGGGTATGATCAAAGGAGGACTCTTGCTGTTCCAAAGTTTGCAGCAGTGCAATCAGCTAAACAGGCAGACTGAGTGAAATTGAAAGTACGTTGGAGCTTACTGGGTTCTGGTTTCACAGGATGCAGCATGTTACGGCTGTGTGCTGCCCCTGCCTCCACCCAGGCATCCCATATTATTATTTCCCCAGCACACATTTTCAGCTCTATGCACTGGAATATATTTTATTCACATCATTTTTTTTTTTTTTTTTGAGACAAAGTCTCACTCTGTTGCCCAGGCTGGGGTGCAGTGGCGTTGCCTCAGTTCACTGAAACCTCTACCCCCTGGGTTCAAACAATTATCCTGCCTCAGTCTCCTGAGTAGCTGGGATTACAAATACCTGCCACCACACCTGGCTCATTTTTGTATTTTTAGCAGAGACGGGATTTCGCCATGTTGGCCAGGCTGGCCTCAAGCCCGAGTTCAAGTCATCTTCCTGCCTCTGCCTCCCGAAGCGCTGGGATTACAGGCATGAGCCACTGCACCCAGCCTATTCACATCACTTTTTTTTCAGTCATAAAGAAAATAGGATTGCCATAAAAAAAATTCTTGTTACATTAATATTTCCTGACAAAATATTTTTCTTATAAAAATGCCACATTTGCTTAGGTATTTATGGTTTTCAAGACATTTCAAAACTTCTTACCTCACTTCCTCTTCACAACAACGCTATATATGTGGAGAAAGGTACTCTTATCAGGCTTCTTACTTGTTGATCGGTGTATTTCCTTATCACCCCATAATACAAAGGTCTAGAGGTAGAACAGCAATACCGCTGGAAAAGAGCAGGTTCAGGACTGGACTCCAGGCTTCCTGGCTTCTAGCTGGAGGCCCTGTCCCCTGAGGATCTTTATTACCTAGGTCTTTAGCTCCTTGCCCCAAGGTGGCCACCAAAACATACTTGATCAGAAGCGAACTCTCCTGTCAACTAAGAGCTGACTCAGGGTTGGTCATGGTGATGGTTTAGGGCTCAGAAGAAACATAATGTTTCTTTTCCTCTTTCTCCTTGTCTTCTTCCCTTTTCCACTGGAACAATTCAGTGCTAAAGTCATTCAGCAAGGCAGAGAAAGTTGGTTGCTCTGGAATAGGGGTGGGGGCCCAGCATAGTAAGGAAAGTAAGGAAGTAAGGAAGCCCAGAAAGTAAGGAAGACATGTCAACTATTATTAATAGAGCTCTCCCTTTATTTAACCAAATAGAATTAATAATAATGACTCAAAGCAGGTGTTCTCTCTTTAGGGGAATGGTATATGTATACTGGAGGTATCAATTTGAAAAGTGAAGTCAATATTTGTCTTAGTTTACATAGCAAACAGCCAGATCAAACAAACAACTCTTAGCATAACAAACAAATTAGTCTTGGCAAAATTTTTTCTACATTATTTCTGATCATAACAAGATCAGCAGAAACCCAGAAAACATTTACCAAGGAAGTCATACACGGAAAAGATAATACGCTTTTCCTAAGAAATAGGAAATATGCTTTTCCTTATTAATTCTATTTGGTTAAATAAAGGGAGAGCTCTATTGATAATAGTTGACATGTCTTCCTTACTTTCTGGGCTTCCTTACTTCCTTACTTCCTTACTTTCCTTACTATGCTGGGCCCCCACCCCTATTCCAGCATAGGGGTCTCCCCTCAACAGGGCGAGGAGTGTATTCATGACTGAGGACAGCCTGGTGTATCACAGAGCCTAATAAATAAGAAGGGTTTCCAGGTAAGAGGGGTGCCTGTAGTGGGGAGGAGAGAAGGGAAGCCCCTCCTCATGGAGACACAGCCTAGCATAGGTGTAGAGTCCAAGGAAGATGCCCCAAAACTGGTAGGGGACCTGGAGACCCGCTGGATAAGAATAACACCACCACAGCAGCAAGTGCCTTGCATAGGGAATCACTGCCCAAGGGGCCAAGGAGGGGAACTGCATAGGACATAGCCCTAGGTAGGGAACCAGAACCCCAGTGGGGTGAGGACGATGTTCATGCGGGAATTGGCAGCGTGTCATGGACTGTCTCAGTCAAAGCGGAGTAAGGACAGTTTCTAAGGCATGGTGGTGGCAGGTCAGAGCAAGGGCAGGGTAAGTAGGGTATCTGCGGGGTAAGGGGGACAGTGGCTCTGATGGGAGGCTGCCTTCCTACAGGGGGACTGAGCAAATAAGGAGACTTAAAGCTCAATGGGAACTGGATTTCTTAACTGTTGGAGTCTGGAGTTACAGATGTGGAAAAAAGAAGACTATTGGGGTGAACTCATGGTTTTTAATACAGATAGATTAAAAAATATAGATGACAATGTGTGTGTATATATAGGTCTATGCCTTCATATATTTTTATGTAGCTATATACTTACATATATCCCCCAACTTTGTCTACTAAGAGAATGTCTCATAGCAATAAACACAGCCCAGATCTCCTCTTCTAGATACCATTCTCCACTGAAAGAAACCAGGACTTCTTAGAGAGATTCCAAGGATTCCAGGATTCAAGTCCTGATTCCAGGACTGGGGTAGGAAACTTGAGTATGAACCTTCGGTCAAAAAGCAAGGAAATGATAGAGATATATCAAAAGGACACAGGAACCAGCTTCATCATCAAAATAAATAACTGTTGTAATGTTTTATAACTCCTTAAATAAAGCAGAAAACTGTGAGTCCTAATAATGTTAGTATATGGATAACTGGAAAGTTTGAGGAAGAACGGAATATTTACATAGAACCTCCCCCATAAATATGTGTTAATTGTAGCAGGAAAAAGTGTAACTTCCACTTAATGGAGAAGAGAGGCAGACAGCACCTTAACCAAAGATCAAAGTGGACATCAGCAGTCATGGGAAAATTGAAGTTGTGCACCCCGGATAGGATTCAATAAAAAATATTGAAGGTTGCTGGGCTCGGTGGCTAACGCCTGTAATCCCAGCACTTTGAGAGGCTGAGGTGGATGTCAGGTGTTCAAGACCAGCCTAGCCAACATGGTGAAACCCTGTCTCTACTAAAAATACAAAAAGTAGCTGGTCAGGGTGGTGGGAGCCTATAATCCCAGCTACTCAGGAGGCTGAGGCAGGAGAATCGTTTGAACCCAGGAGGCAGAGGTTGAAGTGAGCAGAGATTGTGCCATTGCACTCCAGCCTGGGTGACAGGGCGAGACTCCATCTCAAACAAAATAAAAATGGTATTAAAGGTCAGTGGAGAAATTTCTGCCAAAGATGCATGAATTGAATCCTATATCAGACAAGGCCAAATTCAGTGACTTCTATGAAATAACTGGCCTGTAATCTTCAAAAGCATATAAGACAGAAAGTCAAAGAAAGAGAGAAACTAACCATTGCAGACAGAAGACTAAAATGATTGACAACTAAATGCAACAAAGGATTCTCAAGTGGATCCTTTAACTGCAATGGATTCATTGGACAATTGATGAAACTCGAATGAGGTCTGAGGATTAAATTGCTGTAATACACAGTGTTAATTTGCATATTTAAAAGGTAGTGTTGTTGTAAAAGAAAGTCCTGTTTTTAGGAAATACATGCTAATGTTTTCAGGGGAGATAACGCATCACATAGTCAACTTACTATCAAATGGTTTAAGGGATAAATATTCTCTGTACTGTTCTTGCAAAGTGTCTGTAAGTTTGATGTTGTTCAAAATAATTTTTTTTTAAAGTTGTCATTTTTAAGAAGAACAATGAAAACAGAAAAGAACAAAAAAAGAATATGTCACATCAAAAGATGCAGCGCAATGCCGGCAGGGAAATGTTAAGTGGTATGATTCATACATGAATTCTTTTCCCAGCAACAGTAAACTGCCCTCTCAGGTGGAGAATGAAGTAAAACTGCACCCATTCCAAACAAGGGAACTAAAAGGCTTTTCTCATTCCATGACCACAGACAAAAATCCTAGAGAGGATGTGAAAAGCACAGGAAAAACACATGACCACATTTCCCATCTCATTATTACTAAAAAGGAATTTCTTTTATTTTTTCTAAATAAATAGCACTTTTTAATTGGTAAAATTAGTCTCCTTCCATTGGAAGAAAAATGCCATCCGAATGAAAACCTTCGCACTAGGAAAAAAGTTTCCTCAAGCATAGTTTTGGAAAACAGAGGAAAATAAAACAAAATTGCACCACCCCAACACAGTGACTATTATGAAGTATTATGAGTCTTTACTTGTCTTCTTATGAAATGGCTGTAATCATAGCATGCCATTGGATTCCCTCTGCGTGCTGTGTGAAAGTAGCATAGTGGTTAAGCACAGGTTTTGACACTGACTGATCAAGTTCCTTATCTGGCTTCTGCCACCGTGTGTGACTTTGAGTTACTTCCCAGACTGCTATAAGCCTGTTTCCTTCTCTATCAAGCAGGGACAGTCTACTCCCTTATCTTGGGGTTTATGAGAGGATTAAATAAGATTATGGATGTAAAGTACTTAGCACAGTATGTGCCATGTTTTATGTATCCAGTAAATACTTATTATTTTCTCATAAGTACTTTTCAATGTTTTTAAATCATCGTCTTCTGTGATCTGAATGTTGTGTCCCCCTAAAATTCCTATGTTGAAATACTAACCCCTCTGCTGATGGCACTAGGAGGTGGGGAATTTAGGGAGGTAATTAGGTCACGCAAGCAGGGCCCTCACAAATGGGATTAGTGCCCTTATAAAATAGGTCCAAGGGAGATCATTTGCCCCTCCTACCATGGGAGGACACAGCTAGAAGTTGCTGTTCTGAGAACTAGGGAGTGAGCCCTCATTAGACACCAAATCTGCTGGCACCTTGATCTTGGAACCATAGTTCCCACTCAGCCACTCAATCACAAGAGTAAACAACTGATACTGTACTTTAGTGTGCTGTGTTCAATACATGACATGAGAGTTCAACACTGTATTATAGAGCAGGCTTTGGGTTAGATGGTTTTGTCCAACTGTAGGCTAACAAGAGTTCTGAGTATGGAAACATACTCAGGTAGGCTAGGCTAAGCTATGGTGTTTGATAGGTTAGGTGTATTAAATGCATTTTCGATTTACAATAGGTTTATCGTCCTAAGTCAGGGAGTTGGAGGAGCACCTGCTCTCTGCCTACTGACCCTCCTTAGTAACATGGCTACTGGACCCTATCAGGAACTGGATGCAGGCAAAGCCCTGGCAGCTTATAGGTTCCCATGGGTTGGGCAACTGTCGGAACCACCATACAAGAGCACCTAGTAAAAACCAAGTAAAAAGAGATCCTGGCCAAGTGCAGTGGCTCATGCCTGTAATCCCAGCACTTTGGGAGGCCAAGGCAGATGGAAGGAAGGAAGGAAAGAAGGAAGGAAGGAAGCAAGCAAGGAAGAAAGGAAGGAAGGAAGGAAAAGGAGGGAGGGAGGAAGGAAGGCAAAGAAAAAGAGAGAAAGAAAGAAAGAAAGAAAGAAAAAAAGAAAAGAAAGAAAGAAAGAAAGTAAGTTTCAATTAGGTCGAAGGTAGCCAAGAGGTACAGTAAGTTGAGCTGGAAGTCGTAGGTAGAGTTAAGAACTGTTTGGCTGCCGTGGTGAAAATGCAAATGGGTTCAAGAGAGAAGTAAGGACTTTTTTCTTCTTTTAAGAACATTTCTTCTTATTATTAATATGTGCATTTCACATAATTGAAAAATCATTATCTTAATACCAAATTATAATGATATTCTCATAGGTTACCAAGTTAACTGAATGCTGAGTATTCAAAACACCTACATAAATCTGTTATTTGAAGAAACCACAAACATACTTCACTGAACCATGTGTAAGACAGATTGTGATCTTCTGGAGCTTGCCTTGAAATATTTATGTAGAAAAGTGAATAGTTCTATTCTGAAGGACAGCAGAGAAATGGGGTAATAATTGGTGGAAGTTCAAGACCAGCCTTGCCAACATGGCAAAATCCCACTTCTACTAAAAATACAAGAATTAGCCAGATGTAGTGATGCACCTCTGTAATTCCAGCTCCTCAGGAGGCTGGAGTGGGAGGACTGCTTCAGCCAGGGAGGCAGAGTAAAGTTACAGTGAGCTGAGACTGCACTTCTGCGGTCCAACCTGGGTTACAGAGTGTGACCCTGTCTCAAAAAAAAAAAAAAAAATCCAAAAAATGTTGGGAAGCCATGGTGGATTCAAATGAGCAACAAAAGCATAATCAACAGTAAAAAGGCAAATGAACTAATTAAAATGAGGTATTACATTTGAGTAGACATGACTCCAAAGAAGACATATAAATGGCTAATACACACATACAAGATGCTCAACATCATTAGTCATTAGGAGAATTCAGTGTTGCTGAGAAAACACGCATGTTTGCCCATATCTCAATAAAAACCTTGAATCCTAAGGTTAAGGAAAATCTTACAGGCTTCTAGAAAAAAATGAACAAATTACTTACTATGGGAAAAAAAATTAGGCAGGTATAGAATCAAACCTCACACCTAAAACACTGAAAACTAGAAAACAATGACGTATCCCCACACAATACTGAAAGAAAAGGACTGCTACCCAGAAATCAATAGCCAGCCATTATTTCCTTAGCTGATGAGAGTGAAAGAAAATAAATACAAGGAGATGCAAGTGAGAGTAAATCATTATATTGGCAATGTACTCTGAGGAAAATAGGAAGAGACCAATGAAACATCAAATTCATTAGAAAGTATTACAAATCTCAATGTAAGAAAAGATAAAGAGGAGTGGTAAGCAATGAACACGTACATGTGTATATACGTATACATGTACGTATATACACATATTGCAGAGATGGAGAGAGTCTGACTGAAGATAAGGTAAGTGTAAACAAGGGCTCTTGAAATGGAAGAGTTATATGAATAATTCAAATGACACTCTAGAATGAAAATACTCACATGATATCACAAATACCCATGTGTTGAATATTGGGTCAGGGAAGAGAAGGACAATATAAATTTTGAAAATTCACCGGGACCATGAATTTCTAGCTGAATTTTATCTAACCTTTAGGGGACTGAAAATACTTTTACTTAAATTACTATAAGCCATAAAGCAGAAAAAAAAAGCCCCCAATCCACTTTATAAAGGCAAAATAAACTGAATCAAAGCTGATAAAAATAAGACAAAATTGAAAATTATAGACAGACTCACGAATATATATTCAAGAAATCTAAATAAAACATAATTAGAATCTAAAAACATATCAAAAAAAAAAAAAAGACTATGACTTCTTCCATGAAATTATGGGTGGTTCAGTGCCAGGAAGTCTATCAGTATAATCTATTACACCATATTTTGAAAGAGGATATATGATCATATCTTTAGATGCTTAATACTTATTTAGTAAAGCTGGGCATGGTGGCATGCACCTATAATCCCAGCTATATGGGAGGCTGAGATAGGAGGATCATTTGAGCCAGGAGTCTGAGCTGAGCCTGGGCAACAATGAGAAAAAAAAGTATTTGGTAAAGTGGCAGCCATACCTAATGAATAAAATAAGAATTAAAGAAATTGTTTAATATAATAAAGGCTATCTACCAAACCAATACCCAATAGTATCCCAAAGCACAAAACGCTAAAGCCATTTTAATTGAACAGAAACTACACAGGAATGTTCACCATCGTCATGATTCAACATTGGCTTGGAAGAGATCTCAATGACATTAACACAACAATATTAAATAATTGACCTAACATTTGAAAACAAGAAAAAAACACTTTATTTTTGCTCCTGGTACAATGGAGCAATTGTTTAAAAAGAAAAGAAAAGCTACTCAAGTGACTCTGGTAAAAAGCTACTACAAGAAATAAAATACTAAGAGAATTAGTTAACATGGTTGGGTAAATAATAAGTATTTTTGAATTAACAGCTTTTTCCATATCTTTTATTTTATTTTATTTTTTATGAGACAAGGTCTCACTCTGCTGTCTAGGCTGGAGTGCAGTGACACAATCTCTGCTCACTACAACCTCCGCCTCCTGGGTTCAAGCAATTCTCCCACATCAGCCTCCCAAGTAGCTGAGACTGCAGGTGCATGTCACCATGCCTCGCTAATTTTTGTATTTTTTGGTAGATCAGGGTTTCACCATGTTGGCCAGACTGGTCTCTGACTCCTGACCTCAAGAGATCTGCTAGCCTGAGTCTCCCAAAGCGCTGGGATTACAGGGATGAGCCACTGCCCCTGGCCAGTTTTTTCCATATCTTATCTAAGTACATAGAAGCAGAAACATGAAAAACTATTTCCTTCACATCAGTGGTAAAACATGAAATATTTCAGAATAAATTTAGCAAGAAAAAGCAAATCCCATATGGATACACACGCACGCGCGTGCACACATACACACACACACACACACACACACACACACACACACACACAGAGAGAGAGAGAGAGAGACCTTTACTGAAGAAAGTAAAATGCTCTCAACAAGGGAAAGGAAACTATGTTCTTGAATGGGGAAACAAATACTATAAAAGTGTCAGTTTTCAAAAAACTAATATATAAATGCAGCATAACTTCTATTTCAACACTGTATTAATTTCTTATTACTGCTATAACAAATTGCCACTAACTTAGTAACTTTGAAATAACACAGTATTACTCTCTTACAGGTCTGGAAGTCAAAAGTTCAAAATCAGTTTCACTGGGCTAAAGTCCAGGTATCAGCAAGACTTGGTCTTTTCCAGAAGACCTGAGGGAAGAATCCATTTCCTTCTGTTTTCAGCTTCTCATGGCATCTGCATACCTTGGCTTGTGGCCTCTTCCTCCATCTTCAATGCGAATCACTCAGATCTCTGCTTCTGTCATCACGGCACCTTCTCTTTGGCCTCTGACTCCCCTTGTCCCTGTTATAAGGATATTTGTGATTACATAGAATCCATGGAATAATTTGGGATCATATCCCCATCTCAAAATAATTAGCTTTAATCACATCTACAAAGTCCTTTTTGCCTTATAATGTAACATTCACAGGTTCAATGGATTAGGAAGTGGTCATATTGTGGGGATTGGGGGGCACATTATCAGTCTAACACAAGCACCAGTAAGATTTTCAATATTGTTATGGAACAATAAATGCCCAGGAATAGCCAAGAAGATAGGGAAGAGAACAGTAAGCGGTGAGGGTACCTTAAAAGGCATTATGGCCGAGCACAGTGGTTCACACCTGTAATCCCAGCACTTTGGGGGGCTGAGGTGGGCGGATAACCTCAGGTCAGGAGTTCAAGACCAGCCTGACCAACATGGAGAAACACCTCTACTAAAAATACAAAAATTAGCTGGGCATGGTGATGCGTGCCTGCAATCTCAGCTATTCAGGAGGCGGAGGCAGGAGAATAGCTTAAACCTGGGAGGCAGGGGTTGTGGTGAGCCGAGATCACGCCATTGTACTCCAGCCTGGGCAACAAGAGGGAAACCCCATCTCAAAAAAAAGAAAAAGAAAGAAAGAAAAAAGGGCACTATGATAAAATCTACATAGTACTGTGGAGGCATAAACAGGTTAGTAGAACAGAATAGAGAATCCAGAAAGATATCCCAATATATGTGTGAATTTAACACATAAAGTGCTATTTCAACTCAAGGAAAAAAAGATGGGTTATTTAATAAATGATGCTAACACAACTACCAAGTCACAAAAAGAAAATAAAAGTAGACCTCCGTCTCACACAATACAATGTGGTATTAATTGCATAAAGAACGAAGGCTCAGAGCTGGGCACAGTGGCTCATGCCTGCAATCTTAGTACTCTGGGAGGCTGAGGTGGGAGGATTACTTGAGGCCAGGAGTTCAAGACCAGTCCAGGCTGCAGAGTGAGATCCTAATCACTACAAAAAAACGTAAATTTAGCCAGGCATGGTGATATGTACCTGTAGTCCTAGCTACTTTCTGAGGCAGGAGGATTGCTTAAGCCTAGGAGTTGGAGGCTGCAGGGAGCTATGTTTGGGCCACTGCACTCTGGCCTGGGCAACAGAGCTAGACCCTGTCACTATTTCAAAAAAGAAAAGAATGAAGGCTCAAATGCAAACTAAAACAAATCATGTAAGAAAACTTAGAGTATGTACAATCTAGAGATAAAGCATACCTTCTTAACAGAGACTGGAATCTCAGAAACTTAAGAAGAAAAAAAAAAAGACAAATATTTGAACACAAACAGATAAAAATCCCTTATCTGGAAAATGTGCCAGATACAAAATCAACTGACACAGAAAAGTTCAAAAAAATGTGTAAAGCCAAAGCCAAGGTCAGTGTCTGCAACATACAACGAGCTCCTGCAGAGAGGCAAGACTGAGACAAATAACTGAAAACCCAGCAGGAGCTGCCCGCCTGTCAGTTGTCCCATTTTTTCATCTTTCTGTCTCTAAGAGATGCTGGTTCATCTTTGAGCAGAATGTTCAGAGTCTTGAAATACTACTATTTCATAATTCTGAAGCCCATAAAACCCAGTAAATGATGACTTGGCTGGTGACTAATACGAAAATGGTTATCTGTTCTTGCCAGTGAGAGAATCAAATATTTTTCACTTCTCTCTTGCACCATTTAAGCTGAAAGAAAAAGAATGCCCGTATTCATTGGGTTTCTTTCCTTCTCTTTCTCTCTTTTAGAGATCACTTAAAAGTTTCCATGATGAGCTTAGTTTCAGGTTTGTTTTCTTTTTTTCTGGTAACAGCACTTAACGTTATTTTGCTTTGCAGAGTAATTCTCCCATCTGAATTTCAGATTTGATTTTATTTTATTGTATTTGAGACAGACTCTTTCCCCGTCCCTTAGGCTGGAGTGCAGTGGCACCATCTCGGCTCACTGCAACCTCCACCTTCCTAGTTCAAGCAATTCTCCTGCCTCAGCCTCCTGAGTAGCTGGAATTACAGGCACGTGCCACCATGCCCAGATATGAATTTCAGATTTTAAAGTGGGGTATTTTGTTAGTTGCAGTATGTCACCTTTCCCCTTCTTCATTTATTCAGTAAGCTTATGCTAGGTTTGAAAAGAAAAAAAAATAATGACCCAGAGTTGGCAACATAAGGGGAAAATAGAATCTCATCATGTGTCTAAGCCTGTATGCTCACTCACTTGTTACCCCCATAAAAGAACTTTCTATTTTAATTCAAACTCTTCCTTCCTCTTCTAAAATATCAATCCAAGCTAAAAACAATGTGTGTTTCTACTGAAATCTAAATATATGTTCTACAGAAATTCTAGATCACATCTGTGGTTTCAAGGGGCAGAGAGGGACAAACACAAGTTTTCTTTAAAAAATTATGACAAAAGGGAGTAACTGGCTTCAATCTGAGTTTCTTCCCCTCTCTAAGTCTCAGTTTTCTCATCTGTAAAATGAGAAGCAAACTATTACCTACCCCACAGGGTTATTTTGGAGATTAAATCAGATAATGCTTGTGATTTAGCCAAAGAGCCTTGGATTAGTAAGATCTCAATAAATGTTCATTATGATTATTCTGTTCTTACGTAGGGTCATCAGCACTTGATTAGAAGAGTGGCTGTTTCCCCCTCTCTTCTGGAGGTCACTTTCCCGCTGCTATGTGATGTGGAGGCTAAGCCAGCAGTGGTTTTCAAACTGTTTCTCAGAGCCCTGGGATTCCACAGAGAGGCCTGTGGGCTGCAGAGGGATCAGTGTGAGGCTGAGATGGTGGGTGAGACTCGGATTCCCACTGCAGCTTTGATTTTTTTCTATTTTATATAAAAGGAACCTGCCTACATCTCACTTCAAAAACCATTAATCCTTTAAATCTGCAAGGCTGTGGAAATTCTGTTGTTCTGTGGGCATTCTTCCTTTTAAAATGACTTTTCCTAACTTTTTAGTAATCTTTTTTTTTTTTTCATTATCCATCCTTAATCACCTGATCCCTCCTGAGAGAAACTAAGCATTTGAGAAGCCACATCTGTGTTACGGTGAATTACTTTGATGTATTATGCCTTTGGGGAGGTGCTTGCATTTTAAAAGAGTCCAAACAAGAAGAGGATAAATAGGATAAAGGAAGATTGCTTTTCTGTTGACAGGGAAAACTTTTGAGGGTGGGGTGAGAGGGAGGTCTTTTGTAAAACTGTTAAAACGGCCACTCTAACCACTTCCTTAATGAAATACTAACAGTGACTAGCATTGGTAAAGAGATTCTGACTTAAACAACAATTTCATCTCCATCTTTTTGGCTGATTAAAATGAGCCTCCTGTAGCTGAGAAGCCACTGTTTTCCCACGTGCATTTCCAAGACAAGGGCATGGAGGCCCTATGTGGCTCAGCGACTTGCCTCAGTTGGCAGAGTTAGGCTCTGACTCAAGTCTTGGGCTCTCTCCCCAGGACCAGGCAGCTACCTCCACCCATCTGGGAAGCCAAGCCTGCTGATACCAAGGCGCCAACTTTTGAACACTCCCTTTGCAGAAATGGCACAAGTTGGGCCACTCATTTTTCTGATGCTTCCTCCTTGGAAAGAAAGGAATGACTGTAACAGACCTGTCAGCTCTCAATGAGCTCTTTGTGCAAGTAAATTCCAGAGTTTTTATGAACGAGGATTACAGCACAGGCTGCTATTTTCCCCTAGTAGCTATGGTCAAAAGATTGCTGTTTCAGTCATGCCTGGCATTCCTCCAGAAAACTCTTGGATATATGCACTATGAGTTGCAGACTTGTGGATTATCGAACGTAGGAGATTGGAGAAATCAAGAAGCTCTTGATTTTTAATGCGTAAATGTTTCTTTCCCTGTCAAAATTTCTGGTGATGCAATTTTTTAAAGTTCAAGAAAGTAAACATAAACTGGAGGAAAGGTTCTCTTTTTCTACCATATTTCCACAGAGCAAAGTTGCCTGTTTTTACTTATGTATGTCTATCAAGACGAACTGGTATGAGGGTAAGGGTATAGCAAGCTCTCAACATATATACTTGTTAGTGAATGAATGAATGAATGGGTTAGTATGTCCTTTAATTTGGAGGCCAAGCAATCATGATAGCAAAAGCAACAGAAACAACATGATAACTTCCTCTGGGATAGCCCTTCGCTATGGTGGACTCCTTGAAAATTCTAGCACACAGCAGTGAAGTTAGTTGCTTACTGCACTCAGGGAGATCACTACCTTGACCATCTTAGCAGCTGAGTAGGGAAAAGTAAGTTGGAATATTGATGAGATTTGGGGGTGTGCTTGAAAGTAAGTTTTTCAACACAGGAGCTTGAGATATAGTAGTTAAGGACTACCATAGTAGTTTAGGTAGGCAGAGCAAGGCAAGAATTTTAAGGCGGGAATTTTGAAGGGTCTTGGAGAGAAAATTCATTTGATATAATTCAGTGAAAGCTTCCCCTGTATGATGTGCGTTCAAATAAATTTTTCCAAAGATACTTGCAACTTTTGTGATTCTGAGCAAGAGACTCCTGCAGTGGAAAAGTCATGGTGATGAAGATGGAAGAGCAATAAGGTCATGTTCATAAAGCCAAATAGTACAACCCGTTTCACCGGCACCAAGGTTTGCAAACCACAGCCCCAAAGCCTACTCTGGTCCATGCCCTAATTTTATAGGTTTATTGGAGCACAGCTATGTTCATTCCTTCAAGTGTTGTCTGTGACTGCTGTCATGCTACAAACAGAATTAAATGGTTATGGCAAAGACCATATGGCCACAGAGCCCAAAAGTTACTTATCAGGCCCTTTACAGAAAATGTTTGCCAACTCCTGTTACAGATGGTAAGCTGTGTGGGAGTAAATTGTTTCACTTCTCATTTTATTTGTTTGTTTATTTATTCATTCATCAAGTATGTATTAAGCATCTACTGTGTACGAGGCACCTTTATAGGTGTTGGGAATCTAGCACTCAACATGATGAATGCCTGCCACCATGGAAAAATTCAACAAATTATATAAACCAGATAGAAATAAGTGCTATGAAGAAAAATTAAGCATTGAAAGAAGACAGAGAGGTATAGGGTTGGTAGATAGGGGAAAGAGGGACTTTTGGCAACATGGCAGTCAAGGAAAGTCTCTTTTAAGAGGTAACAGTTGAGTAAAAACCTGAATAGAGTGAATGATGCGAAGAAATGGGATGGAAAGTGTCTCAGTTTATTTTCTGCTACTATAACAGAATAATATCACAGACTGGGTAATTTATACGCAAGATAAGTTTGTTTGGCTTGTGGTTCTTGAGACCAGGAAGCCCAAGGGCATGGCCGCAGCACGTGCCAGGCCACCTGGTGAGTGGCATTTCATGGTGGCAGGGAAAAAGGCAGAAACAAGTGTGTTAGACAAGAGAGGAAAGTGGTCTGAACTCAGTCTTTCTGTCCGGTACCCTCTCCCATGATAACAACATGAATCCTGAGCCCTCCTGACCTAATAACTTTTTAAAGTCCCCACCTCTCAATATCATTACAATGGCCATTAAATTTCAACATGAGTTTTGGCAAGGATATTCAAACCATAGCAGAGGCTTTGGGGAGAGATTTCCAGGCAGAGGGTAAAGAAATGCAAATATCTGGAGCTGAGAACAAACTTGGTGTCCTGATAATGGCAAGCAGGTCCCTGTGGGTAAAGCAGAGTCAGCAAATAGCAGAGAGGAAAGAGCTGACCCTGGAGGGCTAGCAAAACCAAATGAACTAGTAAAGCCTTAGGGGAGGTGACAGGGTTTGAATTTTATTCTGAATATGATCAAAAGCTAATTGGGGGGTATTAAGCAAGAGAGGGATGGGATATGATTTACATTTAAAGGCTCACTGAGGCTGCTTTAAATAATTGACTACAGAGGAACAGAATGGAAGCAGGGGTGCTATCACGGGAGAGAAACTGTGCTTAGATTACATGGCAGAGATTGGAGGTGGTGGTTGAGCATCAGTGTGAGTTGAGACAAATTTTAAAGGCACAGCAAATAAAATCTGCTAATGAGTGGGACATGGAGTATGAGAGAAAGACGAGAGTCAAAGGCAATTCTGAGGGTTTAGAATTGAGTGATTGGGGGAATGATGATGCCATACTGAGATATGGTGAAGACTTAAAGGCAAGGAAAGATGAAATTAAGAATTCTGTTTTGTTCTTGTTACATTTCATATGCCTGTTAGACATTCAAATGGAGATGTCAAATTGACAGTTGGATATGAATATGTGCAAATGAAATAGATTGGGCATAAGATCTAATTTGGGACTCATCAGCATATGGATGGTATTCAGAACTATGGAATTTGCTGAGATCACCCAGGAAATGACTATAAATTTTTTGAAAAAGATGAGGGGTGATTTCTAAACCCTAAGACCAGTGGTGAGTTGGAGCTGGCTCACCACTTGCCCTAGGGTTTAGGAATCAGCCCCTCTAAATTGAGCACATGGCTTCTCAACTCACCATTCAGTGACATCATGCTAATAGCTTGAAATCAGCTGTAGTAGAAATGTTTGCACCATGAATTGGCAAACACTACACAGCACGGTCCCCCCGTTCCCAATAGAAACAGTTATCAAATATTTACCAGCACATCACTGCCTGGGGCTCTCATATTTTGAAGTAATGAAAAGCAGGAAGAGACAGTATGATAGATGGAGAAGAACTGGAATGTGAAGAGGTAAGAGGAATACCAGAGTGTAGTGTCTTGACCCAAGGTCAAGAGACAACTATGTGTTCTTTCTCTTTTCTTCCTTCTCAAAGGCTTTCAGCTCTTGGAGTTGATGGAACATATCCCATATAGAGAGTGTTTAACTCTCTAGCCCGTCGTTCATCTAATGACTTTAACTCATTCCTATAAACCCTGATTCTCTGGAGAGCCATTATATGAAAAGTATTTCCACGAATTTTAATTGGAAAATTATGATGTGTTATATCTCAACCCAAGCAAGATACCTAAGCAATTTCCACAGATAGAAAACATATCAATTGATCACTGAAAGCAAGTTTAAATAAGTAATAGAGCACAAATTGAAAGTAAAAAAATATAGACTATATATCAAATGCAAATTAAGAAAGAAAATCTTGGGAACAGGTGGTGAGTGGTACAGGAGGGTGGGTAAAAATCACTGGTATGTGCATTTCTTAAAACAATTTTTTTCAGATATTTTTAACCTTTTGTGGCTCATAGTTATCTTATACTCTAAATGTACATATAATCTTTTAAAAAGATTACAGCACAGAATAACACATGTAGAACTAAAGGAAGGCTAAACACAAGATTACTCTGAAACATGTAGTAACGATATACATGATTAACAAGTCTGAAGAATCCTCGAAAATACTACCCATTCGTTCCTCTTGCCTGGCTCACTTATGTAAAGCAAAATGTGTATGTTTGTTCAAATACGGTGCATAGTAATGTTATCTGACTAGAAATAGATGTGTCAAGTGAATTAATTAGTGTGTCTGTCTAAAGCCATAATGGCAAACTAAAAGTTCTCACTAAGTATATAGTTATTGTGTTTGGGGTGAAAACTTATTATATTTAGAAAAAGAAATAGTTCATAAACTGGTAAAACCATTGTGCTGAGAAGTCATTAACAGCACAGTTTTCATGGAAGACAAGTCAGCTTTCAATTCTTCTGTCAAAGAGGAAAAATTTCTCTGTTCTGCAGAAAGCAACAGCACCTGTCAATTCTGTATGTTCTCTTTTGAAAGGCTTAGAAAAAACTATATTGTCATTGACATTATTACAGCTATTGATTATTTGGAAGGCAGTATGTATCAAGCAAGCTAACAATTATTTATTCCCCATTACATAGAGGAAGAAATTTAGTTTAACAGGAAAAGAAGTAATTCAAGAGGGGAGACTAAAGCAGTGTCTTCTGAGCAACTAAAATTAAAAGGAGAAATATTTTAAATAATAATTTATTTAATTGTTCATTGTAAAACGTATTCGTGTGCTTGTTGACTTCACACACACACACACACACACGCACACACACACACACACACACAGTTCGGCCCAATTTCCTATCTCTGTGATTTTTTTTTTTAGACAGTCTCTCCCTGTTGCCTAGGTCTGTTGTCCAGGCTGGAGTGCAGTGGGAAATCCAAGTATTTTTGGACTTGTCTTCCATGAAAACTGTGCTGTTAATGACTTCTCAGCACAATGGTTTTACCAGTTTATGAACTATTTCTTTTTCTAAATATAATAAGTTTTCACCCCAAACACAATAACTACATACTTAGTGAGAACTTCCCAAAGTGTTGGGATTACAGGCATGAGTCATCGTGCCTGGCCAGGTCTACCATATTTTATCTTTTATATATTTTTCTGTACGTTTTATATCTTTATATACAAACACCACTGTGTTACAACTGCCTATAAAATGAAGTTTAGTAACATGCTATACAGCTTTTCAGCCTAGGATACCATATAGCCTGGGTGTGTAGTAGGCTATACCATCTTGGTTTGTTAAGTTACACTCTATGATGTTCGCACCACAAAGAAATCCCCAAATGAAGCATTTTTCGGAACATACCCCCAACATTAAAACACGTGACTGTGTTTAGTAGAGATTTAAACACAGCACTCACTGGCACCGAGGCTTATTGGCTTTCCTCCACAGCAGCCAGCCTCTTGCTTCCTGTACACAAGCCACACTCAGGGATTTGTTTCTCCCTCTATGATAGGGATGGCGTTTTCCAGCCAGACTCTCAAGCCCTCTTGGACTCTGTGTAACCCTGGTGCTTTGTCTTCTCTGCCACACTTTCACTTCTACTTCACTTTCATGCTTTGCCTTAGAAAGAAATCTCAGCAAATTCCTAGAAATCTCCACATTCTGCTCCATGGAATTCCAAACACAGGACTAGAAAGTTACCTATTTGTGACTTGGACAGAAGTAAAGACATGGTGTATCTTTTCCTTCCCCCAACCCCTGTCATCAATAACACAAATAATATTGCTTGCTTCCTTCGATTACAAGGATTATTATTTCTGCTCACATGGGACCTGATCTTCCGCTTTGAAAAATGAATGATTCACTTCATCTGCATGTTAATGTAGTCATTTGCACTGTGTGATTTGCTCCTTCTCTCATCCCCAATTCACTGCAAATTGAGAGGACTGCTAACATATAGCAGTTGCAAAAGAAAAAGGAAACCCACGTGTTCGTCTTATTTCAAAAGTTTGTGTCATCTTCTTGATGCTCCCTAGGTTTGGAGCCGTCTCCATTTTCTTCTAATCGCTCCCTTCCCAGCTTGTTTCCCTCTGCTGCAGCGCCCAATTTACTATTTTGCCTACAATAGAAAACTCAAACATGGCAAATATTCAAGACGTTCTGAAGAAACACCTGGAAGACACCCTAAACAAAATCAAAAGTGAGAGTCTGGAGATGCAAGTTGCTGCCCATTGGCCTCTCCAGCCACGCCCACAGGAAGAAGAGCCAACAGGAGTCCTCAGCACTGAAATTAACATGCAGGAAAGACAGCCATTCCTACTGGGTGAGGACGGTATGGATGTAGTGGGAAGAGAATAAGAGAATAGATTGCAAGGCCTGAAAAACCCAGGTTTTAATCCTAGCTCTTTCACTTTGATCATTGGATTATTTCACGTGTTTATTTACTTATTCAGTAAATATGTATTGAGAACCGACTATGTGCCAAGGTTCTAAATTTCAAAGATACAAGGAGGAACAACAAAACACCTTTACTTTCAAGAAAGCTAAGGGTTTATTTGAGGTAATATTGGTGAATATACCTAACCTCCAAAATACAGAATAAATAATACCGACCTCATAGGTGACAATTAAAATGGAATAATGTATGTAAAATGTTATTTGGTGTCATGGATATGATAAGCAGCCATTATTACTCGTATAAGGAGTAATTCCCCCATTCATCTGGTTTCCAAGTTCCTCCTTCAGTTATCCAAACACCTGTAAAAATGTCATTAATCCTGATAATGGTATTCCAGATCAGTGTTTGTGATCCTGCGATTTTAAAGGCATGGGTACTTCCTGAAACTGGGTTGGAAAGAGTCTCTCTAAGGTTTGAGCTCAAAGTACACTGAGGTCATACTTCAAACCTCCTACCAAGGTAGAAAAGCAACAGTGGAGTAGAGGGAATTTGGAGAGTTTTTAAATTATTTGGGGAGAAGATGTTATAAAATTTAACTGAGGCATTGCAGTTATTCAGATGTCTCAGCATATAGGACAATCTAGAAGAGAGGCATGTTATGCTTTTATTATGTTTTTATTTAGTGTTTTAAAACGTTTGAAATTATAAGCGTTGTAGATTTACTATGAAATCCAGCAAATGCTTAGTATCTGTGTCCACTAAATTATGGCATGTCCTTAAACTTAAGTAAATGTTTATGTGTAAGTTTCCAAAAGTTAGCTGGCACAGAAATTAATCTGGAAGAAAAAACGAGGAATTTTGATTCTGACTTAAAAAAATAGATCCTAGAGTTGTTTTGTTTTGGGTTTTTATGCCTGCCTCCCTAACTCTTTAAACACTCTTTAGTATGGATGTGAAACAAACATGCCTTTATATTTACCAAAGAAGTAATCTGATCTTCAGCCAAAAAAAAAAGTAATTGGCTCCTAATAATCAGGCATAATGCACCAATAGGGTGGTTGTGTAAGTACCCTGAATTTTCCAGGAAAGAAAACAACCAAGAAAAAAAGAGGTGTTTGTTGCAGAAACCTTGGGCCAAATTAGAAACAGATTTAATATTATGTTCATGGGGGAATTGTCTAGTCAAATCCGGTCTTCTCCTATCCCAGGGGAAGCTTTGAGGTAGGTCACTCAAGACACCCTTGTACTAAAGGGAACACGCAACAGGGCATCGCACATCACCACTTGCCAAGAACTTTGAACTGAGCATATTAAAACATTTACCTCTAGGTTTAGTTGTAAGCTTTTTACAATGCAACTTTTGTTTCTCAAGTTTGTGAAATATCATTGTGTCCTGATATTTAGAAGTGAAACTTGCACCAAAAATTGTGTATTATAAGTTGATAGAAACTCAGTCTGTAAATTGCTTGGGAGATTTTAAGGACTTGGTTTAACAGGGCAAGTTTCAAGAAACGTTATTTGACAGCAGAATTCCACTCTTATCTTCAAAGGTTTTGATTCTGATGATCCACAAAACTACATTTCTTACTTGATTACCTTTGGCTTATGGCTTACATAGTAAATTAGTAGAAACCTAGTATAATATGCTTTAATTTTTAAATAGTGTCAGCATGGTGATATTACACTGATGATTAGAAATAGCTTCTGTTTTGTCAAATTAATTGCCTATTAACATCCATCTGAAATATAGAACTGATTTCTTTTGGGGGCCTAGCAGTTATCGTCATGGATGGCTGTCCTATTTTCATTGTATATTTCCAAAAGAGAATCAATAATTATTTTTTATTTTAGTTCCTCCTAATTTGACAACCATAGAAAATTTATGTTTGCATGAATGTCTGTGATCCTTCAACTTGGGCACAATGGCATATTTCTGTCAATTGGAGTTTGAAAGTACAGAAAGAAAGAATTCACCATGAAGGAAAGAAAACAGAAAGGAGGTGTAGCAAGTTGTGTTGCTTAAGTATTCAACATCTACTTCGCCTCTCTTTCTGACAGACCCATATTTTGTTTAGGTCTCTACCCACCAGAGAGGGTGTTATGTTTCCCTCTAATTTGGTCTTGAGGTCTCTCTGAAGAGAGTGGCTATAAACTCCATCCCTGCTTTGACAGGGCAGGACAGGGCTAGAGGAGGGTGCCAGGTGGAGTTCCAAGGGAGGTGCTCATGGATGTTTACACTGTGCCTTTCACAGGACCCTTCTACTCCTGGTGCTTAAGTGTCTGACCCATGTCCAGGTGCCCCTCCCATAGGAAACTTGCTCATCCTGGCAGATGCCCTTGTGCTTTTGTGTAAACTGTGTCCAATTTCTTTCTACCAAGTCGGCCAGACTCTAGGAGGGCTCTGATCAGGACAGAAGTTAAGTTCGGCTATGTTGGTCAGACGAGACACAGAGGAGCCTTGTATTACTAACAGATCCCAGAGGGAAGAGGCAGCATGCCTTGCAGGGCCAACAGAAAGGGGAAAGCTCTCTGGAACATGCACACTCAACCAGCAGTGAGGTAGAAAGAGAGAAAGAGACCTCTGGGCCAAAGCCTTTATTCTGGTCCAGCGTGTTACCCAAGCAGGGCTCCCATGATGAGTTCTAACTGGTGGGTTTACAGCAAGCAGGTACGAGGTCCATGGAGTCAAACTGTGACTGAGAGGTGACCATGTGGCATATCTGGGCAGTCTCCCCAGGGTGTGGGGGGTCAATGGGGTAAGTCAAGCCTCACTTTACAGGAATGAGCCACCGCGCTCAGCCTCTGATATAAAGCTTTTTAACAAACTTTCACTCCTGCTCTAAAACGTACTTTGGTCTCTCCTTCCTTATGCCTCTTGGGTTGAATTCTTTCTTCTGAAGAGGCAAGAACTGAGGTTGACGCTGATCCCTACAATTCACCGCTAGTAACAGTAGAATGCAAAACAGTGCAGCCACTTTTTGCAGTTTTTGATAAAGCTAAACATACTCTATGTATTTACCAAAACAAACAAACAAACAAAAAACCATAAACTTATGTTCACACAAAAATACTATAAGCAGGCCGGACGCAGTGGCTCACACCTGTAATCCCAGCACTTTGGGAGGCCGAGGCAGGTGGATCATTTGAAGTCGGGAGTTCAAGACCAGCCTGGCCAACATGGTGAAACCCTGTCTCTACTAAAAGGACAAAATTAGCCAGGTGTGGTGGCGCATGCTTGTAATCCCAGCTACTCAGGAGGCGGAGGCAGAAGAATTGCTTGAACTTGGGAGGTGGAGGTTCCAGTAAGCTGAGATCATACCATTGCACTGCAGCCTGGGCAACAAGAGCAAAACTCTGTCTCCAAAAAAAAAAAAAATACTATAAGCAAATACTTATAGCAGTTTTATTCATAACTGCCCCAAACTGGAAATGATCCAGATATAATTCAACTAGGGGACAGAAAATAAATTGATCTATCCATATGTGTGAGACCAAACATATGCCAACCCAAAATATGTCTTTTTGGCATGTTAAAAGAAAACCTTAGACAAATTAAATTTAACAGAGTTTAATTGATCAAGCAACAATTCACAAATTGTGCAGCCCCCAAGCCAGAATAGTGCAGGGAGACTTGGGGCTGCCTTGCAGTCAAAGGAGATTTATGGACAGAAAAGGAAAATGATGCACAGAAAATAGAAGTGAGGTACAGAAGCAGCTGGATTAGTTACAGCTTAGCATTTGCCTTATTTGAACAGTTGGCCACCTTTGATAGGCCAAAACTTGGTGATTGGCACAAGAGTATTACAGTCTATTTACACATCCAGTTATGTTAAAGTTCACCGTCTACAGAGAAACCTTTAGGCCAAACATAAAATACATCAGGAGGCAGTTTTAGGCTAAACTTGATTTAACAGGCATAACGATTATTTTACAATGATTATTTTGAGAGACGGCAGTCACAAGAGAAGCTCTGAAGCAGAAGTTACCTACTGGTGAGGGAAATTTACATCTATAAAGGAAATTTTCATTTGCAAGGGAGTCTCACTCTCTGCAACAGGAAGAGAAAGATGACTAAAAATTACTGGAGGCTCTAATCAATGGAGAAGGCACTGACTTAGACTTAAATCTGCATAACACCTTGCTCTTGTTTACACTTTTCCTGATCACCTCCTCATAACCGGCCTTCCTCCCACACTCATCTTTCTTTGCTTTAGGGGATGATGGTATGTTAGCCTGAACTCAAAGCCACCTCTTTGAGATTTACGCATTTTTCTCTGGGTGGATGGGGAAACCATGTATGTATACAAGATATGCATGTTGATTAGCTTCTGTTTCTTTTTTCTCTTGTTGGTCTACTTTTTGTCTACTTTTTCTTACAGGGGTACATTTCAACTAAGAGCAATGAAGGGTGGGGAGAAAATTAGGTTTCCTCCCTGATATGGTTTGCCTGTGTCCCCACCCAAATCCCATCTTGAATTATAGCTTCCATAATTCCCACATGTTGTGGGAGGGACCCAGTGGGAGATAACTGAATCATGGGGCGGTTTCCCTGCAGTGAATAAGATCTGATGGTTTTATAAGGGGAACCCCCTTTTGCTTGGTTTTCATTCTTTCTTGTCTGCCGCCATGTAAGATGTGCCTTTTGCCTTCTGCCATGATTGTGAGGCCTCCCTAGCCACATGGAACTGTGAGTCCCTTAAGCCTCTTTTTCTTTATAAATTACCCAGTCTTAGGTATGTCTTTAGTGGCAGTGTGAAAACAGACTAATACCCTCCCCATTTACATATAATGGAATATTGCACACAAATAAAAAGAAAAAAAATCTATTAATACACATAAGCAAAAATGTGGCTTGAATTCAAGTGCATTGTGCTGATGAAATAAGCCAGACCCCAAAGGCTGTATGCTATATGAATTCACTGTGGAAAAGGCAAAGCTATAGGGACAAAGATGTAAACAGTAGTTGCCAGCCTAAGTACTGGAGGGATGGTTAACTACAATGGGACAGCCCCAAATTTTTGACATTAATGTAACTGCTCTTTATCTTGAACACTGGTGATTACTACATATTTGTCAAAACTCAAAGGCCTGCACACTATAAAATGAATTTTACTAAATGTAAATTTAAAAGTAAATATTTTAAAATTTAAAATGAAACACAAAGGAAGAGATGGTTCCTTTTTTCTGCTTGATGATGTGCTGAATGTGACGTCTGGAATAAGGGCAGCCATTTTGTCACTGTGAGGCAGCCAGATTGAGAACAAAGCTAATACAGGCAGTGGCCAGGCAGAAAAGACAAAAGAACCCGGGTATTCAAAGATGTTATTGAACCACTTGTTATTCAGTCCTGAGGCCCACTCATCTTTGAACTTATTACGTGAAATAATGATCATTTTCTTTCTGTTTAAATCATCTTGAATTGGGCTTTCTGTTATTTGCAGTCCAAAGTATCCTGTTCCAGAAGTTCTCAGTGACCTTGTTTAAAAAATTGCTTTATCCCTGTCATTAAAAAATAGGGCTTAGGGGTCTATTGAAAGTTTTGAATAATTTACAACTTTTGTTTAGATCCAGCTTATACAGTACCATTTCTTTCTTTCTTCTTCTCTTTTTTTTTTTTTTTTTTTTTTTACAGGACCTCGCTATGTTGCCCAGGCTGGACTAAAATTTCAGGGCTTAAGCAATCCTTCCACCCTAGCCTCCTGTGTAGCTGAGACAACAGGCACGTGCCACCATGCCTGGTTACAGTACCATTTTTACAAAAAGAAACCCATGGTTTTTCATAAATCTGTCCCCTCAATTTACATAAAGAATTTTCAAACAGTGTGTTTATTTTGCTTTATATAAAGGATTGTCCTGTGACTGTTGAATGTAATTTAGTGAAGTGTGTGTTGGGGCTGGCATGTGCCATAAACGGGAAGGAGGTGGCCAAACATGCCCCTCAGTTAATCTGTTTTCTTCACAAGTACTTTATGTGTCTTCTCACCTTTTTTCACAAGAGTCAAAGTGCATTCATCATAATAAAAAATGGCATATATGACCTTCAATTTGAATAATTTTGAAACCAAAGAGACAATTAATTTCAAATATTACTTTGGCATATACTCAATGTCAGCACCTATGACGTGGTGTCATTTGCCTGTGGTAATACCAGAGGCTCATTGTCTCATGCCAAGGAAACCAGGGACACAGACACATGTGGAGTGAGGTTAAGAGCCGAGGCTTAATAGGTGAAAAAAAGAGAAAGGAGAATAGCTCTCTCCTGTGAGAAAGAGGAGCTCCCAAGTGGAACTTCTAGCCCAAAGCAGAGTGCACTGGATTTTATAGACAGCCTTGAGGAGGCAGAGTCTGATTTACATAGGGCCCAAAGATTGGCTGGACCAGGTTCCTCGTTCACAAAGCACGCTGGGAAGCTGGACACCCCACCTTAGTCTTATTATGCAAATGAGCTTTCCACTTGATCAAGCCATGTTGTTTGCTCCCTACTGCACACGTGGTTGGGAAGGAAAAGGGAGGATGGAGCTGCCATTTTGAACATGCTGTAATTATTATTATTTTTTGAGACAGACCCTTACTCTGTTGCCCAGGCTGGAGTACAGTGGCCCAATCATAGCTCACTGCAGCCTCCACCTCCCTGGCTCAAGCAATCTTCTCACTTCAGCCTCCCTAGTAATTGGGACTACAGGTGCACACCACTCTAGCCAACTAATTTTTTCTTTTTTTCTTTGCAGAAACAAGGCGTCACTATGTGGCCCAGGCTGGTCTCAAACAGCCTGGGCTCCAGAGATCCTCCTGCCCCGGCCTCTGAAAGTGCTGGGTTTACAGGCATGAGTCACCATGCCCTGCCAAATGTTATGTTTATTTGATCACTTTTTTTTTTTTTAAGGCTGTGTCAAAATATCTGCATCCGATCTGTCCCCTCCACTCAGGAGGAGCAGTGACATGAGGGACAAACAGTGAAGTGCTGTTGGACAGGCACAGAGAAGGCCGAAACCGAGGCCTGAAACAGACACGAGCCAGATCAGGCACAGCTGTGAAGCCACAAAGGTTTAAGGCAGCTGACTGGCTGGAGCAGTCGGATCATTCCAGCCGGCCGCAGGGCAAGCTGCTTTGGTGTCACGTCCATCTCCTCAATGGCCTAGTGTGTGGACCTTCCTCTCCACTCTGGTGGGCACCTGGCCAGGAAAAGTTTGCTGGTGCCAGTTCTAACACAGGGAACCCAGGTGTCTGGGACATTTTTATTTTGTCTCGGTTTGGAATGGAAAAGCGACTGAAAGAACAATGTGGGCACAAGTCCAGATAGATCATGCTGCCGGCCTGGCAGCTCCCGGAGGAGCCTACTGAGGCTCCAGTCCAGAGATGACTTCTGCAGGGGCCAGGCCTGGCGGGGGCTTCTTTTAGCCAACTTGAAAGCGGGAGGTGGCAAGAAATACCGTCACCAAAGGTTGCTCTTTTTGCCTTGCCTACTGGGGTTCTTTACACTTGTCGGAGTTGCATGTTTTCTTTTTAGCATGCACCACATCAGTAAAGGACCCATTTCAGGAAAAGCAGGAGAATTTTTACACATCTGTTTTTAGTCCCATACTTATCAGTCTAAAGCTGTGTTGCCTTCTCTGTCCTCTCCGCTGCTCTCCTCTCTTCTCTCTCTTTTTCCCCCATTTCTCCCCCCGATCCCTGCCCATCTCTTTCTCTTCTTTCTATTGTAGTAAAATATACATAACATAATTTATCATTTTAACTATTTTTAAGCATAAAATTCAGGGGTAATAAGTATCCCTTTCTTTTTAAATTAAACTAGTTTTTTTTTCTTTATTTTTTTCTGAGAGAGTCTTGATCTGTGCCCAGGCTGGAGTGCAGTGGTGTGATCTCGGCTCACTGCAACCTCCGTCTCCCAGGTTCAAGCAATTCTCCTTCCTCAGTCTCCTGAGTAGCTGGGATTAGAGGCACCTGCCACCATGCCCAGCTAATTTTTGTGTTTTTAATAGAGACGGGGTTTCACCATGTTGGCCCAGCTGATCTCGAACTCCTAACCTTGTGATCTGCCCGCCTTGGCCTCCCAAAGTGCTGGGATTATAGATAGGTATGAGCCACCGCACCCAGCCTAATTTAAACTAGTTTTGTTGTTTTTTTTTTTTTTTTTTTGACAGAGTTTCGCTCTTATTGCCCAGGCTGGAGTGCAATGGCACAATTTCGGCTCATTGCAATCTCCGCCTACCAGGTTTAAGCAATATCCTGCCTCAGCCTCCCAAACAGCTGGAATTACAGGCATGTGCCACCACACCTGGCTAATTTTGTATTTTTAGTAGAGACAGAGTTTCACCATGTTGGTCGGGCTGGTCTCAAACTCCTGACTTCAGGTGATCCGTCCATCTCGGCCTCCCAAAGTGCTGGGATTACAGGCGAGAGCCATCATGCCCAGCTAAACTGGTGTTTAAAACTATTATTACAAAAGAATTTCATGAACATGATAAAAAATAATGTAAACACTACGGAAGGATCCAAATGTAAAAAAAAAAAGACTCTCGGAGCCACCCTATCCTCCCACAAAATACAATCCTTGTGAAACCTACATGGAACATTTTAATGGACCATCCATTGGTAACACAAACGTATTCACAAATCTATTCACTCTCTCCTTAAGGGTTAGGGGACTCAGTCCTCAGTGCAGTGGTTACTTTTCCCACTTGGAGGTGCAGGCCCGGTTTTCTTACATACCCATGCACATGTGTGCCTACAAGCACACACACATACACACACACGTACACACGTGTGTGTTTTCATGACTGATTACATTTATATATACATACATACCTTATATTCATATAATAAAAAAGTGACATTCATACTGTTCCATACCTTGATTTAATTTCACTTATAGTAATCTACCCCATAACCATCCAAACCTACAGACACATCACTCTCATCCCACCTTTAAGGCTTTAGTCCAACACTGTTTCCTGCCTGCAAATTCTTCAACAGCTCTCTCCGCCCAGGTGATTTTACAAGGCCATCAAGATCTATCTATCTCATATTCTGTATTCTCCAAGAATTTAGTACTTTTATATGCCAATCTACTACATAATGCTACAGGAACCATCATAGCTCAGTGGAAAGGAAGGTGAACATTTGAGTCAGACATTCAGGGATCTCATTCTCACTCCACGTCTAACTAGCTGTGCAAAGGGCTTATGGAGGTCCCCTTGGACATTTTTCTAAATTCCTCTGGACCTATTTTCTCAAATAAAACTTTTTGAATAAAAAGGAATAATTATCTTGAATAATGATGTTTTTATACACATTATACATGTGTGCTAAGTGTTTGTGTTAGGTTTTTCCAGAGAAACAGAACCAACTCTGTGTGTGTGTGTGTGTGCGTGTGTGTGTGTACTGTATACTGTGAGTGTGTGGAGGGGAGGTGCATATACAGTCAGCCCTCTGTGGGTTCCACATCCAACTGCGGATCGAAAATATTTTGAGGGGGAAAGAATGGATAATTGCATCTTTATTGAACATATATAGACTTTTTCTGGCCATTATTTCCTAAACAATATAGTATACAACTGTTTGCATAGCATTTACACTGTCTTTGGTGTTAATCGAGAAAAAGGACAAGACAAGTCTCAATTATTTTAGGAGGTTTATTTGCCAGACTTAAGGACATGCGCCCATGACACAGCCTCAGGAGGTCCTGGTGACATGTGCCCAAGGTGGTCAGGGCACAGCTTGGTGTTGTACATTTTAGGGGGACATGAGACACCAATCAATCTATGTAAGAAGTACATTGGTTCCGTCCAGGAAGGCAGGGACAACTGGAAGTGGGGAGGGAGCTTCCAGGTCATAGGTAGGTGAGAGACAAATGGTTGTAGTCTTTGAGCTTCTGATATGCCTTTCCAGAGGAGGCAATCAGAATATGCATCTATCTCAGTGAGCAGAGAGATGACTTTGAATAGAATGAGAGGCAGGTTTGTCCTGAGCAGTTCCCAGCTTGACTTTTCCCTTAGTTTAGTAATTTGCGGTCTCCAAGATTTTCCTTTCACAGTGGTATTAGAAGTAATCCAGAGATGATTTAGAGTATACAGGAGGGTGTGCATAGGTTACTTGCAAATACTACAATGTCTTATACAAGGGACTCAAGCATCCTTGAATTTTGGTATTTTCAAGGGGTCCTGGAACCAATCCTTCAGTTACTGAAGGATGACTGTATGAATATGTATATGTATATGTATATGCATATATATATGTATATGTAAAGGGAGACAGAGAGAAAGTGATTTTAAGAAGATGGCTCACAAGATTGTGGAAGCTCACAAGTCCAACATCCGCAGGTGAGACCAGCAGGCTGCAGACCCAGGGAAGAGCTGCAGTTTGAGTCCAAAGACCATCTGCAGGCAGAATTCCTTCTTTTTCTGGAGAAGCCAGTCTTTTTCATTATTAAGGCTTTCAACTGACTGGGTGAGGTTCACCCACATGATGGAGTATAATCTGCTTTACTCAAAGGCTACTGATAACAAATATTAATCTCATCTAGAAAAAATCCTTTCACAGAAACATCTAGAATTACGCTTGACTAAATATCTGAGTACTATGGCCTAGCCAAGTTGACACATAAAATTAATCATCACAGGGCTGTTTAAATTTAAAACTGCCAAAAAGACCCAAAAAAGAAGTTTTATCTTCCTCTACCCCAAATCCAAATAGCTAGAAGCAAGCAATCTCAACATTTAATAACCACTTTTCTCAGGATTTCTGTTCCTAGCCAGCTAGATAAACAAAGAGAAAAGAAAAGGCCATAATATAAATGCTATTTTAAGATAAAAGATTATAATTTAATATTTTTAAAAGGGAAAAAAGTAAAGTATAATTTCAAATCAATGTTTATTTCCAACAAAGTATGCATTCCTAAGAGATCCGTCTAGGGCTCGGGGAAAACATTATGTAAGGTCATTAAGAAATTGATCATTTTGGAGCTTTCTTTTTTTTTTCTTACTACTTGGTTTTAATTCTGGACAGAATCAATTTACTTCCTATTATGAAATATAAAACTTAAGCCGGGCGCGGTGGCTCAAGCCTGTAATCCCAGCACTTTGGGAGGCCGAGGCGGGTGGATCACGAGGTCAAGAGATCGAGACCATCCTGGTCAACATAGTGAAACCCCGTCTCTACTAAAAATACAAAAAATTAGCTGGGCATGGTGGCGCGTGCCTGTAATCCCAGCTACTCAGGAGGTTGAGGCAGGAGAATTGCCTGAACCCGGGAGGCGGAGGTTGCGGTGAGCCGAGATCGCGCCATTGCACTCCAGCCTGGGTAACAAGAGCGAAACTCCGTCTCAAAAAAAAAAAAAAAAAAAAAGTTAATATAAAACTTAGTAGAGCACATGACCTCCTGACTTCCTCCCTCTCTCCACTTTCCAAAAATTATTATTTGTATTGTTATAAGTTTTACACTGTCAAGGTTTATAAAGCTTATGTGCTGATTATAATTTCTGCCATGTTTCCTTTTAATTTTCCATGTAAATATAGTCAGTGCTCATGACCATTTCATTTGCCAAGCCTTCTATATTTCTGATCCCTTAGTTTTGATTCTTCTCTTGGGTAGCTAGATTTTGTCAACAAATCTTTATTTTTTTCCCCCAAATCATTTTTGCTTTCACGAAAGGTTCAAGAGTGTGGTATATATGGTAACTAACCATGCTTGTTTACCTGGAACTGTCAGGTTTTACACTGAAAGAAAGTCCTGTATTCTGAGCAGCCCCTCAGTTCCGGGCAAACTGCACATGGCGGTCTTTGTAGCTGTAGCCTCCACATTCCTCTTTCACCTATAAAGCAGCCTCTTCTCTGAGAACACAGGAAACATGACAGGGGCTTGGAGAGACGTGGGAATGGTGTCTAGAAGAAGGGGCTGCTCAGATGAAGGGAGATATAGGGATTTGTGTTGGGGAAGAGGGCACGTTCCAGGCAGAAGTAGGGACACATTTACTGCTGAGTTGAAAGAGAACACAATCTTTTTTTTTTTTTTTTTTTTTTGAGATGGAATCTTGCTCTGTTGCCCAGGCTGAAGAGCAGTGGTGTGATGTCAACTCACTGCAACCTCCACCTCCCGTCAAGTGATTCTCCTGCCTCAGACTCACGAGTAGCTGGGACTACAGGCATGCACCACCATGCCCGGGTAATTTCTTTTTCGTATTTTTAGTAGAGATGGGGTTTTACTGTGTTAGCCAGGATGGTCTCCATCTCCTGACCTTGTGATCTGCCCGCCTCGGCCTCCCAAAGTGCTGAGATTATAGGCATGAGCCACCAGGCCTGGCCGAACACATTCTTATGTTCAAGGAATAATGGAAAATTGAAGTGGCTGGAGCATAAGGTACATGAAACAGTATATAACAGATGCCACTAGGCTGGGCGCAGTGGCTCACGCCTGTAATCCCAGCACTTTGGGAGGCCGAAGCAGGTGGATCACCTGAGGTCAGAAGTTTGAGAGCAGCCTGGCCAACATGACAAAAACCTGTCTCTATTAAAAACACAAAAATTAGCTGGGTGTGGTGGTACACGCCTGTAGTCCCAGCTACTCTGGAGGCTGAGGCAGGAGAATCACTTGAACCCGGGAGGCAGAGGTTGCAGTGAGCTGATATCGTGCCACAGCACTCCAGCCTGGGTGGCAGAACTAGACTCTGTCTCAAAAAAAAAAAAAGAAAAAATAAAGAGATGCCACTGAACAGGTAAGTGAGGACTAAGTGAGGAGGTCCTTTGCCTTGGCTGGCTTAACCGCCACTCTGCCCTTGATTAACACTTTTACCCTAGAAAAGGGATGTTGAAAAGTTTAAAAGTTTTTGGGAGACTCATATATACTCAAATCAAAATGTTCCTATATGCTACTGAAGACCATATCTTAAAAAAAGAAAAGAAAATGTTCATATAGCACCTTACATCTTATGTCAATTATTTGTTTCTTCCAGATTCATACTTGAAATTTCCAGCTGATTGTGAAAATATTCTTATATTTTGGTTTTCTTCCTCTTCTTCTTCTTCTTTTTTAGAGAGTCTTAAAAAAAAGACTCTCTAAAAGCTTTGCCCAGGCTGGGCTCAAACTACTGAGCTCAAGTGATCCTTTTGCCTCAGCCTCCCAAAGTCCTGGGGTTTTGGGGGGGACAGGGTCTCACTCTGTGAGAGCAGGCTGGAATGCAGTGGTGAGATGATGGCTCATGGTGGCCTTGAATTCCTGGGTTCAAGTGATCCACCCACCTCAGCTTCCCAGTAGCTGGGACTACAGGCCACCATGCCCATGTAATTTTTTTGTAGAGATGGGTTTTCACCATGTTGCCCAGACTGGTCTCAAACTCCTGGGCTCAAATGATCCTCCTGCCTTGGCCTCCCAAAGTGCTGGGGTTACAGGAGTGAGCCAGTGCACCTGGTCAGTTTTCTTTTCTTTTGTTTTTGAGACAGGGTCTCACTCTGTCACCCAGGCTGGCATGCAGTGGCACAATCACGACTCACTACAGTCTCACACTCCTGGAATCGAGCAATCCTCCCACCTCAGCCTCCCAAGTAGCTGGCCACCATGCCCATCTAATTTTGAAGTTTTTGTAGAAGGCTGGCACTTTTGGGAGGCTGAGGCAGGGAATTGCCTGAAATCAGAAGTTGGAGACAAGGTTTTACCATGTTGCCCAGGCTGGTCTCAAACTCCTGGGCTCAAGCAATCCTCCTGCCTCAGTCTCTCAAAGTGCTGGCATTACAGGGTGAGCCACTGAACCCACCCTTGATTTTCTTTTAAAGCCAGAAAAGCAAAGAGCCTGGTTGAGAATTGGGGGCCAGTAAACGTTCCTCTCTCCTAAAGAAACCAGACCAGCCCAGTAACCTCTTTCCAGTATGTGAGCAATGTGGACAGAGAAGAGGGCACATACAGAAATCTAATGAAATGGTCCTTTTCTGAAAACATCGTTGTTTTTACTTTGTTTTGCTTTTAATCTGAGAGCAAACTTGCTGGCAGTGACCTTCCATCAACGGGTAAGCCGTTGAGGGGTTGCTCAAGGGTGATTGGCAGGAAGCCTGATTCTGTTGACTCAGTTGGCCGTGGTGTTTCTGAATATTAGAGCCCACAGAACTGCACTCCCTGCTTCTAGAACCCACACCGACAACCTGGGTTTGGGATTTAGGAAAAACAACGGAAGGTTTTAAGGGTCCATGTACCCACAGAAAACTGTAGCTTCCTGCTTTTATTTTTAAAAAATCAATTTTGAGAATATAGTTAGTATATTTTTCTCAAAATAGCAAATCCATTTGAGAAAACCATTTAATAACAATTTTTTTTTAAAAAATGGAAATATCTGGCAAATGATTAAACATGACCAACTTACAGGCAATTTTTCAATCTTAGTGAAAAGACTGATTTGGATAGAAATCAACAAAACTGTCAGGAGGGGCCATAAGTAAGGGAAGATGGAAGAAGCTGCTGGAAAAAAAATGAGAGGAATCAGTTACCAGGGACAACGTCTCCGTTAGTCATAGTAGGCAGAGTGCCTGAGACTGACAAGACAAACAGTGATTTCGTTTTTATTGCTGTTAAAATCAGAAGAAAAAAATGAATATATTATAATGAACCCAGTATGGGTTATATTTATGTTTATACTAATGCAGTTGTGAAATGCAATTTTTATTGTTTTTTTCTTATAGAGGAAGGAGCCCACAAAGACAGCGTGGTTGGGGCCTACGAAAGTCCTCATGTGGTCCTGGCAGTTACTAAATAGGTTGGCTCAAAAGTCTAAAAAAATATAACCCTGTGGTTAATGAAATGTCTTCAGTGACGTTAACATTGATAGCATCCACACTTCCCTAGCTGAGTGGGTTCCCTCTATAGACTACAGGGTCTCAGCCCACCTTTTAAAGCTTCCCCAGCCATAACTAGAGACCCATTCCAAGTGCTCAGTACCACGGCCAATCAGATCGATCTTTCTTTTTCCTTCCTTCCTTCTTTCCTTCCTTCCTTCCTTTCTTCTTTCTTTCTTTTTTTTTCTTTTTTTTTTGAGATGGGAGTCTCACTCTGTCGCCCAGGCTGGAGTGCACTGGAGCCATCTCAGCCCACTGCAACCCCCGCCTCCTGGGTTCAAACGATGCTCCTGAGTCAGTCCCCGTAGTAGCTGGGACCACAGGCACATGCCACCATGCTCAGGTAATTCTTGTATTTTTATTAGAGATGGGGTTTCGCCATATTGGCCAGATTGGTCTGGAACTCCTGATCTCAGGTGATCTGCCCGCCTCGGCCTCCCCAAATGCTGGGATTAGAGGTGTAAGCCCCGCGCCTGGGCCCAATCAGATTTTCCCACACTGCCAAGAAGCCCCGTTAGGAGATGTCTAGTTAGTATTACTTTTAGCTGGTATTTCCTTCAGCCTTTTTATGTAGGTGCTGTTTCCAAACTTCCAGTCCCTCCTAGTGCCCAACAGCACTGTAGAAGCTTCCATCGCAATCCGGTGTTAAAAGCTGTGCTGCAGGTACCCAGGAGGGCGGAGGCTTCTCAGTCTATAAATCAGGGTGGTATATTTCACTGAAGTCCTGAAACCTCTGTGCTTATACCTGGAACCTCCCAAAGTCCTTCATGTCAATAGTAACTCCAGTGAATTACTGCTCTCTGAGCCTGGGCTGAGGAACAGATAACATCCTAGCTTCCACTGTGTTTCTTGTCCCAAGGTGTCCAAAGACTTTTTCCTCCAATGTTCCATTCTTCCAGGAAAATGTACACATACCGCTTTGGTGCTCCCCCACACAAAGCAGATATTGGCTTTTTTTATAGACACATGTATAAAGGCAAGTATTTCAAAAACAAATATCAATTTTTAAGTGTGTGTGTGTGTGTGTGTGTGTGTATATTTAATATACAGACAGGGACTCGCTTTGTTGCCCAGGTTGGTCTCGAACTCCTGGGTTCAAGCAATCCTCCTGTCTTGGCTTCCCAAAGTATTGAAATTACAGGCATGAGCCATCACACCTGGCCAATTTTCAAATATTTTAGAAGCAGTAAGTACACAGATATATACTTTATCTAAAACAAAGCATTATCAACATTGTTACTGCAGTATGTAATTAATATGGCCTCTTTCTATCATTTATTTTAAGTTCTGGTAAACAGTTTTGATCCATCATATCTAACAAAAATGTGCAAATGATAGTTCTAGAACCATAGTGAGGAGATACAGGATATCATGCCGGATGTTCAAGTGGTTTTGCTCCAGGCACCTTCAGAGAAATGGTCAAGAAAAACAGGGTAACGATCAGCTGGAAATTGAGATTTCGGGATACGCTTTTACTTATGGAGAATATAATAGAGGACTCAGCACATTGGCTCATACTTGTAATTCCAGCACTTTGGGAGGTCAAGGTAGGAGAATCATTTGAGCCCAGGAGTTTGAGGTTAGCCTGGGCAACACAGCAAGACCCCCCCCTACAAAAAATAAGAATAAAAAAAATAGCCACATGTTGTTGTCCCAGCTACTTGGGAGGCTGAGGTAGGAGGATCACTTGAGCCTGGAAGGTCGAGGCTGTAGTGAGCAATAATTCCCACCGCTACACTTCAGCCTGGATGACAGAGCAAGATCCCATCTCAGAAAGAAAAGAAAAGAAAGAAAGAAAGAAGGAAGGGAGGGAAGAAAGGAAGGAAGAGAGAGAGAGAAAGAGACAGAGAAAGAAAGAGAAAGAAAGAAAAAGAGAGAAAGAGAGAGAGAGAAAGAAAAGAACCAGAACAGCCATCATCGCAGGCTGGGAAGAGTCAGTCACTTTGCCCTGAGGCATGCTCTGTGTTCTGAGGCAGGGATAGGAGGCTGACCCCTCAACCACCTGCTTTGCTATTTAGCGACTGAAGCCTTCGGCAGCCTCCCCAGAGACCTGTGAAACACTTGGAGACCATTAGCACAGTAGTTCTTAACCAGGCCAGTTCTTTCCCGTGGGAGGCACTTAAAAATGTTTAATGATCTTTTAAAAAAATGTATTTAAACTGTTGCCTTTTAGTGGGAAGGACAAAGAATGCTAAAAGTCTTGCAAGGTAGGGATAGTTGCGCAAAAATATCACTCTTACCCAAAAATATCAATAACACTCCTATTGAGATGTATTTGTATAAGAATTGGAGAATTTGATTGAAGAATTTTTAATTTTTAAACAGATCTTGCTCTGTCGCCCAGTGGCATGATCTCGGCTCACTGCAGCCTCTGCCTCCTGGGTTCAAGCGATTCTCATGCCTCAGTCTCCCAAGTAGCTGGGATTACAGGCACCTGTCACCACACCTGGCTAATTTTTGTATTTTTAGTAGAGACAGAGTTTTGCTATATTGTCCAGGCTGGTCTCGAACTCCTGACCTCAGGTGATCCGCCTGCCTCAGACTCCCAAAGTGCTGGGATTATAGGTGTAAGCCACTGCACCTGACCTGATGGAAGGAATTTCTTTCTTGCTATTGTGTTTAATTCCTGCATAGGTGTTAAACATATGGAAGGATGACATGTGATATTAGCTGATAGGATTTCCCACATTCACTTTTTTGTCCCATAAAAAGGACAGAGATGCCCTCCCTCCAGGCTCCTCATGGTTCAAAAGTAGCATGAGACAAGATTATACTGGTGTTGAATGGTACGTGAAAGAGTCAGAAGACCTCACCAGGGATCCTAGACCAGGATAAAGGGATGCACGTCAAAAGAATGAGGGGTGTCTGTCCTTACAGGGAATTGGGTTAAGAACACAGTGAACTGATTCAAGTCAGTTTGGTCATGCTTAACCCCTAGATTGTTTCTGTTAGAAGATCGTAGACACTAAAGAAATTTGAGGGAATGAGATTTAGCTGTGTTTTCACAATCTCACTATCACATTACAGGGAAATAAATCTTAAATCAAATTCTGTCACTTACATAGGTGTTTACTATACAAACATTCATTGGTCATCACCAAGGAGCTGATACTCTCCTGTTGGTGTCATGAAATTCTAGCTCTGTACCCTCTAGAACACTGCTAAGATGCTCGAGCCAAAAGTACAAGCCACATATAGTCAGCCCGATTAAAGACGAAATGAGTATCTTTAACCCAAGAGAGATACTAACTTTGACATGTAACCCTGCTTTTTCTTGATACTGAGCCTTTGAAGTCTGGTGCACATTTTAAACTTAGTGTATCAGTTGAGATGAACCCCATCAAGTGCTCAATGACTAGTGGCTATCATATTGGAGAGTACAGCTGTAGATAAAACATTAAGTTTCATCTTAATTCATTTGTTACCTGCCTTAGGGAAATGCTGGTCTAAAATAACTAGAATGTAGCATCAGTACTACTGTAAATGCAAATCCTTGGAAATTTCTGGGACTTAGTACCCTGGAACCACTTGTATTACTTCGACTTTGTCAGAATGACTGCCTTTCTGTTAAACACCATTCTAGGTCAGCAATATGACCATTTTCCATACCCCTAGCAATTACTGATTATTGTTGGTAAGCTTTGTCCTGGCATCTTCTATACCATCTATATCTAAAGCACCCATTCCAAAGCCGGTTTTAGTAACTTGTTTGCTCTGAGCACAGGAAATGGGAAGAACACAAGTAGCTCTCATAAGTAGCTCTCCTTCACTATCTTCCAGTTTTCAGTTTGGGTTACTGGTATTCTTTAGATCCTGGACTAGCACACTGAAAGCTTACTGTTATCTAGAGATCAAGTACTTGAGAGCATTTAACATCTATGCTGGGTGCCTGATTCCCTACCCCAAAGCTCAAACGGCCACGACTCCCCTTCCTATTATATTTCAAGTAGGCTGGAGGGTGATTTTCGGCGATGTGCTATATGCGCCTTCTAAGCCAAGAGGACTATAGGCGAGTGTCCATTTCTCTGACCTGTGTCAGAGCTGTGGGGAGGCTGGAGGACAGGAGAGACTTTTAGGTGATCCAGTCACACACCGCATGAACTGCCTACAAGCAGCACACAACAGCACTTCAGAAGCAGGAGTCTCTCCTTCCAATTGGCATCATCCAGAAATCCTCCTATACCAACAGCTGCTTACAGAATAACTTGGGGATCAAGCCAGATTTTAGGTCTCCCTTAATTCTTTTTTTGAGACGGAGTCTTGCTCTGTTGCCCAGGCTGGAGGCACTCTTGGCTCACCGCAACCTCCACCTCCCAGGTTCAAGCAATTCTCCTGCCTCAGCCAACCAAGTAGCTGGGATTACAGGCGCACGGCACCACGGCTAATTTTTGTATTTTTAGTAAAGACGGGATTTCTTTATTAAAGAAATTTCTTTACTAAAGAGCCACCACGCCCAGCAGGTCTCCCTTAATTCTTATACCCTGGCCCATACAAGAGTCAGGAGTCTCTTTAAGTTATTTTTAGCCAGTCCTCATATTTTGAATACCTTTAGCATAACAAATGAAAGCTCATTTCTAAGAATCATGCTAAATAACTGCTTCCTAACAAAAGTTACTAGTTTCTCCAATGAAATCCCTTTTCTGACATTCAGTTTGCTTAATAGCAAAGGGTAAGTTTGATGAAGCCATGTCTGGGATGTAACCTTTTCTGATTTAATGCTAGTTGATCATTCCTTAACTATGTATTATAAATTACCTGAGGTTTTGGCTTCATCTAAATAACAGATATCAGCCAGGCATGGTGGTTTATACCTGTAATCCCAGCACTTTGGGAGGCTGAGGCAGGTGGATCACCTGAGGTCAGGAGTTTGAGACCAGCCTGGCCAACATGGTGAAACCCCATCGCTAAATAAACAAATAACAGATACAAAATGTCACAATGTATATGCTGAGATCTTTTTAAATAAGTTACAGTCACTGTAACCCAGTGGGATCTGCATGGGTCCCAATGCTATGGGGACCAAGTGAGATCCACATCTGTGGATCAACCACCACTTAAAATACCCGGATACCATGCAAGTGCTAAGGAAACATCTGGAGCCAAAGGCCAGCAGAGGACTGAGAGAGCAAGACCTGGAAGTAAGGTGACTCCCTCTTCACTCTCAGTTATTGGCAGAAATTTACAGCCAAGTGAGGGGGAAGGAGACTAGAATGAAAAATCTTGGAAGAAGGGCTACTGTAAATGGAGTAGCCATTTAACCCTGAAGAATTTTTAATCAATTTTTTTGGACTTGAACTATTAAGAGAATTTTAAAATTTATTTACAGAATTGACAAAATTAAATGTTTCTTTCAGACAGAAAGGTGTGATGGTTAATACCGAGTGTCAACTTGACTGGATTGAAGGATGCAAAGTATTGATCCTGGGTGTGTCTGTGAAGGTGTTGTCAATGGAGATTAACATTAGAGTCAGCGGGCTGGGAAAGGCAGACCCACCCTCAGGCTGGTGGGCACCATCTAATCAGCTGCCAGCATGGCTAGAATAATGCAGGCAGGAGAAGATGGAAGAGCAGACTTGCCGAGTCTTCTGGCCTCCATCTTTCTCCTGTGCTGGATGCTTCCTGCCCATGAACATCAGACTCTAAGTTCTCCAGCTTTTGCACTCTGGGACTTAGACCATTAGTTTGCCAGGGCCTCCCGGGCTTTTAACCACAGATCAAAGGCTGAACTGTTGGCTTTCTTACGTTTGAGGTTTCGGGACTCAGACCGGCTTCCTTGCTTACCAGCTTGCAGACGGCCTATTGTGGGACTTCATCTTGTGCTCGTGTGAGTCAATACTCCTTAATAAACTCCCCTTCATATATACATCTACAGAGCCCTAATACAAAAGGGAGGCTATGGTATTCTACATTAAGTCCGAGTTATTTCAAAATAAAGTTATTTTTTGTACCCCTGAATTTTGTGGACTGATGTGACGATGAAATTATTTCTGCTACAAAGTGATTGAATATTTAAGCATATAGAATCTATGCAGGCTCAAACTCCCTGACAGTCAAGAGTCATGCAGGAGGAATGAGTTCATCTATCAGCTCTGACAACAGAGTCCCACCAGCAACTTAGGAGGAGACTCTGCCTTTGAACGTGAAGCTGAGACTGTAGCTTCAGAGAGAAATCTGGATAAGGAGCTATTTATGGAGAGACCTGGCCCTGAGAACATGAACATAGGAACATCTCAAGCAAAAATTACATGAAAAGAGGAACGGGTAGGCAGTGCTTGAATCAGAAACCTCCTGGTTCTCATACTTTCTTTACTTATTTATTTTCTGTTGTCTCTTGCGATGTTTGGCACAGTGTTCATGAAAATTCCAGGTGTGCTAAGGGACATCAAGAAAAGAAATTGTGTTTCTGCCTGCTTGAGAGACTCAGAGAGAAATCTTGCTCTGTAGGTACCAGTTCGTTGATGGCTATAAGCATGAGAACAGTGATTCCCTAAGCCCGGAATAGAACTCAGGGACATAGATGGGTCCTTGTCTGTCAAATTCTTACCCATGGAGTTTAGTCTGCTCTCTTGTAAAATTGCAGAAGTAATTGTTATTCATGGTAGAAATATATGAAACTCAAATGAAACATTACAAAAAAGAGGAAAGAATCCTTTGTAACCTCCTTACCCAGGGATAACAATTGTTACCATTTTAAAGTACACCTTTACAGATCTGTTTTTATACATTTGCAAATGTGTAAATATTTCTAAGCCAGATCGCACTGCATATATTCTCTTGCAATGTCTTCTTATTTAACTCATTGCATTGTCGACTTTTCATGTCAATAAACATTTGTCTATTCCAGTGGTTCTCAAACTTGAGCATGCATCAGAATTGCTTAAAAAGCTTGATAAAGGGCCAGTGCGGTGGCTCACACCTGTAATCCCAGCACTTTGGGAGACTGAGACGGGTAGATCGCTTGAGGCTAGGAGTTGGACATCAACCAGGTCAACATTAAAAAAAAACCCATCTTTACTAAAAATACAAAAATTCGCTGGGTGTGGTGGTATGCACCTGTAATCCCAACTACTCAGGAGGCTGAGGCATGAGAATCCCTTGAACCCTAGATGTGGAGGTTGCAGTAAGCTGAGATCATACCACTGCACTCCAACCTGGACCATACAGTGTGAGACTCTGTCTCAAAAAAGGCAAGAAAAAAAAGCACGCTTGATAAAGCACAGGTCTCCACTCACCAAGTCTCTACTGCAGTAGTTCTAAGTTAGCGTCTGAAAATCTGCATTTCAGACATCGTGGTTTTTTTTCTTTTTTGTTGCTGTTTCTTGAGACAGGGTCTTATTGTGTAACCCAGACTGGAGTGCAGTGGTGTGATCATGGCTCACTGCAGAGTTGACCTCCTGGGCTCAAATGACTCTCTTACTTCAGCCTTCTGAGTAGCTGAGACTGCAGCTGTGTGCCACCACGCCTGGCTAATTTTGTTTATTTTTTGTAGAGACAAAGTCTCATTATGTAGCTTAGGCTCGTCTCGAACTCTTAGACTGAAGGCATTTTCCCGCCTTGGCCTCCCAAAGTGCTAGGATTAGAGGTGGGAGTGAGCCATCACCCCCAGCCAAACAAGGTAATGTTGCTAATAGTCTGGGGGGGCACACTTGGAGAAGCTTGGGTCACCCATTAATAGGTCATTAGGTAATCTAATTTGTGGGTTGTCTATTGGTTTTTTGGAGACAGTAAATGGAGATTTTATAACAAGGGCTTGATACACAGTGAAGTGGTAACAATAAAATTGTAATTTATCATTTCTTTCATGGTAATAATTTTTTTTTTTTTTGAGACGGAGTTTTGCTCTTGTTGCCCAGGCTGAATTGCAATGGCCCAATCTCGGCTCACCTCAAACTTCGCTTCCTGGGTTCAAGCAATTCTCCTGCCCAGCCTCCTGAGTAGCTGGCATTACAGGCACGTGCCACCACGCCCAGCTAATTTTGTATTTGAGATGGAGTTTCTCCATGTTGGTCAGGCTGGTCTTGAACTCCCGACCTCAGGTGATCCATCCACCTCGGCCTCTCAAAGTGCTGGGATTATAGGCGTGAGCCACCTCGGCTGGCCCATGGTAACAATTTGAGGACTGAATAAAAGGAAAAGTTTTGATACTAAATTTTGATGTTCAAAAAATAAGTAAATCGGTCCCAGGCATAACACTGAAAGAGCTGCCTAGTGTTCCTAAGTGCAAGAAGGCTGTGACGTGCCTTATAGAAAGAAACTGTGTGCTAGAAAAGCTTTGCTCAGACATGACTTACAGTTCAATGTGAATGAATCAACAATCCTGTACACCTAAGAAAGGAAGAGGATATTTCCCAATCGGGTGTAATGCTGCTCCAGAAAGCGCTAAAGTAACATCTACAGTGCATGATAGAGCTACAAATAAGTTGGAAGAGTGGCTAAATGGGTATATTCACAGGATGAAGACAGATTAAAAAAGAAAAAAGCATAGTGGACAGTGCCGTGAGGCTGAAAGCCAAAGAAATTTAAGGAGTGTTCAACCTTTTGTGGCTAGTGCTGGTTGGCCCACACATTTTGAAAGGTGATGAGGCATGGAAAAATGTTAGAGCCTGTAGGAGGGGCAGGCTCTGCACATCAGAATGCTGCGAAACAATTTTTTAAATGTTTGCTTAAGTGTTCTATGGGAAAAGGGTTACGTGGAAGAGACAATTGTCAACACTGAGGAGACTGGCTTGTTTTACAAGGAATTTGGCAAATGAACCTATAGTATGCAAATAGCATTGCTATTGACAAAAATATTGTGACCAGAGGTTCTCAGGAGCCTCACCTTATATTTCCCCTTGCAGCAGTAGTCCAATATTCACTAATTTCGTGTTTGCTGTGAGTTTGTAGAACATAACTACCATGAATTATAAGAAGTCATCATACCTGGCTGGCCGTGTGTTGGCTCATGCCTGTAATCTCAGCACCTTGGGAGGCCGAGGTGGGAGGATCGCTTGAGCCCAGGAGTTCAAGAACAGCCTGGACAACATAGTGAGAACCTGTCTCAATTAAATATTTGTGTGTGTGTGTGTGTGTGTGTGTGTGTGTGTGTGTGTGTGTATGTGTGTGTGTACATATATATATATACTTTTTTTTTTAAAAAAGAACTGATCACACCTGGTTCACCCTCATAGATTTTAAAACAGGTAAGGTAGAGCCCAGGCATCTATATTTTTATCAACCTTTTTATTCGATTTTGAAGCAGTCTAATATTTGAGAATTACTGTTATTATTTGAGACAGAGTCTCACTCTGTCATCCAGGCTGGAATATAGTGGCACGATCTTGGCTCCTGGGTTAAAGCAATTCTACCTCCCGGGTTCAAGCAATTCTGTTGCCTCAGCCTCCTGAGTAGCTGGTATTACAGGCATGTACCACCACACCTGGCTAATTTTTGTATTTTTAGAAGAGATGGGGTTTCACCATATTGGCCAGGCTGGTCTTGAACTTCTGACCTCAGGTGATCCACCCACCTCAGCTTCCCAAAGGTGCTGGGACTACAGGAGTAAGCCACCATGCCTGACCAACAAGAATTATTTTTAATATACTGTATCAAGTTTCCTTATATTTCCAAAAGCCTGTCATATTGTCCATAGGTATTACTGCTTTTTTTCTGGATGAGTGGGATCTGATGGGGCCGGCTTGGCATGCCTCACACAAGGGTTGTTTTTACCTCCCGTGACTGGCTAGAAAAAAATTAGGCTGGGCGACTCTTTTCCTTAACACTGGTTGATTCCGAAGAGAAATCACATTTGCTTGTTGAGACATCTTACATTCATCCATCCATCTTTTCACTCATCAGATTTAAGTCCCATATGAGTAGCAATCATGAATATTTGGTTCACCAGAGTAAACCTGTGCCTAGTCAGTAATTTTCATATACTAAACACTCCACCCAATATAAGAGGCACTGTGATGGAAACAAAATTCTTCCTATAAATCAGGGGTTCTCAAGCAGGGATGATTTTACCCTCCAATGGACATTTTACAATGTCTGGAAGCATCTTTATCACAAAGTGTCTTGGGGTGGGGGTGGGGGTTGCCACTGGCATCTAACGGGTGGAGGCCAGGGATGCTGCCAACCATTGTGTAATGCACAGGACAACCTCCACCCTCATAGCAAAGAATTATATAGCCCAAATTATCAATAGTGCCCAGGTGGAGGGAAACATTCTTAAATGGCTGTCACAGCTATAGCAGGCAATTTCTCGTCCTCTGACATTGCACTCCAGGCAGACCCAACTGCTAAGTGGCACAGAAGTACTGGGTCCTGTCTCTCCCCACACCCTACCATGCAGTTATGCAGGAAGAATCCCAGGGGAGGATTTCTTCTCTCCTGACCCAGTGGTTTGTTATTGCTCTCCTAAGTCAAAAATACACACATTTTTTTCCCAAGTTTTGGTACTCACACTCTTTCCTATTTTCTCTCTCCATCCCTATTTCCTTGTTTGTACTCCATGCAAAGTAGAGTCCAGCTTCCCAGGAAACAGGTGTCCCCTGACCTCCCTCATGCCATTTCTAGAAATGGCTTGGGAAAGAATGCAGCCAGAGACCCACGGATGTGCACTGTCTCCCGCTCCTTGTTCTTTCTTCTCTTCTGGTGAACAGAAGGAACTTGGACCAGCCTGAGCCCCCAGCTCTGTAACCACACATGAGAAATCAGTCCTGTGATTTCAGTCACGTGCTTAGGCAGTGAGGAAAGGACATTAGATTCCTAAAGATCAAATTTCCTGAACAGAAATATTTGTGGGCAGGAAACAAAAACCTGACAAGACACTTTCATTCAGGTGCAGCATTTAGTTTTCAGTAAGGTTTTATTTCACAGAGAGAATAAAGACAAGCTGAATTCAGCCAAATGATAAAAGGTTATCAGTAAGTCTATATTTTCCCCCTCTATTGTTATGATTTCTACTTGAGGAAAAAAAATCTAAAATTAGTTTTTTTTCCCTTAAGAGTGGCTAATCAAAATTAAGCAAATTAATTGACTTTATCAATTTATTAGGTTGGTGCAAAAGCAATAGCAGGTTTTGCCATTAAAAGTAGTAGCAACGGCCTGGTGTCGTGGCTCACGCCTTAATCTTAGCACTTTAGGATGCTGAGGTGGGTGGATCACGAGGTCAGCAGTTCAAGACCATCCTGGCCAACATGGTGAAACCCGTTTCTACTAAAAATGCAAAAAATTAGCCAGGAGTGGTGATGCACGCCTGTAGTCCCAGCTACTCAGAAGGCTGAAGCAGGGGAATCACTTGAACCTAGGAAGGGGAGATTGCACTTAGCTGAGATCAGGTCACTGCACTCCAGTCTGTGACAACAGAGTGAGACTCCATCTCAAAGAAAAAATAATAATAATAATAAAGTAGCAGCATCAGCCGGGCCTGGTGGCTCATACGTGTAATCCCAGCACTTTGAGAGGCTGAAGCAAGCAGATCACCTGAGGTAAGAGGTTCAAGACCAGCCTGGCCAACATGGTGAAACCTTGTCTCTACTAAAGACACCAAAATTAGCCAGGCATGGTGGCGCATGCCTGTAGTCCCAGCTACTAGGGAAGCTGAGGCAGGAAAACTACTTGAAACAGGGAGGCAGGGGTTGCAGCGAGCTGAGATGACGCCACTGCATTCCAGCTTGGGCAACAGAACAAGACTCCATCTCAATAAATAAATAAATAAATAAATAAATAAATAAATAAAAGTGGAGAGGTAATATTGGGGACAGGAAGGGTAGAGGGTATATGGGAATATGGAAATTCTCTGTACTTTTCACTTAGTTTTGCTATGAACTTAAAACTGCTCTAAAAAATAAAGTTGATTTAAAAAACAATTCATGCCTATGTGCACAAGTTCAATGACCTATTTTAGATGATGGTGATAAGTTCTGCCTGTGATACTGTGGAAGCCAGATAAAAGAGTGGTCATTTATGCAAAGCCGTGGGGGACTCAGATGGTCAGAAAAGATCCCATAGGACAGGCGCAGTGGCTCATGCGTGTAATCCTAGCACTCTGAGACGGCAAGGTGGGTGGATCACTTTAGGTTAGGAGTTTGAGACCAGCCTGGCCAACATGGTGAAACACTGTTTCTACTGAAAACACAAAAATTAGCCAGGCACAGTGGTGGGCGCCTGTAATCCCAGCTATTCAGGAGGCTGAGGCAGGAGAATCTCTTGAACTCAGGAGGCAGAGGTTGCAGTGAGCCAAGACTGTACCACTGCACTCCAGCCTGGGTGACAGAGTGAGACTGTCTCAAAAACAAAACAAAACAAAAACCTCATAGAGGTGGTGATATCTGAGCTGAATGTTGAAAGGTGAGGTGTTCTAATCTGAAAGTCTGAAGAAATATATTCTAGCAGAATGCAGTGTGAATTAAGACCTTTTCTGACGGAAGTGCTTAAAAAAATAGGTCAGGTATGGTGGCTCATGCCTGTAATCCCAGCACTATGGAAGGCTGAGGCTGGTAGATGATGAGATCATGAGGTCAAGAGTTCGAGGCCAGCCTGACCAACATGGTGTAACCCCGTCTCTACTAAAAATACAAAAATTAGCTGGGCGTGGTGGCAGGCACCTGTAATCCCAGCTATTCAGTAGGCTGAGGCAGGAGAACTGCTTGAACCTGGGAGGTGGAGGCTGCAGTAAGCCAAGATTGAGCCACCACTGCACTCTAGCCCAAGAGACAGTGCAAGACTCTATCTCCAAAAAAAAAAAAAAAAAAAAAAACTAAAAACCCAGTTGTTCTCTCTTAAACAATCAAATTTACTGGATTATAGAAATGAACAGGCTTGGGCTGAGCGCTCCAGGGCTTGCAACACAGCCCCATGACAGTTTGTATCTCTCCATTTCTCCTCAGTGTTGCTAAATGTCCTGTTTTCCGTAAGATGGGTGCGACAATCTCAGCACCTTACGCTCAGTTCACATGAAGTGGGGACAATGCAAACAGGCTGAAAGTGAGGGAAGAGACTGTTTCCCCAGGCTACTGTTTTATCAGATGGATGATGAGTAGCTACCAGGAGTAAAAACCCCAAAATGAGCACTATTCATGAAGATGTGAAACAGCGTCATGTGTGGTCCGGGAATGGGTAGAGCATCCTATACAATAAAGCAGACTGGAGAGGTGGGACCGAGGCCAGATCACGGAGGGTTCTGTGTACCATTTGAAGAAATGGAGATTTTTATATTTTAGGCAACAGGGAATCTTTGAAAAAGTTTACGCAAGAGTCTGTAATTATCAAATTCTCATTTCTGATAGAACTCTGACAGTGGGAAGGTGCTGTGTGCCTTGGCCAAATAACTTGACCTCTCTAAGCTGCTTCAGTGTCTAACGTGGACAATAATAGTGCCAATACCATAGGATGATGGCGAAGTTTAATGAGATAGTATTTGTAAAATCCTGGGGACAGTTACTGGCATTTAGTGAGAGCTAAATATTTGCTGCTACTAATATTGCAACTATTGTTATTATTGTTGCTGTTGCTACTGAAGTGGAAGAGTTTGAGACAGGAGGCATGGAGGTGATAGACAAAACCGTCTACACCCACACAGGTTACTATCTTCATCAGCACAACTTTCTTATTCCAGAAGCTCTCACCCTGGAAGGTAAAACTTACAAATAACTTCATTTTTTTTACTCCAGGAACATCTTCACAATTACATCAATAAAAAGCAATTTATACTCCAAGGCTGTTTGAACCCTTTGCCTCCAAATCCTCACTTTGCTGTGTCTTCTAATCCTAACCTATTTAATCATGATTATTTGCCAAGACCCCACCTTGTCAGATTCACCTTAATCAGAATCGAAAATCTCTTAAACAGTGTGATTGGGTCGTCTTCCCACCGAAATGTTACCAAGACTCTGAAGACGAAGCTCTCTGTTACTGCAGTGAGCAATAGACTCTGCTTTGTCTTAGGACCAGATTCTTTTGGTGATATTTTCAGGAAGCCGGCATTCAAGAGCAGGCAGCTCAGAAACTGGCAATGGTCCAGGTGAAAGACGGTGAGAGATGAACAGGGCTTGATGACAAGACGGGAGCGTGTGAATGGAAGCACTGTGAAGGAGAGAGGACTTCGTAACTGGGTGTGAGGAGAGAGGAACATTCAAGGACACCGCTCAGTTTGGCAGCTTCAGTACCTGGATAGACTGTGGAAAGATTTTCCAAAGTAGAAGCTGCATGGTTTGTTAGGTACAATTCAGGATATGTATTGACATGTGATAAGGGCCAGCTTTATGAAACTTCTGATTTCTAACCATCCATCAAGACCCCTTCAGAGGTAGGTGACCCGGCTGCAAATAGTTAGGGTTAGGCTTCTCAGGTTCCATAAGAGGATGTCCTCCAGTGCCCTGCTCAGTTATAATTCTCTTCTTAATCAGAAACGTCACCTATTGGTGCCCAACACCCTAAGTATGAAGTGTATCACCTGTATGTGTCAAGGCCTATTTCCCCTGTTCTTTCCCTTTGCCTGTGTACAGGTAAATTTCTGAATTGTGAATGCCCATAAATTCCATTTTAAAACACTGATGTAGATTATACTGCATATTTGGGGAGAAGATAAAGAGGGTGTGACCAACTTATTCTGGTTTTAGCACTCCAAATCCAGCGTCCCAGAAACCTCCACAGTCCTGGGCAAATTGAGATGATTGGTCACCCAAGATAAAGGAGAAGGTTAAAACCAATCTTCAAATCTCCTTTCATTGGGAAGTTTATAGTAAGTAATAAATACTGACCTGACCACGCAAAAAAGATTGAGGCCAAGCATAGTGGCTCATGTGTGTAATCCCAGCATTTTGAGAGGCTGAGATGGGAGGACTGCTTGAGCCCAGGAGCTGGAGACAAACCTGGGCAACATAGGGAGACCTTGTCTCTACAAAAACGGAGAAATTAGCTGGGCATGATGGGATGTGCCTGTGGTCCCAGTTACTTGGGAGGCTGAGGTGGAAGGATCGCTTGAGCTCAGGAGGTCTAGCCTGCAGTGAGCCATCATTCCACTACTGTGCCTCTGCCTGCGTAACAGAGCAAGACCCTGTCTTAAAAACACACACACAAACAAAAAAATCAAAAAACTTACATTAAGAAAAATGAAATATCTCAAGTAAACAACCTAACTTTATACCTCAAGGAGCTAGAAAAGGAACAGGCCAAATCTCAAGTTAGCAAAGAAAGAAAATAACGAAGATTAGAGCAAGAGAAAAAATAAAATAGAGAAAATAGAGGCTATTATAGAAAACAATAGAAAAAAATCAATGAGACTAAGTGCGGGTTTTCTGAAAAGCGAAACAAAGTTGACAAACCCTTGGCTAGACTAATCTAGGAAAAAAGAATTCACGTAAAATTTTAAATGAAAGAAGAGACATTATAACTCATACCACGGAAATTCAAAGGATCATAAGAGACAACTATGAAGAATTATATGCCAATAAATCAGATAACTTATAAGAAATGAACAAATTATTAGAAACATACAACATACCAAGATTAAATTATGAAGAATAGAAAATCTCAACAGACCAATAGTGAATAAGAAGACTGAATCAGTAATCAAAAATCTCCCAAGCAAGAAAGCACAAGAACCAGAGAGATTCACAAATAAAGAAGAATTAATATTGATTTGTCCCAAACACTTTCAAAAAAATTGAAAAGACAACACTTCTAAAACCCATTTTATAAGAATAGCAGAAGCCAGACAAGGACACTACAAAACAAGAAAACATAGGGCAATATCGCCGATTAACATAAATGTAAAAATTCTCAACAAAATACTAGTAAACCAAATTTGACAACACATTGAAAGGATCATACATCATGATCAACAGGGATTTATCACAAGGATGTAAGGATGGTTCAATGTATACAAATCAATAAATGTGATATACCATATTAACAGAATGAAGGATGAAAATGATAATCTCAATAGATGATGAAAGAATATTTTAAAATATTAAATATTGTTTTGTAATTTAAAAAAAACTCTCAATGAATTAGGTATAGAGGGAATGTACCTCAAAATAATAAAGGCCATATATGACAGCTAACATCACACTAATGGTGCAAAGCTGAAAGTTTTCCTTCTAAGATCAGGAACAAGACAAGAATTCTCACTCTCACCACTTCTATTCAGCATACTCCCGGAAGTCCCAACCAGAGAAATTAGGCAAGAAAAAGAAATAAAATGCATCCAAATCAAAAATAAAGAAGCAAAATTGTTTCTGTTTGCAGATGACAAGATCCTATATATAGAAAACCCTAATGACTCTACCAAAAAGCTGTTAGAACTAGTAAACAAATTTAGTAAATTTGCAGGATACTATTAAAATGTCCATACTACCTAAAGCAATTTATAGATTCAATGATTCAATGCAATTCCTATCAAAATTCCAATGACGTTTTCCACAGAAATAGAAAAGGCAATCCTAAAATTCATATGTAACCACAAAAAAACCTGAATACCTAAATCAATCTTCAGGACAAACAAACCTGTAGACATCCCACTACCTGATTCCAAGGTTTACTATAAAGCTATAGTCATCAAAACAGCCCAGTACTGGCATAAAAAGAGATATATAGACCAATGGAACAGAGTAGAGAACCCCAAAACAAATCCCTGCGTTTAAGGCCAACTCACTTTCAACCAAGGTGTGAAGAACATACAATGGGGAAAGGTCAATATCTTCAATAAGTGATACTGAGAAAACTGGGTATACAAATGCAGAAGATAAAATTGGACCCTCTTCTTATGCCATACACAAAGGTCAACTCAAAATGGGTGAAAGGGCCAGGTGCAGTGGTTCACACCTGTAATCCCAGCACTTTGGGAGGCCAAGGCAGGCAGATCACTTGAGGTCAGGAGTTCAAGACCAACCTGGCCAACAATGGTGAAACCTTGTCTCCACTAAAAATACAAAAAGTAGCTAGGTGTGGTGGCGGGCACCTGTAATTGCAGCTAGTTGGGAGGCTGAGGCAGGAGAATTGCTTGAACCTGGGAGGCGGGAGGTTGCAATGAGCTGAGAGGGTGCCACTGCACTCCAGCCTGGGCAACAGAGTGAGACTTCATCTCGAAAAAAAAAAAAAAAAAAAAGTGAAAGACTTAAACATCAAACCTGAAACCCAATAAATCCTAGAAGAAAACATAGGGGAAAATTTTCTTGATAGTGGTCTTGGCAAAGATTTTATAATTATGACCCCAAAAGCCCAGGCAACAAAAGCAAAAATAAACATGTGGGAGTACGTCAAACTAAAAACTTTCCATATGGCGAGGGAGTCAACAAAAGTAACGTGTAACCTGAAGAATGGGAGAAAATATTTGCAAACCATATATCCAGCAGAGGGCTTATATCCCAAATACACAAGAAATTCATACAACTCAATAGCAGAAACCCCCAAATAATCCAATTAAAAATAGACAAAGGACCTGAATAAACATTCTTCAAAGAAGACATACAAATGGCCAAAATATATATTTAAAAACTGCTTGTCAGGCACAGTGACTCATGCCTCTAATTCCAGGATTTTGGTAGGCCAAGGGGGAAGGGAGGGATCACTAGAGTCTAGGAGCTGGAGACTGCAATGAGCTATGATCATGCCACCACTACACTCCAGCCTGGGTGACAGAGTGAGAACAACTTTCTACAAAAAAAAAAAAAAAAAAATCTCAACATCAAGAAAATGCAAATTAAAACAATGAGAAATCCCCTCACACTTGGTAGGATGGCTAGTATTAGTATTAGTCAAAGGATAACAAGCATTGGCAAAAGTGTGGTGAGACTGGGAACACTGTTGGTGGGACTGTAAATTGGTACAGCCATACAGCCTTTATGGAAAACAGTATGGAGCTTCCTCAAATAACTAAAAATAGAGCTACCATATAATCCAGCAATCCCACTTCTAGGCATATACTCAAAGAAAATGAATCAGTATGTCAAAAGGATATCTGCCCTTTGCTCCCATGTTCACTGATGCATTACTCACAATAATCAAGATAGGGAAACCACCTAAGTGTGTGTTGATGGCTAAATGGATAGAGAAAATGTGGCACACAAACACACACACACACACACGCACACACACACACAATGGAATATTATTTGGCCATGAAAAATAAGAAAATCCTGCTGTTTATGACAACACGGATGAACCTAAAAGACTTTATGACAAGTGAAATAAGCCAGACACAGACAAATATTGCATGACCCCACTTACATGTGGAATCTAAAGAAGTCAAACTCATAGAAACAAAGGTGGAAAGTTGGTTGCCAGGGCCTGCGGGATGGGGAAAATGGGTGGACTTGGGTCAAACGGTACATTTTCAGTTATAAGGGAATGAGTTCCGGGGATTTAATGTACAGCATGGTGACAACAATAATAATAGTAATAATAATACTTCACTGGATACTCATATTTGCTAAGGATCTTAAGTATTCTCACCAAAAAAAAATTACCTATATGAAGAGATGGTGATGTTGATTGTGATAATCACATCACAATGTATAACAAAACATTATGTACACCTTAATATATACCACTTTTGTCAGTTATACCACAACGAATCTGAGAAGGAAATCTCCCCTCTTTTCCTCAAGTTTCTCTCCATAGGCTGCAGGCCCACTCACTTCCCTGCCTTCAACAGAGTCCTTTCTGTCTTTCCAGTAGCACCTGCTCCTCTTAGATTCCTTTGCAAAATCCCCTCACTTTGTATGTGTGTGTGCATGCACACATGCAATGAGCACATGTGTATTTACTGCATTAGAGAAACAGCAGTCTACTGGAAAATAGATCTAAACAGAGACTGATTTGGTTTGGCTGTGTCCCCACCCAAATCTCATCTTGAATTGTAGCTCCCATAATCTCCATGTGTCGTGGGAGGGACCCAGTGAGAGGTAATTGAATCATGGGGGTGGGTCTTTCCAGCACTGTTTTTGTGATAGTGAATAAGTCTCACAAGATCTGATGGTTTTATAAATGGGAGTTTCCCTACACACTCTTTCTTGCCTGCTGCCATTCGTTCCTCATTCGCCTTCCACCATGATTGTCAGGCCTCCCCAGCCATGTGGAACTGTAGTCCATTAAATCTCTTTCCTTAATTACCAAGTCTGGGGTATTTCTTTATTAGTGGTTTGAGAACAAATTAGTACAGAGACTGTCCCTGGAAATTGGGGGTTGACATTGCCATATACTTTAAGTCAAAATGCTCTCCTTCTCAAATCTCCTATGCTTTGAATCAGTGTAAAGACAGACAGGAGTTTCTTTCTTTTTTTTTTTTTTGAGACAGAATCTCACTCTGTCATCCAGGCTGGAGTGCAGTGGCACGATCTCGGCTCACTGCAACCTCTGCATCTAGGGTTCAAGTGATCCTCCCATCTCAGCCTCCCAAGTAGCTGGGATTACAGGTCTGCACCACCACGCCCAGCTAATTTTTGCATTTTTAGTAGACGTGGTTTCACCATGTTGTCCAGGCTGGTCTCCTACACCTGACCTCAGGTGATCTGCCTGCCTCTGCCTTCCAAAGTGTTGGGATTACAGGTGAGAGCCACTGTGCCCGAGCAGACAGGGCTTTGTGAAACTTCCTCTGATGGTTTCTATGCCCTGCTCCTCTCCTGCTTCTCCCCTTCCTCTGAGGCTGCCTTCCGCCTGCCCCCATCGACTTGGTGCTTACCTTCTCTCCCTTCTCTCTCCTTACACCCTTTGGGGTGGTTTCAGTAAGACTTATGGATTAACTCTGTTTCTGTCCCTTTTATTTCTCAATGCATTTCTTATTTAAAACAAGATGGGCTAGCCTGGTGCAGTGGGTCATGCCTATAATCCCAGCACTTCAGGAGGCTGAGGTGGATGGATTGCTTGAGCTCAAGAGTTCAAGACCAGCCTAGGCAGCATGGCGAAATCCCATTTCTATAAAAAATACAAAAATTAGCCAGGCATGGTAGTGCATGCCTGTTGTCTGAGCTACTCTGGAGGCTGAGGTGGGAGGATCACTGGAGCCCAGAAAGTCGAGGCTGCAGTGAGCCATGATTGTGCCACTGCACTCCAGCCTGCACGATGCAGTGAGACCCTGTCTCAAAAATAAAGAGATGTGCTGCACTCACAGCAGGCCAGGGTCTGGGGAAGAAGATGGGTGGTTAAAATGGTGAAATAGGGATAAACGAATCAGATAAAAACTTTTTTTTTTCAAGCTTTTTATTATAGATTCATGCCTTTCTTTGCTTCTTTTGCAAATTGGGCCAATTTTTTGTAAGTCGTGCCCACTCCCAAGGTTGTTATGGAGTGAAAGGAAGTAATATATTCAAAGTGCTTAGAATAGGCAGTAAGTAAATGCCCAACAAATGCCAGCTGTTGTCCAGATTAGCTCAGTAGGCTTTGAGGAACATATTTAAAGGGGCAGTCTTCTTTGAGTGGAGGGGCACGAAAATTTTCCTGAAGAGAAAACACTTCTCCTTGCATCAAGTCAAATAAGGGAATTCTAACTGGGCCAGGGAGCATTTACTTTATGAGTCTAATGGCAAAGAAAGTAAATTATAAGTAAATTAAGCCAGTGATAGTAGTGCCTGTGTTTCGCAGAAATTTAAAAAAAAAAAAAAAAAACTCCACTGGTTTCTATGTCTTACCTAATCTTAAAGGTCAATGAGCCTTCATATGAAACCCACAAAATTATCTAGTTAAACAAGATCCTCCTCCGGCACCAATAATGCTCATCCACGTTACTCCCACAGTCAGATGTGCGGATGGACGCTGTTGGAGGGTATGAATCTCGAGTCCTCCTGCTAAGGAAGAACATATGTTTCCCACTGGCATGTAGCTCAAGGAACCAGGCCATCCTCACCTAACAAGCAATTAAATCAACATGTATCTGGTATCAGAAAATGAAATTCCGTAGATACATTCCAAGGCGTGAGAGGCAAAACTGCCATCAGGCTAAGCATCCTGGGCTCCTGAAGTCAGATGGACAGTGACAGTGGCCCATAGGATTGGTTATTCTGGCTATTGCTGCAAAATGTTCTCTTCAATGTGGTATACAATGGGCTATCTTACAAGGTTAAGCAGAATACAGGGCCTTGACACTGCTAAGCACTAACAGTTACATCTAAAGCACTCCTGTCAGTGGATGAGTGGAGAGAAAGCATGGCTCCTTCCTCCCCCAAATAAAGACTGGGGCTGGGGAGCATAAGACTCCCTAAGGCAAACCATATGTGGAAAAAGCTCCAAATACATATTTGGCAACAATTTTATGGAGCTGGAAAGAGTCATCCTCAAAATATGAGGATGTGACTTCAGGAAATTCTGAATGCTCCTTTCTGTTCAATACTTTTCATAATTGAGATCACATTATATGTAGTCTTATTTCTCAATATAGTCTCTCAAGTATCAAGGACATTTTAGAAAACAAAACACCAAAACTTCTAATTTGATACAGAAAAAATTAAATTTGAATCTTTATTGAATTATAATTTTTCATATTAGCCATTTCTATTTCTCTTCCTCCACTTCTGAGTTGTTACATCCTTTGTTCATTTTTCTCTTGGAGTCTTCATGTTTAAAAATATATGTATTAGTATGAGGGAGTTATGGGGAGTGACTATCAAGAGTACAGGGTTTCTTTTTGGGGTGAAGAGGTTCTAAAATTGATTATGGGCCAGGCGTGGTGGCTCACGCTTGTAATCCCAACACTTTGGGAGGCTGAGGTGGGAGAACTGCTTGAGCTCAGGAGTTTGAGACCTGGGCTACATAGTGAGAATCTATCTCCATATTTAAAATAAAAATAAAAATAGGCCAGGCGCAGTGGCTCATGCCTGTAATCGCAGCACTTTGGGAGGCTGAGGCGGGTGGATCACCTGAGGTCGGGAGTTCAAGACCAGCCTAACTAACATGGAGAAACCCCGTCTCTACTAAAAACACAAAATTAGTAGGGCATGGTGGTGCATGCCTGTAATCCTAGCTACCAGGGAGGCTGAAGCAGGAGAATCACTTGAACCTGGGAGGCAGAGGTTGTGGTGAGCCGAGATTGTGCTATTGCACTCCAGCCTGGGCAACAAGAGTAAAATTCTATCTTAAAAAAAATAAATCAATAAAAATAAAAATAAAATGGATTGTGGTAATGGTTATAATAAAAAACCACCTAAGTATTCACTTTAAATGGGTTAACTGTATGGTATATGAATCATCTCAATAAAGCTGTTTTTAAATATTAGCATAAGTCATTTCTACATTAAGAGATTAAGCCTCCCTCTTTCAGAATCTGCAGGCAGATTTTCTAATCTCATTTGCCATTTGCTTTCTCATATTCAGAAGATACATATTTTTAGTTACATCTATAATCTGCTCCTTAATGAATTCTCCCATTACTTTTATTTGGAAATTCTGTCATATCCAAAGATAGTAACTAATATGGTCTTCTAGCTTATTTTCGTTATTCATCTGGATTTTGGTGTACATTATAAAGCTATAATCTAGTATTCTCCAAAGGTTTACCTTCCTTATGTTCCTAGGATTTTGGGGATATTTTATTTATATATCTAGGCTACTACTGCATTGGTCTGAGAGTTCAAATGTAAACCATTAGTACATTTTCTATACTTTTTAGCAGTGAAATATGGCTTTTTATCTAGTATATCAAGATTTCATTACTCTCCTTTCAAAATATTCCTATTCTTGCACATCTTCCAGATGAAATTTAGAATAACACTATCAAGCCATTGAGAGCATTATTAGACTTGCATTCAATTAATTCACAAATAGAAGAAAAGTTTAAAATATTTCATTTTATTAGCTAGGAGCAGTAAATAACAGAACACCATACAGGTCTTCTGTTATCTTCATTCTTGCACAAATACTCAGTGTGTCTATAAATTTGACAAAGCCTGCTGGATATCTGGAGGTTTTTGCTAATTTTATATCAATTTTAAGGCAAGATTCCTGGGCTTTCTACTTGGACCATTATATTATCTGCAATAATGGCAATAGTTTTTTCTTTCCCAATAGTTGTAATTCATTTCTAGTTTGGGTCTTACTGCACTAAAAAAATTAAATCAATATTCTGATGTCAAGTCCTGAAAACATTAAAGCATGTATTAAAAACAAAATTGTAAAGGATATGTAAAGCTTTCAAGCTTTAGAGAAAAATCTGAAATTCATCAATTTTGCCACTTTCTAGAATGTTTCTCCTAATTTAGGGCTAAAGAGCACCCCAAAGTGTTTAATAGATCTGGTGTGACATTATTTGGAGCAGGTACTGCATTCAATATTGGGGTCATGGGTCTCTCTTCCCTCAACTGTGCCCATCACATTCAAACCACAGCAGGTGACAGTTCCTATTAATCTTTGCTACTGACTGGAAAACTGTTCTTTTTCCTCGGCAGACACAGCAGAAGTGTCTAATGCCCTAGAAGGCAATACTGGCCATTCAATTGCATGCTTCTAAAGCCCCACAATAATCTTTTTGCATGCTCTGTGTTAGTTTGTTTTTGACATCCTCTCTTCCCCTCTGACATTTGTGCCTTGAGAATGAATCTTATTTCAAATCACTACTTGCACACACTCATTTGTTACAAAGTATATCAACTACCAAATTTAATATTTGAGTGCTGGTTGCTAACAGAAAAAGGAATAAAAAATGTGTGCAGACAAGGCATTGGTTTCTGAATAGCTGATTTTAATGGTGATATGACTGTTCTAACTGCATTCCATCTCGCCCACATTCAAAGGAGTAAAACTTACGGTGACCATGTTTATCATAAAATTGTATTGCATTTATTTTAAACTGGTGGTCCCCAACTTACTTAAAAATCATAAGAGGTTTGACTTAGAATTTTCAGCTTTACCACAGTGCACAAGTGATATGCTTTCAAATATCCATACAACCATTGTTTTTCACTTTCAGAACAATATTCAATAAATAACATGAGCTATTCAACACTTTAGTATAAAATGGGCTTTGTGTTAAACGGTTTTGCCCAACTGCAGGCTAAATGTTCTGAGAACATTTAAGGCAGGCTAGGCTAAGTTATGATTTCAGGTTAGAGATATTAAATGCATTTTCAATATGATATTTTCAAATTATAATGGGTTTACCAGGACCTAGCCACATCATAAGCTGAGGAGCATCCATATTTAACATAATGAGAAATTATTTTTATTTTTCTAAAAAACAGAAAAAGTCCATTTCAATCGACACTACAGAGGAAATGAACCGAAACATGGCCTCTCCCTACCCAAATCACTGGAAGAGAAAATCTACTTATATTTAAGTGAACTGTACTTAATAAATGACACAAATATATGTTTAAAAACAATGCTCCACATTTTCAAGGGTGAGTGACTCTTTACCAAGATCTGGAAAGAGCTTCAGTAACTGCCTATAAAATAAGGAACAATTTTTATTAACTCTTGTCCTTAGTTAAGAAATATGTAAATCTTGATGAATACTCATTAGCTAGAGTTCTTCCATCACAAAATTTTTGTTCACATATGTTTAAGGACTTTTTGTTTATGTTTTTTTGGAGACAGTTTCACTGTCACCCAGGCTGGAGTGCAGTGGTACGATCTCAGCTCACAGCAACTTCCACCTCCTGGGTTCAAGCGATTCTCCTGCCTCAGCTTCTTGGGTAACTGGGATTACAGGCACATTCCTGGCTAATTTTTGTTTTTTTTTTTGTAATTTCAGTAGAGATGGGGTTTCGTCATGTTGGCCAGGCTGGTCTTGAAATCCTGAACCCAGGCAATCCCCCACCTCAGCCTCCCAAAGTGCTAAGATTACAGGTTGAGCCACCATGCCCGCCCTTGTTTGACTTCTAATTTGTGAATGTCATTTCTCAGATTTCTCTATAAAACACCTTCAATGACAGTACAAATAAATTAGTGTTTAATAATTACTATAAAGTAACTTAGATACTTTCTATATTTCTCACAAATCACTTGGGTTTTGCTTCTTCTGCATGTATCACAGGCTTCCTTTTCAAACCATCATTTTGATTCTTTAAATTTCTTTTCACAGCATCATGTTTCATTTGCTGTAAATTATTCTAAAAAGTTTAAAAGTGAGACGCTTTGAGCCCAATGAATGGATCGTATATAATCTCTGCCACAGGTATTAGGTATAGTGTTCGAACACTTTTTAACAAGTGTCGTTCTAGAAAGATGACATATTACAGCTACATAGAGGATAGTAAGTCTACAGTTTCAATGTGAGGCTTGGGGAAATAGACTCTAAATCCTATTTTTACATTTATGATGAAGAAAAAAACCCTCAAAACCTGCCAATTTAAATATAACTCAGATGCAGTCACAGTGTAATAAATATGCTGAGATAAATAACTTTGTATATTTGTAATTTTTAAAAAATTTAGTTTCCAATTTTGCTAAATTCAAAAATACATACAACTTAAAGCAAATAGGGCACAATGTTAACACCAGGTGAGGGTTATATGGTGTCCGTTCTACTACTGTTTTATTTTTGATGTAGATCAGCAATCTTTCAAAATAAAAAATGAAAAATGTTTATAAGACAAAGTGTATATCACTATCGCTAGTTTTAGAGTTAAAAAGTGCCCTATCTTATAAGTGAAAAACTTTTCTGCTAAAAGAAGCATGGGAGAAATATTTGACATGCATTAAAGGAAAAATCTGGTTTAGAAGCCAATAAAGAGAGAACACACTGCATGTACTGCCCTCATCAATATCATCTCTTGAGTTTTCAAAACAAACATGTTCCTCCTGCTCCAACACAAACTCCCATGCTAATCGTGCAAAAACACAGCAATCCACCAACTTCCACGGTTACAAATGATAAAGTTTAAAAACACATCTCTCAATATATGAAAATGTTTTCTGACTTTGAGGAAGAAAAAACGTTTTCTCAGTTGAATGCCTTAAAACTGTCTAATACTCTGAATTTCTCATGTACCATTTAATTTGGCTATGGTTTAAAAATACAGCATGTAGTTTTAATTCTTGTTTAAAGTCTAATGCCAAAGGACAAGGCCTCACAGTTCCCTGGTAGCTTGTTGGCTGAACAGTATCAACACAGCGAAATTACAAGACTTTCTTTTTAAGATTTGAATTTACTTTTTGAGATGTGAGACAGCACTACAGCACCCCCAAATCATCTGGATTATGGTGAAAATGGGGAGAGTAAAAATCGTATGCTGTGAATGATACCAACAACAACAAAAATCTGTCCCAAACCTAAAGTTCCCTTCCCAGGTCTTCCAACAGGTCACATGGAATGGCTGCACACTTCTTTCCTCCTCATGGAAGATTGAGAAAGGAGAAAACTTACAACTCAGGGGCAGATACCGGGAAGACCCAAGGACAGGGCCAGATCCGTTTAAATGAAGACACAGGTGACATTAGGATGAAACGATCCTGGGAGGTGGACACAGTGAATTTAATGAACAACAGCCTTAATTTTAAGAATAGTGTCAATTGCTGGTTTTTAAACTCATTATGGGCATCGGAAATTGTTTAAATAAACTCTTTCCCCCCCCGCCACTCCCCGGCCCTTCAAACCTGTATCATCCTCTCTTAGTTCTCTGCACTAATTACTGGCAGTCAGATCGCACAGACAATAATTTAGGGTCCAGTGAAAGTAACACAGCTTGATAGCAGAGTCTTGGGAGACTGGGGAAAGGAAGATATAGGCAAATCTCCAGAAAAATTGAGTGTTTCTCTTTGTAGAAGCTATAATAATAATTTTTTTAAAAAGGTGCCTTAACTTTGCTAATAACCTAAGATGATTTGTGGAAATTCACTAAACTAGAAATGGTTATTTTTTGGTTTGTGGAAGTGTGCATTGTTGCAAGCAAAAATAACACCAAACAATGTCAAGTCAAGCCCATTTTAAGCTCCCTGAGATGACATACAGAGACACACTACACAGTCCAGCATTAGAGCAGAAAATAATTTACAAAAAACATTTAGAGTAAAATCAAATTTCTATTTCAACAAATATATCAACAGATTAATTCTATCTTTGATTATCTGTTGCTATACGTTTATTTATACCAGAAAAATGGTCACATTTAAAACTCTCAAAATAGTTTTGGCACAGGTCACATTATTTCATTTTGCTAAATCCCTGAGCACATTGAACAGGCTGACCTTATGCATCGGGCGCTTCCCCAGACACCCTGGTCCTCTCCCCAGAGTGCCTTGCTGCCTGCTCTGGCCTCAAGGCTACTTTCACTCTTCCCAGCATTAACTCTAGATGAACATTTAATGCTATCACCTTTCTAGCCAATGGTGCTCTGCAGAAACCATGCAGCATCTCTGACAAGACCTAGAGTCCCCGCCCCAAAAAGGACCTCATACCATCTTCCTGATTCTTACTGACAGGGAAGGGGAACCAGAGAAGGGTACGTTTTGTGTATCCTTCATATTATTCATAAAATTGCCTGTAATGGTCAGTGTTTTAATGTCTCCAAAGCTTTATGTCTCAGATGCTCATCCAAACACTGGATGGCAAAGAGGTCAACATCCACGTCAAACTTATTGGCAAACAAGTGATGCTTGCGCAGCATCCAGTTCAAGTCGCCAGCTCCGAAAATGCACACCGAGCGCACGTGCACCCCGTCGCAGGGTGGGTAGGGAGCACCCTTGGAAACATCACCCTCAAAGTACTGCCACTTGACAAACCTGGCAATCGCCTGCATGTCAGACAAATCGTACTTATGGCTGGCAGAGAGTGAGCCAGGGACTTCAGGAATCCTCTGGATGGTAGCCCAGAGATACTCATCAGGGCTATATGTGTCTTGTGCCCACTCCATAAACTTTTGGATTTTTTCACTCTGTAGTACATACCCCACATACTCCCTACTGACCACAAAGTAGGCACTGCCAGAAAAAATGGGTGTTGCCAGCGGAGGAAGCATTTTGACAGTCCCTGTGTTTGTCAACTTTCCATTAATGACCTCATACCGCTTTTTCCACCTTTCTTCTTTATTGGATGGCATCCTCTCCGTTTCCAGGTTGTTTTCTCCCATCAACAACTTGAGCTTCCTGACAATTTCTAGGTTGGTTTTAATAGGAAAATCCATACCACAAAGATTTATCAAGTACTTCCAGTTCGCCCTCATTGCGTAGAGGTCCTTCATGCAGTTGAGGTCAGCCTGAACCCGGCTCCACGATGCATAAACCACACTCTCCAATCGGCTGGCCACGAAGACATTACTGAAACAGGATGCAATGCCCATCACTGCAGCTAAATAGGAATCCTCGGATTTTTTGTCCACATGAATGCAATAGAAATTCTGAGGCATATAGATGGCCCTCAGTAGCCTGTCAAGCATTTCGATCTTGTGATGAACCACTATAGAATACGCTATTGGAAACTCTGCCTCTTCTTTACTAAGGGGCTCTACAATATATTTGCGCCTCTTGATGAAAGAATTACAGTCACTGGTCATGTTTATATAGTCATCAGGTGTCCACCGAGGGCGCTTTTTAAATTTTACTGTTAGGATCTCAAGCTTTACCTTTAGGATTTCATTTACATCACCCTGTAAAACTTTGGTGCAATTAATATCACTACTAGGATTCTCCCCAGCAAGCTCCAAGTGTCTGACACTTACAAATTCGGGCTTCTGATGAATCCTTACAACGGAGAAGGTGATTAGGGAAAAAACAAGAACCACAACGTAGTATTTAGTGGGATAAGAAAAAAGTCTCCTTCGCAGCAACTTCCTCAGCATTTCAAACAATAATCAGGGATTTCCTTTGTGAAGGGCAGTCTTCTACGCTCCAAGTACCAATGATTTTTCCTCCGTTGTGGCCTTGAACGTTCTCAGTTTGCATTTATCAGAACTGCAATGGCATCTTGAAATGAAGAACATCACTGGAAAAAAAGCAATTATATATATAGACATATATATAGAGAGAGAGCAATTATACACAAATTATATATATATATACATATATATGTATATATATATGTGTGTGTATATATATATATGAGAGAGAGAGAGAGAGTCTTTCACAATAAATCTTCTCAGGCTCAAAAACTGTCCTCTTTGCTATGGGGTTAGGTTTAAAACAAAAACAAAGTGACTTAATCACAGGAAAAGTGGCAGTAGTACGGGAGACCCAGTCTCTAGTATTTATGCCACAGATTGAAAAAGAAAACAAAAGAAAAAACAAACCCCAAAGCCCAGTACACGGATGCACTAGAATACCTTACAACAAGCATTTTACTCTCTGGTGTGCTGAGGTGCAAAACCATATTTGGAGGCCTAGGCAATAATGACTGAACAGTCCATAGCTGGTGAGTTTCTGACACTGTGCCAGTTCTAAGAATTAGCGCCCCTTTTCTTGAAATCGTTAGTAATTTAAGTTCCTCCTGACATCTTTTAATGTCCATTAGCTGATATCAGCAGCCCTAAAGATTTGAAGAGATCAGATCCATTCTGCTTTTTGCTGATTTAGGATTTGGGGCACACTTAGGGAGAAGTTCAGAAATGGTTGTGACTTTTAAGAATCTTTGAAGTAAGGGCAAGTCATGGAATTTTCAAACTGGATTAAAAAGGCTCAGTTGAAACCAGGCCCAATCTGGGACTGTGTCGGGTTGGCCCCACAATGAGTTAGGTTCCATGCCAGACACTATAAGAAACCAAAATATTCATAATCCAAAAGAGAGATACAGCTTGCATTTTCTGCACTAGTTATAACAGGCTGTAATAACTAAGTCTTGCAGAAAACAATAGTGTATACAAATTGTAATTTATGACAGACCTTTTGTCTATATTCAAATTCCGGGACTACAACCCACTTTTACTATATAAAATGTTTACAAACATGTAAATAGTTTTGTTTTCAAAAATCAATTTTATAACTTGGCAATTGGTTCTACAGCTGATAAGCATGGCTGTTCTAAAAAAAGTCAAATACTATCAATTTGACTGTTACAAATCTGCTCATAACAAGATTTCTAGAGATCTGACACTAGTTTTTAACACCAGAAACTTAACTATTTCATTAGGAAATGAGTTGTGAATAGTAATAATACAAATAAAGATGAGTAACTGACCATCATTAATATAAAATATAAGAAAAGTATTCTTCCGCCACGGTCGCCATTGGAGAGTAGCAGCCATGGCTCTTCGGTATCCTATGGCCGTGGGCCTCAACAAGGGCCACAAGGTAACCAAGAACGTGAGCAAGCCCAGGCACAGCCGCCGCCGCGGGCGTCTGACCAAACACACCAAGTTCGTGCGGGACATGATCCGGGAGGTGTGTGGTTTTGCCACATACGAGCGGCGCGCCATGGAGTTGCTGAAGGTCTCCAAGGACAAATGGGCCCTCAAGTTAATCAAGAAAAAGGTGGGGACACACATCCGGGCCAAGAGGAAGCGGGAGGAGCTGAGCAATGTCCTGGCCGCCATGAGGAAAGCTGCTGCCAAGAAAGACTGAGCCCCCTCCCCTGCTGTCTCCCTGAAATAAAAAACAGCTTCCTCCAAAAAAAAAAAAAAACAAAGAAAAGTATTTAGTCTTTTTACCAATATAGTATTCACACACTCAGAAAATATGTTGTTGAACTAATCCTAAGTATTTACTTCTTTTCTCAAAATTATGGCTGGTTAACTTTTCTCTTTTAAAATTTCCTTCTCTCTAGTCTTATTTTTCTAATTCTATGTTTGTGGATTGCTAAATATTTGAAAACATCTTGAAATTTAGGTTAAGTTCTTTGAAAGAAAACTCTAGCAACATTTCCCTTAATGTATACCAAGGAACAGTTTAATGGTTCAGTATGATTGAAAAATCCAATGTATCCTTTCCTCCACTGTGAAGATTCCCAATGCTCACTGGCAAATTCATGACTATTCTGCAGCTTAATTTGTTGCTCATCTCATTTTCTTCTAACAATCTTGATCACCACCCCACTCCGCACCTCTATCAGAAAGCAACCACGGAGAGATTCTGAAACATTACATAAGAATTTCAACCATTAAAGCAGCAAAACACTACAAAAAATAGGACTGTAAGTAATTCCTGCCCCTTACTGGTTCAAGGCATTTAGGGAAATCTCTATGGAATTATTAGCAGACCACTAAACTAACTGAGAGAAACTTGAGTGGGTCTCACATAAAAAAGAATATAGGGCAGGGCGCGGTGGCTCACGCCTGTAATCCCAGCACTTTGGGAGGCCGAGGCAGGTGGATCACGAGGTCAAGAGCTCGAGACCATCCTGGTCAACATGGTGAAACCCCGTCTCTACTAAAAATACAAAAAATTAGCTGGGCATGGTGGCGCGTGCCTGTAATCCCAGCTACTCAGGAGGCTGAGGCAGGAGAATTGCCTGAACCCAGGAGGCGGAGGTTGCGGTGAGCCGAGATTGCGCCATTGCACTCCAGCCTGGGTAACAAGAGCGAAACTCCATCTCAAAAAAAAAAAAAGAATATAAACTTTAGACAACTGGTTTGGGAAAGCCACTAAACAAACAAATAACAAAACAAGTACTGGTCAGGGTAGGGGTAGAGGTCTGATTTCCACGGCTGACACACTATCAGCTACCCAGTTTCAACAAAAAAATTACAAGGCATGCAAAGAAACATAAAAGTCTGGTCCACATACAGGACCACAAAAGTCTGGTCCACATACAGGAACAAAAAAAAAGTTGTCAATAAAAATGTTCCCAAAGAAGCCCAGGCATTGGATTTAACAAATGCTTGAAATCAGCTCTTATAAATATGTTCAAAGAACTAAATAACTGAAAGACAGTAGGAGAATGGTATCCAACCAAATTGAGAATTTCAATAAAATAATAGAATGTACAACAAAAAATGTGAACCCTTAATAATAATAATGTATATAACAAGTATGGGGAGTTAGAAAATAGTTGAAAAAAAAATAATGTCTAAATATTGGTTTAATTGTAAAAAAATGTGCCACACTAATGCAAGATATTAATACCAACAGAAACACTGAGGGCATAAATAGAAACTCTCTGTACTTCCTGTGTAATTTTTCTGTAAACATAAAACTGCTCTAAAAATAGTATTAATAGTGAAATGAAAATTAATTTGTACATCCAGGAAGTTCAATGAGCTCCAAAGAGGATAAACTCAGATATCCTCACTTAAACACTTTATGATCAAACTATTGAAAGACAAGGACAAAGGATTTTGAAAATGGTAAAGAAAAGTGATTATACAATGAATCCTGAAAATGACTAACAACTTCAAATGAAAACCAGTGGAGACCAGAAGGTAGTGAATGACGTATTGAAGGTGTAGGAAGAAGGACTGTCGGCTGGGCGCGGTGACTCATGCCTGTAATTCCAGTACTGGGAGGCCGAGGCGGGCAGATTACTTGAGGCCCAGAGTTTGAGACCAGCCTGGCCAACATGGTGAAACCCGATCTCTACCAAAAATACAGAAATTAGCTGGGCATGGTGGCGCATGCCTGTAATCCCAGCTACTTGGGAGGCAGAGGCCGGAGAATCGCTTGAACCTGGGCAGTGGAGGTTGTAGTGAGCCAAGATTATGCCACTGCACTTCAGCCTGGGCAACAGAGCAAGACTCCGTCTTAAAAAAAAAAAAAAAAAAAAAAGGATCGTTAATCAAAAATTCTATAATGAGCAAAATCATTCAAAAACAATGAGAAATTAGGATATTCTCAGACAAATAAAAACAAATAAAATGTATTACTAGCAGACTTACCCTACACAAAATACTAAATGAAGATCTTCAGGCAGAAATGAAAAGATTGTAGACATCAACTCAAATCCACATAAAAACATAGAAAGCAGTAGTAAAAGTATATATATACATACATATGTATGTATGTATATATAGGCAAATTTATAGTATAAATGTAATTTCCTTTGTAACTGTCTTCCTATTTGATTTAAAAGAGAGCTACATAAATTAATGATGTTAAAACTGTTGACAGGCTTATAATGTATTTTTCTTTCTTTTTTTTTTTTTTTTGAGACAGAGTTTTGCCGTTGTTGCCCACACTGGAAGGCAGTGGTGTGATCTTGGCTCACTGCAACCTCTGCCTCCCAGGTTCAAGCGATTCTCTTGCCTCAGCCTTCTGAGTAGCTGGGATTACAGGCGACCTTCAACACGCCTGGCTAATTTTTATATTTTTAGTAGAGATGGGGTTTCATCATGTTGACTAGGCTGGTCTGGAACCCCTGACTTCAGGTGATCTGCCTGCCTTGGTCTCCTAAAGCACTGGGATTATAGATGTGAGCCACTGTGCCAGGCCCTAATGTATTTTTTATCTCGTTGCAAAATCATAATAAATAGCTGGTAGAAATGTAAATGCCTCATCAAGCTGCTTTAGAATGTTTGGTAGATCCACAGAAAGTTAAAACTAGAGTTACCATATGACCTAGTTGTTCCACTATTAGGTATATACCCAAGAAAAGTGAAAACATATATCCATGCAAAAATTTGTATACAAATGTTCATAATAGCATTATTAATAGCTAAAAAAAGTGAAAGCAAGCCAAATGACCATGAACTGAAGAATGGATAAACAAAATACGGTTTATAGATAAAATGGGATATTATATGGCTATAATAAGAAATGAAGGTCTCACAAATGTTCCATACAATGTAGATGAAGAACCTAGAAAACGTGCTAATGTACGTAACAGTCATTTACTATATAATTCCATTTATATTAACTATCCAGAAAAGGCAAATCCATATAGACAGAAAGCAGATGAGTGTCTGCAGGGGCTGGGGACATGGGGGAATGGGAATGACTGCTGGTAGGTACAAAGGTTTCCTTTGAACGTTCTCTAAGCAGACAGTGGAGATTGATGTACAACTTTGTGAACATAAACAGATTGTAAGCTATAAATTATGACACCACTGAGTTTTGGGTATTTTTTTCTAATAGGAGAAGTAGAATTATCGCAAACAAGATTTTACAGAACGTAGGTACATGAGAGTCACCCCAAAATCCATATAGAAAATACAAAGTTCAAAACCAAACACTTGGACCTCACCTCAAAAAAGGCATAGATATTTACCACTGTCATCTATATCCTAAATAACCAACATGCTTTGAAAAATGCTTCTTACAATGTAAAATCACTAGCCTTGGGTTTTAACAAGATGGGTGTCAATAAAAGAGGTAAATATACAAGGAAACAAATCTATTTTATTAATAATGCTTTTGATTTTGTCTATTTATCATCAGAGTAAACAGAGACGCCAAATGATTAAAAGGAATTGCAATTAACCAACCTAATTTCAAGACATAGAACATTTTCTTAAGTAACACTCGGGTAAGAATCAGGAGAAGGCTGAAAGGAAAATGAGATTTCATAGCCAAAGAGATTTCCATGAAGAAAAAGAAGTTTAAAGAGAAGTGAAAATGTGCACATGCTATACTTTTTTAATGCAACTTTAATTACCAAAAATTACTTAGTTCAAGCACACCACACAAGGAATAAGTAACAAAATAATTAAATAACAAAGATGTGTCTGTGGGTAGTTAGTACTGCTCTGCCCAATGTGCCTTCAGCTTTCTATTTCACACAGGAAGTATACTTGCTGCGCTGAAGAATATGGGGTGGGACTTGCCGGTGAGGACAACCACAGAGAGTAAGAAACATTCTAAATGAGAAAAGCTCATGAATTCTGAGAAAGCAAGAAAAACGCAAGTCCCAAACCACACTAAGCCTCACTCGCCCAAGGCCTACACAACCCAACAACTGTCCTGGGTTTGTCCTGAAGAAGGTCCCTCAGTGGCCACTGGTCCTTTCCTGGAAGAGGACATTTCCTTGTGGACACCATCCTATATAATTTAAGTAGAAAACATAACCTAAGAAGAAATGCGAAATGAAATCATTCTACTGTGAATAGGAACAGAGGAAAGCCAACATCTGAGAGCAATGGTACTTAGCACGTGACTTTTAAGACCAAGAAGTACAAGAATACTTAATTCTGAGGATACTGAAAATAAACACAGATCTTTTATACAGTCAATAAGAAGGAAAGCTAGTCAAGGAAGGGAACAACAGCAAAAGCATCGGGTGCCCCTAAGGTGACGAAAGAGTCACTAGAAGTGTTCCAACATAAAGAGAGAAAGCACTGTCAGATAGAGTGCCGCTCACTGTGTAATGGAGTGGGAAGACGGACAAAATGACCTGGGGGAGAGGGAGACAGGAGGCAGCAATCAAACCGGAAAAGCAGATGGATGAGAGGAAACTGACAAAGCAAACACACAAATCCCAGGCTGACAGGAGGGGCAGAACGAACCAGCTCTATTTACACTACAGGATCTTCAAAGGGTTCAGGAACCGGTGCTGGCTGCACAGATCCCTAGGAAGGGGGACTGTGGAGGATGATGGAGGAGTGGTTTAGCTTTTTTTATTCAAGTATCCACTAGCAGCCGTTTACAAAGCAGCTGGGTTTCTACCTCAAACTTGGCAGAGACCCAAGATTTAGTCTCTGCAGAGGCTCTCCCACCCTGGGCACACCAGGCCTCATGGAAGGCAGTTCCCATCCAGAAAACAGTGGGACTCAGGCACAGTGAATATCGGGATCTCCTTCTCCATTTCCAGCTTGCTTATCCCTATTAGCTCCCAGAACTTCGATTGTCAAGTCAGGGCAGGAGTTTGTTTACTGGGGAATCCAACCATGCCAAGAAAAAGAAGGCTTAAATATCTTGCCTACCTTGGGAACTCCCCAAATGGTCAAAGGAAACAGACCGTGCAGGGAGAAGAAAACTACCACTAACATCCTCAGGATATAAAAAAGATCAACAAGTAAAGGTTAAAAATATGTTAAAAATAGATATATATTAACAAGGCACAATATATTTTCTGAAGACAGCCAGGTCGACATTTTCACCCAACATACTCTTCGGCTATGTGACCTTGCCACACCCCGACCAAGAAGTAGTCAAATTACCACCCTCTTGAATTTGAGTGGCCTTATGATTACAGTTCAACCAATAGAGTTTGGCAGAAGAAATACTATGTGACCATCAAGGCAAGGTCATGCAGCTTCCACCCGGTTGTCTTGAAAAATGTGCTCTCTACATAGACGCTCCCTTTCAGAGCCAGCGTCCATGCTAAGAAGCCACATGGAGAGACCAGATATAGGTACCCCAGTCAACTGCTCCGGCTGATCCCTGTCTTCAAGTCACCCCAACCCAGGTGTCAGACATGTGAGCGAAGAACCATCAGATGACTACATAGCCCCTAGTCACTCCAGTCGTCACTAAATTCTTGACCAACAGAATGTGTGAGCAAAAAAATAAAATGACAGTGTTGTATCTTACTACATTTGAAGCGGTTTGCCTCACAGCATTAGATGACTAGAACAAACAGAAAACCACATAAATAAACAACTAGCAAATAAAAAGAGCCCTTGAAAATTAATAACATGATAGCAAAAATGAAAAGTTGGGCCAGGCACAGTGGCTCAGGCCTGTAATTCCAGCGCTTTGGGAGGATGAGGTGGACAGAACATCTGAGGTCAGGAGTTCGAGACCAGCCTGGTCAACATGGTGAATCCCTGACCCTACCAAAAACACAAAAATTAGCCAGGTGTGGTGGTGCATGCCTATAATCCCAGCTACTCAGGAGGCTGAGACAGGAGAATTGCTTGAACCCAGGAAGTGGAGGTTGCAGTGAGCTGAGTTTGCACCACTACACTCCAGCCTGGGCAACAGAACCGGACTCCTATCTCAAACAAATAAATAAACACACACCTCAATAGAAGGGTTGGAAGACAAAGCTGAGAAAAACTTTCAGAGAGTTAAGCAAATAGTCAAACTCAGAAATGAGAAAATAAGAGAAAACACAATAATTTAGAGAACCAGATCAGGAGACCTACCATATGAATAACAGGACCTCCAGAAAAAGAAAACAGAAGAAAGAAAAAAAAAGGAAGGAAGTCATCAACTAAATAATTCAAGACTATTTCCCAAAATGAAAGAATGGTTTCTAGATTGCAAAATCTCTTAGAGTATCAGCACAGTGGATGACAAAAGACCCACACCAAGATGTATTCATTGATTATGAAATGGCAGAACAATGAGAGAAAGAATACTGCATATACTTTCAGGGGAGGGGGAAAACTAAGCTACGTAAAATGGATTCAGAAGCGGAATGTCTTCACCCTTCACAAAAACCAACCACAGACACCAGGATACAATGGAGAAATGCCTTAAAAGTGCTAAAGAAAACTGAATCCCAGCGAAGAATTCTTATAACCAGATGAACTACTAATCAAAGTAAGGGTAAGGCTGGGTGAGGTGGCTCACACTTGTAATCTCAGCATTTTGGGAGGCCAAGGTAGGTGGTTCACTTGAGGTCAGGAGTTTGAGACCAGCCTGGCCAACATGGTAAAACCCCATCTCTACTAAAAATACAAAAAGAATTAGCTGGGTGTGGTGGCACACATCTGTAATCCCAGATACTTGGGAAGGTGAGGCAGGAGAATCACTTGAACCCAGGAGGCAGAGGTTGCAGTGAGCCAAGATTGTGCTACTGCACTCCAGCCTAAGGGACAGAGTGAAATTCCGTCTTAAAAAAAAAACAAGACACTCGGAAGGGGTAAATAAACACATATTAAGACAGGCAAGGTCTCAAAATACTTACTTTTATGTACCTTTCCTCAGAAAGCTTTGGAGAATGAGTTATATTCAATAATTATTGGCCAGGTGCCATGGCTCATGCCTCTGATCCTAGCACTTTGGGAGGTGGAGGTGGGTGGATCATGAGGTCAGGAGTTCAAGAGCAGCCTGGCCAAATGTTGAAACCCTGTCTCTACTAAAAATACAAAAATTAGCTGGGTGTGGTGATGCACGCCTGTAGTCCCAGCTAGTCAGGGTGCTGAGGTGGGAGGATCACCTGAGCCCAGGAAGTCAAGGCTGCAGTAAGCCATGATTGTGCCACTGCACTCCAGCCTGGGCAACAGGTGTGAGACCCTATCTCAAATATGTGTGTGTGTGTGTGTGTGTGTGTGTGTGTGTGTGTGTGTGTGTGTATATGTATATATATGTATTACTACCTAAGATAGTGGAGGACATTAAGTGAAAAGGGGATCTAACCGAAGAAGAAAGAAAAGGGAATCCCCAGGTCAAGGAACATCTAGGTCACATAACAAGCCAACAGACAACTACAGCAGACTGGAGCCGGTCGGAAGGCCCTGGGAGAAACATCTTCAAGGCCCTGGGAGAGACATCTACAAGAAGACTGGCTGGGCGTGGTGACTCACACTTGTAATCCCAGCACTTTGGGAGGCCAAGGCTGGTGGATCACCTGAGGTCAGGAGTTCGAGACCAGCCTGGCCAACAGGTGAAATCTAGTCTCTATTAAAAAAAAAAGAAGACAAAACTGATGAGGTGGGTGGCTCATGTCCACATATGCATGTAAGCATATGTACACATCTATGTATAAACAAACTGTTGATGGATAAACCTGGGTCACCAACCTGTTGCCCTTCTTGGCAGAGCAGGAAGCATGGTCTAAGTTCAGTTGGCTTCTAGTCCCTGTGAATACTTCTCAATTTCACTGACTCTCTAAGGACTATTGTTCTGTGTCCCAGAGGCCACTGTGAGTGCACCAAAATACCAACTACTGTGTTTGATGTCAAAGCCATGCCAGTATCTCAGAGGACTATGACCCAAGTGAGGGAGACCAAATGCCACGCAAGGCAGGTCAAGGGAGGGAGCAGGAAGCAGATAAGATTGTGAGGCAAAGACCTTGCCATTCAGGGTGGAGTTCTTTCTGGCTATCTGCACTTTATATAGCCTCATCTCATCTCAAGATACTTGGTCTCTGTCCCCAGGCACACCCTTTGCCTGCCGGGAATGTAGTCTCTGATACCTGACTGCTGTCTATGACTCACTGCAGTGAGCTGCCTAGCTTCTCTGTGGAATTTTCAACTTGGAATTCTAAATAACCAACCAGGCTATTGGTCAAATGTGATGTAACAGAAAGGCATTTTTATACCAGCAAAGTCACAGGCACCTTTTCTCAGGTTACTGTGAGAAGTATGCCACTAAAAGATGAAATTCACCAGCAACTGTAAAAGCATTAACAACATCACTATCCTGGAGTACTTAGTATGCTCTGGAGCTCTTCTAATTGACTTCCCTGTATTAACACATAGAATGTTCAGGAGAATGCTACACAGGAAGTATTAATTTCCAGATGAGGAAACTGAAGCATAATAGCTCTTCCAAAGTCACATGGCTAGTAAGCAGAAGAGCTAGGCTTCAAACCCACATAATCTGGCCCTGAAATTTGTGCTCTACTGCCTATCAAGAAAAAGACAGGATCCAGCCGGGCACAGTGGCTCATGCCTGTAATCCCAGCACTCTGGGAGGCTGAGGTGGGCGGATCATGAGGTCAGGAGTTCAAGACCAGCCTGGCCAACATGGTGAAATCCTGTCTCTACTAAAAATACAAAAATTAGCTGGGTATGCTGGCGGGTGCCTGTAGTCCCAGTTACTTGGGAGGCTGAGGCAGGAGAATTGCTTGAACCTGGGAGGTAGAAGTTGCAGTGAGCGGAGATGGCACCATGGCACTCTAGCCTGGGGGACAGAGACACCTTCTTAAAGAAAAAAAATTATGTTATGCTATGCTCAGTTTATACATGGCCATAATAATATAAATATTGAGTTGTGATCAAACAAAAAACATGACAATATACAGAGGGTCTCAAAACTGTTTTCATAATGATACTAGGCCATTATGCACCCTTTTCCTCCCTCTACGTGAGATTGAGCCACTTCACTTCAGCCTGGGTAACAGCAGAGTGAGACTCTGTCTCAAGAAAAAAAAAAAAAAAGAAGAGACAGGATCTAGTAATCAAGGGACCCAATACTGAGAGGCAACAGAAATCCCAGGATTACAAAGAGATCCCAAGATGATGGTTGTGTGAGAGTCCTAGGAAGAAACCAGTCCTTAATTACAGCAAGCGAACGGCTCCAAAAAATATTTGAGATGAAACAGAGAGAACCCGTGCTGTTAATAAATGGATTTAGAAGAGATTTTTATAACTAAGATAGAGTTCGGATTTAAATTAGTAAAATGCACGCCAGGTACAGTGACTCACACCTGTAATCCCAGCACTTTGAGAGGCCAAGGCAAGCTGATCACTTGAGGTCAAGAGTTCAAGACCAGGCTGGCCAACACGGCAAAACCCTGACTCTACTAAAAATACAAAAAATTAGCTGGATGTGGTGGCACGCACCTATAAGCCCAGGTGCTTGGGAGGCTGAGGCAGGAGAATCCCTTGAACCTGGGAGGCGGAGGCTGCAGTGAGCTGAGATAGTGCCACTGCACTCCAGCCTGGGCGACACAGCAAGACGTAGTCTTAAAAAACAAAAACAAAAAAAACCAAAGAAATTATGGTATGCTATGCCCAGTTTTACATGGTTATAATAATATAAACATTGAGTTGTGGTCAAACAAAAAACATGACAATACACAGAGGGTCTCCAAACTATTTTCACGATAATACTAGGCCATTATGCACCCTTTCACTCCCTCTGCTGTGTTACATACAGTGCATTTTTCCAGGGGCTACATGATATGTTTGCTGTCACAGAATAAGTGCAGAAGAATCAGAATTTAGATATTTTCTATTAAGCCAAACAGTAAAAGAGATTTGCAAAAATGCAAAAACATTGTTACTCTTTTAATTTTTCTAAAAAGATTTTCACAAGAAATTACTTATGTTAAAGGGCTTATCATTGTTATTTTCACAGAAGTAATATTTAAGTTTTTCTCTGTTTTAATTTCTTTCTCTCTCTCTTTTTTTTTTTTTTTTGTTAAGACAGGGTCTCACTCTGTCTCCTAGTCTGTAGTTCAATGGCATGATCTTGGCTAACTGCAGCCTCAAACTCCTGGGCTCAGGTGATCCTTTCGCCTTAGCCTTAGCGTCTCAAGTAGCTGAGACCACAGGTGCACCTGGCTATTTTTGTTTTGTAGAGATTACAGGCGTGAGCTACCATGTCCAGCCTCAGTTTTGCTTTCTAATAGGATAAATATCAATAGATATAACCCACGTAAACAAAAGCTCTTTGTGATCCTCAGTGATTTTTTTAGAATACAAAGAATGCTGAAATGAAAAAGTTTTCAGGCCAGGCATGGTGGCACATACTTGTCATCCCAGCTATGTGGGAGGATCACTTGAGCCTAGGAGCTCCAGATCAGCCTGGAACAACCTGAATCAACACAGCCAGACCCAATCTCATATTTTAAAACACACACACACAACAAAAAGTTTTTCAGAATCATTGATTGGGGGGATGAGAGATAGCCAGAAAATGATTGCAAGTGTGGTGGAAGGTTGTTAAGTAAAAGAGAATTAAATCCTCCTTAATGGTCAGGTGTGGTGGCTCATGCCTGTTATCCCAGCACTTTGGGGGGCTGAGGTTGGGGGATCACTTGAGCCCAAGAGTTTGAGATCAGCCTAAGCAAAATGGTGAGATCCCATCTCTAAAAAGTAAGAAGAATTTAAAAATTAGCTGGGTGTGGTGGTGCTTGCCTGTAGACCTAGCTACTCAGGAAGTTGAGGTGGGAGGATCACTTGAACCCAGGAGTTCGAGGCTGCAGTGAGCTATGATTGCACCCCTAGACTCTAGACTGAGTGGCAGAGAAAGACCCTGTCTCTATTAAAACAAAAAACAAAAAACAAAAACCCTCCTTTATAATAGAACTTAAAGCTAAATAATTTAGAAAGAGTATAAGCATTATTATTGAGAAATATGAAAATATACACCCAAAGAAATCTGTAAAAAGTTGAAAATGGTTCCTTTCAGGACTATGTAGTAGGGAATGTTAGCTACTCATCACGTGTAACTACTGAGCACTTGAAATGCAGCTAGTCTCAACAAATCATTTTTTAATTTTAATTAATGACATTTTAAAACTTGAAGCAGTATAAAATGTCTTTCCCTTAAACACATTACTGTTTTGGTAGGACTATATTTCACTTTAATGACATCATGTAAGATACTATTTTTAGTATATTGTAATAGAAATAGTAGACACATGTATCATTTCAATATTTCACTAACAACTTTTTATATTGTTTATATATTAAAATTATAAAAATTTGCTATACTAAAGATACTATTGTTAATTTGGCTGGGTGCAGTGGCTCACAGCTGTAATCCCTGCACTTTGGGAAGCTGAGGTAGGAGTATCACTTGGGTCCAGGAGTTCAAGACCAGCCTGGGCAACACAGTGAGACCCCCATCTCCACAAGAAAAAGAAAATTAACCCTGTGTGGTGGCGCATGCCTGTAATCTCGGCTACCTGGGAGGCTGAGGTGGGAGGATCACCTGAACCCTGGAAATTGAGGCTGCAGTGAGCCATGATCATACCACTGGCACTCCATCCTGGCTAACAGAGTAAGATCCTGTCTCAAAAGGAAAAAAATAGAATTTTACCTGTTTCTTTTTTTTAGGCTGTTACTAGAAAATTTTATATCTCACATTATATTTCTATTGGACAACAGAGTTCCAGGGAGCAGGAAATTCTGGGGCCATTGAGAGAAGCATGCTGTTTTTCATAAGTACAACTCTTTGTTGGGAGGCAATTCTCCATGGGTATATCCCGTATGTGGGTGCTAACTGTCCTTTTGTTCCAGATAATTTTTTTAAAGGCTATTTTTATAGCAAACAGCCTAGAAAGACAGAGATGGTGCTTCCCTCTCCAGCAAAGGGCAAACCTTCTTACTGACAATATAATGAAGACAATGTCACCTGGGGCAAAGCACAGCATGCCTACTGCCCACTATAAAAGATTCGGCTTCTCTAAACTCAGGGTTTCTTTCCATAATGCAACCCAGTTTGTCATTATCACTTGGCCCCCTTCACGTTGCCCTGTGGGAATTAAGGCTCCAGCAACCTATAGGAAAAATGCTGATCCTCTACTCCTGCTTAATATAGGTCGTAAATGGCACTTCATCTCTGGCCCAGAAGTCTGTGTCTTTAGCCAGGATCCATGAAAATTGTCTAACAGGCTCGTTGGCTTTCAAGTAGGGTAAAACCTCGGACCCTTCATAGTTCTCGACATGCTTGTGGAAATATCTTCTTTTTTAAACTCTGATTAAAATAAGAACACACGTTTAAAAAGCCTCACAGGGAGTGATAAAACTAAGACCTATAAAGATGGCTAATCGGTTTTTACATATAACTGATACAAATCAATATTCTAAAGCAGGGGTGTCCAATTTTTTTGATTCCCTGGGCCTCATTCCCCGGAAAAAGAAATATTTTTGGCCACACATAACATTCACTAACATTAACAACAGCTGATGAGCTTAAAAAAAAATCATACACACACAAAATCTCACAATGTTTAAAGAAAGTTTATAAATTTATGTTGGGCAGAATTCAAAGCCATCCTGGGCCGTGGGTTGGAGAAGCTTGTCCTAAAGTCTTCACAAGCAGAATGGGTATAGGAGTTTCCTTTTCTCCATTCTTTTTGAAATTCCATTCACTGTTTAATCATATATATATATATATATATGATTTTTTTTTTTTTTGGAGACAAAGTCTTGCTCTGTCACCCAGGCTGGAGTGCAGTGGCACAATCTCAGCTTCCCGAGTGGGACTACAGGCACGTGCCACCACACCTGGCTAATTTTTGTATTTTTAGTAGAGACATGGTTTCACCATGTTGGTCAGGCTGGTCTCGAACTCCTGGCCTCAAGCAACTCTCCCACTTCGGCCTCCCAAAGTGCTGGGATTACAGGCGTGAGGCACCACGCCCAGCTTTTTTTTTTTTTTTTTGAGTAATCCTATATTAAAGCATATTTTATAATTATATAAACATTTAAAAATACATAATTAATGAAATTTGATGGCTTCTAATTTTAAGTTAGATGAAAAGAAATAAAATTAGGCTTCATCTGTGTAGTTCATATACAGAAGAAAAAAATATAGGTTCTCCATGCCTGAATTAATGACATGAAAAGTTCTATAGAATTTTTTTCATTTACTCATTATACTACTTTGAGACAAACTGTCATTTAAATAAGCCTTCCATTTTATTCATTGATGGAAACAGTATTTATTAGCACATTAGCAGAAGAAAAAGCATCCTCTCTTTCCCCATGCTCTCTCTCCCAAAGGCACAGCCAGGGACACACCAGCTGACAGCCTGGGGGAAGAACTGACAGCTGCCCTTTCTGTCTGTTGACTCTACAGGAAAGATGAAATACACCTCAGTCTATGTCACAAATCGGAAAACTGTAAATTCATCAGGAGAAAAAGAAAGAATCCGAGAAGGCTTCCTCAATTACAATTGACCCGAATCTTGAAAATGCGTAAGTTTGGCTGGGTGCGGTGGCTCAAGCCTGTAACCCCAGCACTTTGGGAGGCCGAGGCGGGTGGATCACGAGGTCAAGAGATCGAGACCATCCTGGTCAACACGGTGAAACCCCGTCTCTACTAAAAATACAAAACATTACCTGGGCATGGTGGCGCGTGCCTGTAGTCCCAGCTACTCAGGAGGTTGAGGCAGGAGAATTGCCTGAACCCAGGAGGCGGAGGTTGCGGTGAGCCGAGATCGTGCCATTGCACTCCAGCCTGGGTAACAAGAGCAAAACTCCATCTCAAAAAAAAAAAAAAAAAAAAAAAAAAGAAAATGGATAAGTTTTAGATATTAGAAAATAGAAAAGAAATGCATTTCCCACTTCTTTGGCTTGCTCAGACAGGGGAAACCTGAGGCAAAGGAAGCCTGAGGGGAAGAGGAGATTGTGATATGCACTGAAAAGCAGCTTTTAAAAGAAGAGGAAGGTAAGAGATAACAGCTGTTTGCTACTTGGGTTCCAAAACCCTAAGGACATCCTTCCCCACTCTGTTATGACACAAAGTCTGTTTCTCAATATCATGAGCCACAACGAGTAAACTGGTAAGCATGTCCGTGCAAACAAGTGCACGTTTCAGTAAAGAAATGAAAAAAGTAATGATAAACGGGGTCACTTTCACTCATACACACACACAGAATCATTAAAATGGTCTCACAGAAATGAGCCCACCTGAGAAGCAGAATGCAGAAAAGTTCTGCAAAGGAGCAGCCACAGCGGTGCTCCAGGGCCAGCTCGACCCTCCCCTGGGATGATCCCTCACGTGTATAATGAGGTTTGCCAGGTAACTGTGCACAGGCTAAAACTGTCACGCAAAAAGAAGGAAATGGGGAAAAACCAAGACATTGTTCTGGAAACTTTTTTTTGTAAACAGTAAGTACACACACACACGCAAACACACACACACGAGACTAAAGGTCAACGCTGTTCTCATCTGATCTCTCTTTAAACAGAAAATGCACCAGGCACAATGGTTCGCGCTTGTAATCCTAGCATTTTGGGAAGCTGAGATGGGCAGATCACTTCAGCTCAGGAGTTTGAGACCAGCCTGGGCAACACGGTGAAACCCCGTCTCTACAAAAAATACAAAAATCAGCCAGGTGTGGTGCACACCAGTGGTCCCAGCTACTTGGAAGGCTGAGGTAAGAGGATCTCTGGAGCCTGGGAAGCTGAGGCTGCAGTGAGCTGTAATGGCACCACTGCACTCCAGGATGGGTGAGAGAGCGAGACGCTGCTCAAAACAATTAAAACAAACACAAAATGATAGCTTGAAAGGATGAAAGGACACCCAATAACTGTCCTGGGCTAGTCCTTTCCCCAAGAACCTGGAGATGATACATTAATGGAACAAAAAAAAAAAAGAGAGAGGAAGGATGAAATGAGGGCACCAGCAGGGCAGACCCAATACACAAGAATGAACCTGCTGAGGGCTCCCCCTTCCCAGGCCCATCTCTTTTCTCCATCATGTTTGGCCACCATAGCAGGGCCCAGGGCAAAGCAGCAGGGCTTGCAGATGCTGGCTGCATCAGTATCAAAGCAAGAATGAAAATGAGAAAATGTAAGGATTCAAAAAGGATTCTACAATCATGTGGTCTCAAGAGGTAATATTTGTGTTTTCAACAGAAAACAAAAGTCATACTAATACCTCTACTGTTAGTTGCAGTGCTTTCTCAATACCAATATCCTTCATCCAACTTCTCTTTAAATTTGAAATGTATTGCTAGAAATATATATATGGCTTTTCCCATACAAATTTCATTCATTCCCTTGAAAGCCAAAGGAATGTCCATGATTGTACTGTATCTGAATGAAGACTATACTAATGGTTACAAAAAGCAAGTGATAAGCAACACGTGGTATATCCATACAACAGATTAGTATTTGGCCTTAAAAAAGGAATGAAATTCTGGCTTATGGTACAACATGAATGAATCCTGGAGGCATTATGCTAACAGAAATAAGCCAGACACAATAGCACAGATACCCTATGGTTCCACTTACGGAGGTACCTAGTCAAATGCGCAGAGGCAGAAAGTAGCATGGTGCTTTCCAGGGGCCAGGGGAGGGAAGAATGGGGAGCTACTGTTTTCATGAGTACAGAGTTTCTGTTAGGGATAATGAAAAGTTCTGGGAATGGACAGTGTGAGATGGCTGCACAACAGTGTGAATATGCTTAATGCACTGAATTTCCTCAGATTTAACCTTGGGAGTTTTTAACCTCTTATCATTTTAAAAGATGCAGCTGGGTTACTATGTGACTAGATGCACCTTCAGAGCAGATAAACGAATGAGATGAAGAATGTTACTTGGAAGAGGCTTTTTAAAATTAATTTAAGAGGTTGGGTGTGGTGGCTCATGCCTGTAATCCCAGCACTTTGGGAGGCCGAGGCAGGCAGATCACATAAGGCCATGAGTTCGAGACCAGCCTGGCCAACATGGTAAAACCCCATCTCTGCTAAAAATACAAAAATTAGCCAGGCGTGGTGGTACACACCTGTAATCCCAGCTCCTCAGGATGCTGAGGCATGAGACTCACTTGAACATGGGAGGCAGAGGCTGCAGTTAGTCAAGATTGCACCACCACACTGCAGCCTGGTAACCGAGGGAGACTCTGTCTCAAAAAAGTATAATAATTTAGCAGGGCGCGGTGGCTCACGCCTGTAATCTCAGCAGTTTGTGAGGCTGAGGTGGGAGGATCACCTGAGGTCAGGAGTTTGAGACCAGCCTGACCAACATGGAGAAATCCCGTCGCTACTAAATATACAAAATTAGCTGGGTGTGGTGGCACACGCCTGTAATCCCAGCTACTCGGGAGGCTGAGGCAGGAGACTCACTTGAACCCGGGAGGCAGAGGTTGCGGTGAGCCAAGATCACGCCATTGCACTCCAGTCTGGGCAACAAGAGCAAAACTCTGTCTCAAAATAGTAAAAATAATAATATATTAAGAAAATATAATTAGCTATGATTTCAGGTTGTCTGAAGAAAAGAAAAAACCTTTTTAGTTTAGTGTCAAGAAAGTTTAGAGACAAAAGAACTAAGATTACCCAACTCCCTCCAAAAGGCCAGCGTGTTTCTGAAGGCCTGTGCATTTTTACTGTTACCTCAATTTGCTTAAACTATAAGTAATAGCAAAACTAACTTTCACATGGAAAAAACCTGTCCTCTCAGGCAGGAGACTTCATTTGCAAAGGCCAACTTTGATGGGCTTAGGCAGAAATATCATACTGAAAACAAATAGTGGTTTTTTGTTTTGTTTTGGTTTGGTTTTTTTTGAGATGGAATCTCTTCTGTTGCCCAGGCTAGAGCACAGTGGTGCAATCTCGGCTCACTGCAACGTTCATCTCTCAGGTTCAAGTGATTCTCCTGTCTCAGTCTTCCGAGTAGCTGGATTACAGGCATGCGCTGCCATGGCCAGCTAATTTTTGTATTTTTAGTAGAGATAGGGTTTCACCATGTGGGCCAGACTGATCTTGAACTCCTGACCTCAAGTGATATACCCGCCTCAGCCTCCCAAAGTGCTGGGATTACAGATGTAAGCCACTGTGCCTGGCCCTAGTGTTTTTTTGTTTGTTTGTTTGGTTTTGGTTTTTTTTTTTTTTTTTTTTTTAGCAATCTTCAACCTCATTATCACTGCAGGCCAAAAATGAGAATAAAAGATCTCATTGTCTACTTGAAATTCCACACTGAAGAGTAATGCAGATTTTTCTTTTTCAAATCTAAAATTAGATAGTTATAACACCAAATAGAACACCACAGTTTTATGGAAAATTGAAGTTCATTTTGTCTCCTCTTAAAGATGAGGTGGGCCTGGGTTTTGGCCCTGAGGTCACTCATCCTTTGTGTCACATAGGACACACACGTCTTTGGTTTTCTGAACAGTCCCAGTTTGAAGTACTTTAGCCTCCTAAATGGTTCCTTGGTCTCAGAAATGCTAATTCTCAAATTCTAGATTCCTTGTTTTTAGAGGTAGCCCTCAAATTCCGGATTTTCAGATTGCTAAATGTGACTGTCAGAAGTATTCTTCTTCCAAACAACAAAATATAAGGCTAACCATGAGCAAAAATAAAAAGCACTCTCTTCCTGATTTCCTCTACATGTTCAAAATCCAGCCCAAACCCTTCCATGTGTTCTTTCCCAAAGCACAATGATTGCCCCTCTTTGAAATCCAACATCATTCACTGTTGGAGGCCACAGAGCAAAACAGAAGTATGAAGTCAAACAGAAGTGGAGACATATCCTATGTTACTTCCTAAACGCATGGTTTCTGCAAGTTGCTTAACCCCTTTGAGCCTTACTTTCCTCGCCTGAAAAATGGAGATATCGTAATGAGCATCTCATTTGGTCGGTGCTGATTAAGTAATCTGTAAAGCACCAAGCACAGTGACTGGTACACACAGCTGATGCTCAATAAACAGGAATGATCAGCATGGTCTCTCACTTCAGCACTGAATCCCCACATCGCTCTGTCTCTGTGAATCTATCCATGTGGGTGCTTTGGTGAGCTCTTAGTGGCTCCAGTGGAGTCTTAGGCTTGTCTCCCACCCCTGTACCCACGCTACTCCCTGGGTCTATTCAATTAGCATGAACTCAAAAAATAAATAAAAATAAAAAACAACACATGTCCAAATATTACAAAATCCACTTCCTTTCTCCCAAAAAATGTAGGGCAGCATCCTGGATGCTTTGTGTTAAGTGTGCCTTATAACTCCTACTCTTTTCCAGAGAAGGAAATGAAAGTGCAGTACTTACAGGTTCTAAATTATTGTCTGGGAGTCTAACATGATTTTAGATACTCTAGAATGAATATCTAAAAAGAAAGCCAGGCCCGGCACAGTGGCTCAGGCATGTAATCTCAGCACTTTATGAGGCTGAGTTGGGAGGATCACCTGAGGTCAAGAGTTTGAGACCAGCCTGGTCAACATGGCAAAACTTCACCTCTACTAAAAAGATAAAAATTAGACAGGAATGGTGGCTCCCACCTGTAGTCCCTGCTACACGGGAGGCTGAAGCAGGAGAATCGCTTGAACCTGGGAGGCAGAGGTTGCAGTGAGCAGAGATCACGCCATTGCACTCCAGCCTGGGTGACAAAGAGAGACTCTGTCTCAAAACAAACAAACAAAACCCTAAAAAGAAACCCAGAAAACAACCGGCCTCAAACTGTACTGGGTGGTACTTATATCCTGTCTTTGGGATTGACCTTCACCTTTCTGGACTTTGGTCTCCTTACCTGCACAAAGGAGCAGCTGGATTTATTTAAGGGATCCCCAGTTCCTAAGTAATAAAGCACTTTGCTGTTCTTTAGCAGATTTGTGATAGAAGGAGTCCCACTCTAAGGCAAAATACTAATATGTACTGTATTTCCAAGTCTGTGAACGTTTTCTTCCCTTACATTGACATTTTTCGAAATTGATACCCACTGACACGAAGTGTGCTCATTATTGTGGTTTTTTTTTTTTTTTTTTTTTTTTTACTTCCTTTAGAGATGATATCAAATGGATGGTGCTTTTTACAAAGTTATCTCAGAATTTAGGAAACTGCTAATATTAACAATTAGCAAATACTTTGCCGAGCATTTTACGTATCTTTTCTTATTTAATTCTCATCACCCTGTAGTAGCTATTTTTATTCTCACTTAACAGGTAAAGAAGCCAAGGCTTTCACTGCTCTGAATATGGTCATTTACTCCAGTTTACCAGCAGTAAGAGGTGAGGCAAGGGCTCAGCCCAGGGCTGCCTCCCGGGGGAACAAACAGAACAGAGCATAGTCTCTCTTTCTGGCCAAGAACAACACTGGATCCAGTTATTAACAGCTTCTAATTATACCTTTCCCTGCCTCTAACCTTTCAAGGAGCTCCAGAATCTCCTAAATCTTCCTGCACATATGAATGTTACAAACTCTTTTTGAAAACTTCAGTGCTAAGACACGTCAGAGCAACCTCTTCAACCCTCACGGACTTATTTGTGTTCTAAGCTGTGAATGTGCCCTTTAAACAGCTTCATAAATCTGAGTGGCAATCTTTATTCTCCATTTTCACATCATCTAAATTATATTTTTGTACAGTTATTGAATTTGAAATTAGCACTAAAGCCAAGAACGAAGTAATTCTCATTGTAATGACATGAAAAGAGGTATGTGAGATGATGTGGTATTCAGAGATGAGCTGCGCCTCAGCATGTTCAGAGAAAGCTGGGCATGGTGGCATGCACCTGTAATCCCAGCTACTCAGCAGGAGAATGACTTGAATAGAGATCGTGCCACTGCACTCCGGCCTGGGTGACAGACAGAGACTCCGTCTCAAAAACCAAACAACAACAACAAAAGCCTCCAAATCAATATATTATAAATACACACTGGAGAAACTGTGAGAAGCACACACCCAAAACTATTCAGTTAGCATCTTCTTTTTTGGAGAGGGGGATGTTTAGTCAAAAACTTCTGAAATGTTTGTATTTTTGATATTCCTTTTTTTTTTTTTGAGACAGTTTTGCTCTTTTCACCCAGGCTGGAGTGCAGTGGCGTGATCTCGGCTCACTGCAACCTCTACCCCCGCCGGGGTTCAAGCGATTCTCCTGCCTCAGCCTCCGGAGTAGCTGGGATTACAGACACATGCCACCACACCTGGCTAATTTTTGTATTTTCAGTAGAGATGGCGTTTCACCATGTTAGCCAGGCTGGTCCCAAACTCTTGACCTCAGGTGATCCACCCGCCTTGGCCTCCCAAAGTGCTAGGATTACAGGTGTGAACCACCACGCCCAGCCAGTAATTTTCTTTAAAAATTGCCAATTGGGATAAAATGGTGACAATTTTCCAACATAAACTCCAATTAAATATACTTGCAAAGCATATAGTTAAGATAATTTCCCAAAACCAAAAATCCATTGACAGTCTTCTTCACTTACACACCCTCTGCGTTCACGCTCCATGTTCTCTTCTGGTACTTATCCTTACGCATCACTTGCATTTTTGCTCTGATATCATAGCAGCAGCGATTTCATTTCCTATTCTTTTTTGATGTATCGGCTATCAAAGTATCATTTGCTTTTGTCACAATGTTTGAGTCTTATGGTTGGATATTAAGGTTATTTCCAAATTATACTGATATAAATATGAGCTGCGAATACCTTTGTGTATTCATAGCTTTGTTTTCTCTTTTGCTTTTAAAGGATTTCCTTGGAATTCCCAGCAGTGGGGATTTCAGGTCACTACTTGTTTCATTGCCTCTTGTTTGCCTCCAAATAAACCATACTTTTACTGTCCCCAGTAACATCTGGATACCATTTGCTCTACATTTACTATACATTTTAATTATATATAATGTTAAATGACTGCACATGAATATACTGCATAATTATTTTTGCTGATATTGCAACGGTAAAATGGTACATCATCAAAGTTTCTTTTTGTTATTTCTTTGATTACTAGTGGCTGAACCTTTCCTTTCCTTTTCGTTTGTTTTTTTTTTTTTTTTTTTTTTTTTTT
>NW_022436964.1:8695886-8736031 GCF_009761245.1 Sapajus apella
TTTTTTTTTTTTTTTTTTTTTTTTTTTGAGACAGGGTATCATTCTGTTATCCAGGCTAGAGTGCAGTGGTGTAACCAGAGCTTACCACAGCCTCGATTTCCCAGGTTCAAAGCAATCCTCCTACCTTGGCCTCCTGAGTAGCTGGGACTACAGCCACATGCCACCATGCCTGGCTAATTTTTGCATTTTTTTTGTAGAGGCAGGGTCTTGCACTGTTGCCCAGGCCAGTCTTGAACTCCCGGGCTCAAATGATCTACCTTGGCCTCCCAAAGTGCTGGGATGATAGGTGTGAGCCACTGTGCCCAGTCCTGAATATTTTCTCTTAGGTTTCTTCACATCTGAGACACGGAAGAGTATAGTGGCAATGATTTCAGCTCTCCAGACAGACTGCCCCAGCAAGAGACCTGGGAATCATCATTCTCCAACTCAAACTTCAACAAATTCTTAACTTCTCCTAGCTTCAGTGTCTTCACTGGTTTTTTTAAAAATTAATTAACTTTAAACAATTTCAATGGGGAAATGATCATATATACCTTAGAGTTTGTATAAAGAGTGAGCTAACTTGTAAGATGTTTATACTGTATTTGACAAATAATAAGCCCTTAATATCGGCAATGTATTATTATTATTTCCCCTTTCTGACCTTTATTCAAATCTTTAGCTCATATCTAAAGGTAACTTTTTTAGACTTCAAACATGAGAATCCATATTTCAAGCTTACTAACAAATAATTGAATATACTCAACTCCATTCCATACTGAGAATCTATTATACAAAATAGATTGCGAGGCTCTGGGGAGAAAAATACAAACATAAATAATACATACTCACTGCTCTCCAGGAATTCACATAATGGTTATTTGCTGAGGTTTCTAGGGGAAATTATAGGCTTGGTCAATATAGTTAAAACCATTTTTAGAACAATGCGTCTATTGTAGAGCTGAAAGAAACCTTAGGAAGCATCTAGAGTTGCTGGAAATAGCAGCTCTGAGAGCAATTACTAGGTCTTCAGGATGGGGTGGAGTCTGTGGTCCAATAAATTACAAGAAACAAAGACACAAAGAAAGACAAGTGTGGCCAGGCGCCGTGGCTCACACTTGTCATCCCAGCACTTTAGGAGGCTGAGGTGGGCAAATCACCTGAGGTCAGGTGTTTGAGACCACCCTGGCCAACCCAGCGAAACCCCGTCTCTACTAAAAATACGAAAATTAGCCAGGCATGGTGGCTCATGTCTGTAATCCCAGCTACTCCAGAGGATTAGGCAGAAGAATTGCTCTGGGAGGCAGAGGTTGCAGTGAGCTGACATCACGCCACTGCATTCCAGCCTGGGCGACAGAGTGAGACCCGGTCTCAAAAAAAAAAAAAAAAAAGAAAAAAAGAAAAAAAAGACAAGATTCTCTACTGCTGGTTTGGCTCCTTATCTCTTACCCCTTAAGACAGTCATGGCTACTGTAAATATTTAAAGACAGAGGCACGGTATTCAGCATTTCTCAAATTTACATGACAAAGAAAACTTCTAAGAAGAGCATGTTACAAGTCCGTAACAAAGAAGTCAATCTAGCCCCAACTTCCACCCTCCTCTGTAACTCACACAAAATCTGAGGCCTGGGGAATAAGTGGCTTTTCTTTTTTTAATATAAAGATGGGGTTTCACCATGATGGCCAGGCTGGTTTTGAACTCCTGACCTCAGGTGATCCACCCACCTCAGCCTCCCAAAGTGCTAGGATTACAGGTGTGAGCCACCGTGCGCGGCCATAAGTGGCTTTTCTAAGGTCAAGAGCTAGTAAAAAGCTGACTTTAACCAGAACCTACCGCTTCACCCTCACTGGTATGTGTCTTTTCACACGATACTACATTTCCTTCACTCAATTCTACTTTTTTTTGGGAGGAAAGGCCTCCCACAGAACCCCAAAAGAGACAGCTGACATTTTTTTTGTGGTCAGTGTCAGTCACACATTCTCTTTTTCATTTCCTTTTTTTCTTTGAGACAAAGTCTTGCTCTGTCACCCAGGCTGGAGTACAGAGGTGCAATCTTGACTCACTGCATCCTCCACCTCCAGAGTTCAAGCGATTCTCCCATCTCAGCCTCCTGAGTATCTGGGATTACAGGCGAACACCACCATGCCTGGCTAATTCATTTTTATTTTTTTATTTTTAGCAGAGATGGGGTTTCATCATGTTGGCCAGGCTAGTCTCGAACTCCTGACCTCAAGTGATCCACCAGCCGCCGCCTACCAAAGTGTAGTGGCAATGATTTCATTACAGGCATGAGCCACTATGTCCAGCCCCTAGTCTATTTTTTTAAAAAAATTTACGGGAGGCTGATGAGGGAGGATCAGTTAAGCCTTGGGTAAAGGTTGCAGTGAGCCATGATTGTACCACTACACTCCAGCCTGGGCAACAAATGAGACCTGGTCTTAAATAAATAAATAAATAAATAAATTTACATCTCATTTTGACCCAAAATAGTACTACTGAGCATGACCAGTCTGTCTCATAACGCTGACTTCTGACATGCTGCAAAAGCACATCTACCATCAAAAACTGGTCTCTTTCCTAATGGGAGAATACAGCCCAGAGGACATGCCTCAAAATAGTCAGAAATGTCTTTGGAAAACGTTTATGTTAAAGGTAATAATTTCCACTTATACATTTTTTTAAATCCTGTATTTTTATAGCCATCATATGTTTTCTGACAGAAGTAATCAACAAAATTGGTGGGTTGTCTGTTATTGGCTTGAAAAACACTTCTGCATAGCAGTGAGACATACACACATGGGTTTTTATCTATACCCTGGGGTTGGTGGAAGTTAAGCGCCCCAGGCAGGAGCGTTCCAAGGATGGCCATACTCCAGCAGCAGATACAGCATGTGCCTCAGGCTTTTTAACTGCAAACCAGAGGTTTTGTTAATTAGTGTAAGTAGCATGAGAACCACATCCTCCTAGGTGAATGGAGGGACTGTGCTGGTAGCATTAACAGATGTGAGAAATGTGTAGACAACAGATGAGATGGGGTAAGGGAGTCCACCTGAATGGATTGGGGATATTTCAGAAGCAAGTCCTGCGTTACACGAAGAGGACAAACAAGCCTGGCTGGCCCCAAAGCCTGGGATGTTGTCCTAAGCGCACTCCTGGGTCCAGCTGCTGATTTCAGGAAATTCTTGATTACCTGACTCCAACTCGACAGACAGATGAATCCTGCTGCTGGAATGCTGACCTGTGTGTCCTGAGTGAGCTTTCGTGGGAGGTGCGGTCAGAGCCCCCAAATGGGTCAGAGTTTATTTGAAACTTGCTTTTTAACCTTCACCTGCTAGTACAGCTGTCCATAGGAGAAATGCAGCCCTCACCAATCTCTGTTCACCAAAAAGAACCAAACTGGCTTAGCCTAGTTCACAAGAAAACTTTGAAGATGACAGTACTGAGGTGGCTAGTGGACGCAAGAATAAAAAACCACATCACCAGTGTTTAAATAACTCAAAGTATTTACCTGCCCAAGAGCAGGGCACTAACCAGAAGCCTTCTGCAAGTTCTACATTTAAGTGGGTTCTTTAAAAAAAAAAAAAACTTTTTTAATGTTTAAGTGACAAATTATATTTACTTATGGGGTATAATGTGGTTTTGATATATGGATACATTACAGAATGACAAAATGTACACATTTCAAGAGAAACAAGACATCGACACAGTGTATTTATCACTCTTTAGTGTGAGCACTTTTTTTTTTTTTTTTGAGACAGGTATTGCTGTGTCACCCAGGCTTGAGTGCAGCGGCCCAATGATGGTTCGCTACAGCCTCAACTCCTGGGCTCAAGCAATCCTCCCACCTCAGCCTCCTGAGTAGGTGGGACTAAAAACGCACACCACCACACCCAGCTAATTTTTGTATTTTTTTGATGAGATGGGGTTTTACCATGCTGCCCAGGCTGGTCTTGAACTCCCGGACTCAAGTATTCTGCCTGCCTCAGCCTCCCAAACTGCTGAAATTACAGGTGTGAGCTACCATGCCCAGGCTGAGCACTTATTTTTAATCCAGCAGTTAACTTTCTTTTCCACTGGGTATACTGGAGGGGTTTGAGACAGAGGCTATTTTAAAGTTTACCAGCAAGCAATTTCTCAGATTGCCTTATTTATACATAAATACATGTATATATTTCATTTACATTATACAATGGCATATCTATACAGTTACATTTACATTTGACTTAGAGTCAAACTCATACACACACACACACACAGGACTTTGAGTCAATGTTTCTAACGACAAGCATGCAAAATTTCTTAGTATAGATCCTGAGTGCCCTTCATATGTTTATTTAAAAATTATATGTACTAATAAATTACATGTATCATAGAAAAACATGGAAGATATAATCAAACCTATGACTTCAATTACAGTAATGTACTCTTGGTTCTGCTACCTACATCTTGATACTTAGTTTCCTCTATCCACCAATCATAGTTTTTTGGTGAAATTCAGCTGGTGGGTTTCAATCAATTGCAAAGACTAATCAAAAGAGTCTGCAGGTGCCCCATAAAGTTAACAAATAGATTAAAAACTCACTGATACTTTTCACTAAAAGTAGTTAGACAATTTGTTTCCCAGTTTTTTTTTCTTTGAGAGATTTGATAAAGTCACAAATGTACACTATTTTTTGGTAATATATTCACATTACAATGAAAACATCTCCACCCAGCCACTTCCCAAATGCCCCTCAGTAGCAGAAATTTCTTTGAAAAATAATTCACTGTAAGACTCTCACATTTATCTTGGATTTTTCCCTTCTCCTCAAAATATCTGACTAGTGATAGGCACAGTAAAATTGGACAGGGGCAACATATTTGAAACTCTGTCTTTTTGCTAAAGAAAGATGCAGACACCTGTAAACTCAACCACTCTTATGTATCTCGCAACAAGAGAACCAGGAAAGCTCTGATGAGTGCAAAAGATGGTCCTGCTCCCTCCTCGGGACATGGCAAAGGATGACAAAGCTTCTACAGTCTAAAGCAGCGATTCTTGCTCATGCCATGACATGTATTCCAAAATGTAACCATTGAACTTCAGCTTCAGCTCTCTTGGCTGAAGAGAGAGGGCTGAGAGAAATGCAATATCTCAGTACATCAATCGCCCACTCAGAGACAAGTCTAGGTTGAGAGATGCTCTTATTTAAAGCCTTTGTGTTTCTAAAGTTGAACAACTTGATGACACCCTGTAGCTCCTAACTTGAAACATCTCAGAGTATGCTTGACGGCTAGGTAAGCAGGCTCCAGCTAGGCAAGGAATCCCCACCTCCTCCTTCACCTTAGAAACCACACTCACCACACAGGACACAGGACTGAAGGAGGGGCCAGGTGCAATGGCTCACCCCTGTAATCACAGCACTATGGGAGATCCGGAGGGCAGATGACCTAAGGTCAGGAGTTCCAGACCAGCCTGGCCAACATGGCAAAACCCCATCTCTACTAAAAATACAAAAATAAGCTGGGCGTGGTGGTAGTGGGGTGCCTATATGCCCAGCTACTCAGGAGGATCGCTTGAACCCTGGAGGCAGAATTGCTTGAACCCAGGAGGCAGAGGTTGCAGTGAGCCGAGATCGCGCCCCTGCACTCCAACCTGGGTGACAGAGCAAGACTGTCTCAAAAAAACAAACAAAAAGCTGAAGGAGGGACCACCGGCACTCTTGACCTTACATGCTTATATAATTATAAACAGAAGTTCTTACACTTCTTTTCAACACTCCCAAAGAACTGTCATTTGCTTCCTGCTCCAGATACGAACATGATCTCAATCTTGTTTTCTATTCTACACAATTGATCTCAGCCTTATTTTCTGACAACTGACAAATACAGTAAACTCCAGGCAGCAGGGGCTGGAGTTTACTCAACACAGTGCAGTGGCTTTAACTGGATTCAGGGCCACTCAACAGGCGAGCAACTGTCAATCTGGTTTGTATACTGGAACCATCAGGGAGCTTTCAAAAAGTACCAATAACTGAGTCCCCCTACCAGAGATTTGATGGAATTGATATAGAGATTGACCCAGGTGTCAGATTTTTTCAAAAAGCTCCGTGGGTGTTCCTAATGTATAGCCAACGCTGAGAACCATGACATGGGACATGAACCTGCATGGGGTGGAAGGGGCTTGAAAAGGTCCTACCCCTCCAGGACCCTCACCCCTAGTGGCTTTGATGCCCATCAGAAGATCAGCTGAGCATTTACTCTCTTTAGTTACCAAGCAGGTAAGGTCAAAGGTAGGAAGCAATTTGTAGAAAAAGTGGTGCAAGGCTATTTCAGGTGTATAGGACCAAGCTTCAAGGCAATCAACATCATTCATAATACTTTCCAGGGAGCCAAACGCAAAGCTCTTAGCACTAGAAAATGCTTACTAAATGCTGGTTGGAGAAATATCTGACTGCACACACAAACACACCCCAAACTCAGCCAATGGTTTTGCCACTTCCTTCAGAAAAAAAAGTCCTTACAATTCTAGTCCCAAAATCCCACAATTTGGGAAGCCAAGGTGGGCAGATTGCTTCAGCTCAGGAGTTTTGAGACCAGCCTGGACAACACAGATGGCGAGACCCGTCTCTAGAAAAAAAAAAAAATAGAAAAATTAGCCAGGCATAGTGTGCACTCTTGGTGCTACTGGAAGACTGAGGTGGGCGGATCACTTGAGCCCCAGTGGGTGGAGGTTGCAGTAAGCTAAGATTGTGCCACTGCACTCCAGCCTGGGCAGTAGAGATCCTGAAAAAAAAAAATCTTAGTATCATTAGAGCATGTTTAAATTTCTCACATCTCAATCTGAAACATAGCAAAACAAAACATAACATTACAGACCCCCCATTACTCCCTGCCCTGCACGAATATCACACTTCTCAATACTCTTAACAGGCTGCTCTTCCTCTACCAAGTACAATAATGAAACTCTGTGGGTCCAGCCCTTCCTGTTCTCATTCTACGCCTTCTTGGATGACTGCTTTTTATGCAGGAATTACTTACACGCAACGCTCCTAAACATGTATTTCTACCCCTGCACTCTTTCATGAGTAGCAACTGTCTACTCCTCCTCTTTACTTGGATGTCTCACAAGCAAAACACATCCAAAACGGTATTATCTTCCCTCCCACACCTCGTGCCAAACCACTCCTCCTCCGGTGTTCTCAATCACCATAATGGTTCCACCATCCCAGCCTACTCAGTTGTTTATGCCAGAAACTTCCAAGTCATCCTTATCACCTCCCTCTCCATCAACCATATCCAAATAATTACCACCTTCTTACTGATTTTAACTACAAATCCAATCTCACTCAATCTCAATCCCTCTCTGTCATTAAGCTTCACCCAGCGCTGCTACACCATCCCTGGGTGCCTGCAAAAGCACTGCTTGTTCACATCCACCCTCTTCCTCCTCAGTGTGGCCACATGACTGTGCAGGCTGTTACTGCACAGGTCTGGCTGAGGGGGCTGCAGCCTTTCGACCTGGTCCAGCTGCAACACCATGGTTCATTTTTTTGTAATTGGTCCACACAGAATAGAAGCCTTTTTTGGGCTTGCACAAAGACACCATACGTGCCAGCAGGACATACCTCTCTAAACTGTTCTCTACACAGCAACAGCGATCATTTCACAAACTCAAATCAGGCAGGTGCGGTGGCTCATGCTGTAATCCCAGGACTTTGGGAGGCTGAGGCAAGAAGATCACTTGAAGTCAGGAGTTCAAGGCCAGCCTGGCCAATATGGTGAAACCCCATTTCTACTAAAAATACAAAAATTAGCTGGGTGTGGTGATGTGTGTCTTTAATTCCAGTTACTCGGGAGGCTGAGGCAGGAGAATCACCTGAACCCGGGAAGTGGAGGTTGCAGTGAGCCGAGATCAAGCCATTGCTCTTCCAGTCTAGGTAACAGTGCAAGACTCCATCTCAAAACAAAAACAAAAACAAAAACACCCTCAAATCAGAGTCAGGCACAGCGGTGCCTTCCTGTAGTCAGAGCTATGAGGGAGGCTGAGGAAGGAGGATTACTTGAGCCCAGGAGTTTGATGGCAGTGTGCTATAATTGCTCTTGTGAATAGCCACTGCACTCCAGCCCAAGCAACATAACAAGACTGTCTTAAAAACAGAAAAATCTCACTGGAAACTGGAGAAAAAGGCATGTGGGTTATGAACTGGAGGACCGTGGGCAACACTACTGCATGCCCTAACAGAAAATTGAGAGAATATTTCACTGTATCAGGAATCTGCCTCAGGACATTTCTGGGAAGAATGTGGGAAGTGCTACCTGGCTGAGTCTCTGCCTTTGAGAAAATGTGGGAGTAGAGCAATGAACTAAAGAAGTATATTCAATTTTTAAGTAGAATTTAGACAAAACAGAAAGGAGTCAGGACTTGTTGGGTTTAAAATAAAACTACTTCTAGTTGAATACGGTAGCCCTTGCCTGTAGTCTCAACTACTTGAGAGGCTCAAGGGGGAGGATCACTTGAGCCCAGGAGTTCAACTGAAGTGTGCTAAGATCACACCTGTGAATAGCCACTGCACTCCAACCTGGACAAGAAAGCGAGACACCGTCTTCTACAAACCAACTAACCTCAAATCAAAAACCCTTTAGAGGGCAGGGGTGGTGGCTCACACCTGCAATCCCAGCACTCTGGGAGGCCAAGGTAGGCAGATTACTTGACCCCAGGAGTTTGAGACCAGCCTGGGTAACATGGCAAAGCCCGATCTCCACTAAAAATACAAAAATTAGCTGGGCATGGTGGCGTGTGCCTGTAGTCCCAGCTATTCGAGAGACTGAGGTGGGAGGATCACCTGAGCCTAGGAGGTGGAGGCTGCAGTGAGCCAAGATCCTGCCACTGCATTCCAACCTGGGCAACAGAATGGGACCCTGTCTGAAAAACACAAACAAATAAATAAACAAAAAGTGGGTTTCCACTATGTTTAAATTCCAAAATCCTAAAAATGACCCAAGAGGCCTCATCCCCAGACATATTTTCCTCTTGATCTCAACTCTTTCAGCCTGTAAGTTTATCCGCTAATGCACTTCACTAACTCCTACTAACCTTTTAGCCTTTATTTATTTATTTATTGAGACAAAGTCTTGCTCTGTCACCCAGGCTGTAGAACAGTGGCATGATCTCGGCTCACTGCAACCTCTGCTTCCCGGGTTCAAGCAATTCTCTTGCCTCAGCCTCCCGAGTAGCTGGGATTACAGGTATGTGCCACCTTGCCCGGCTAATTTTTTTGTATTTTTAGTAGAGACAGGGTTTCACTATATTGGGCAGGCTGATCTCCAACTCCTGACCTTGTGATATGGCCATTTCTGCCTCCCAAAGTGCTGGGATTACAGGCGTGAGCCACCACACCCAGCCTATTTTTAAAAAATGTTTTTACACACATACAGAAAAAGAGATGGGGTCTTGCTACGTTGACCGGGGGTTGGGGGGGTCTCACTACGTTGACCCGGCTGGTCTCAAACTCCTGGCCTCTAGGAATCCTCCCATCTCAGCCTCCCAAAGTGCTAGGATTACAGGTGTGAGCCTCAGCACCTGCCTCCAGGTCTTATTTTAAATACTGTTTTTTAAGCAGAACTTCCCTTAACAGTCTCTCTCCCCTAAACCAGGTTAGGTCTCAAGGTGACATGCCCCCTAATACCCTGTGCTTTCCTAAGTACCACTCAGGATTGTGATAGTCTGAGCCTGTGTGACTAGGTGTTCGTCTCCATCTAACCACCAGATTAGACGGCTCATCAAGGCAGGGACCCTCCATCTTGTTCACAGCTGTGGCCCTGGAGTGAAAGATGCCAGACATCTAACAGATGCTCAGTAAATAGCAGTTCAATGAATGCCTGAATAAACAGGTTGCTCCAGTACCCACGACCCTAATGAACAAAAATTGGGCTACTAATTTAGCAAAAGAAAAATCAGTTATGGGAGGATTTCTTAGTAACTTTATTACATTGATGACAAAATACATGCAGACTCCTCATTGGAAACAGAAGTACAATCAAGGAAGCAGAAACTCCAGGCCTAGTGGCAGAAGTAACATTTCATGTTTTAGACTTGCATTTATGGTCACAACCCTACTCTTAGCTATGAATAAAGAGTTTTTCCAGGGCCAGCTCATGGGTGGGAAACCAGTGTAGTCACAGTGGGCCCTGTGCTTGGCTTAATGGTCTGTGCTCGCCACGTTCACATTCTTAATTTTTTTAACAAGGGGCCCCACAAATTATGTAGCCAGTCTTGAGTTTTACAAATTAGTTTGATTTCTGGAAGGGACCAGTGGATAGCTAATCCCCAGCTAAGGAGGCATCCTCATAATCAAGGCTGTTTTCAACCTCCCTGAGCATATATAAGTCCTAATAAGGAGGTTTACATTTCCAGAACATGTTTTCCTCTGATATCAGTTACATAATATATCATGTAGCGCTCCCTTTGAGAAAGTCGAGATTTTTCAGACTACAGAAATACACAGCAGTCTTCATTTTATTGCTGTTAGCTAAAAAGAGGTTAATTTTTCTTAAAACTAAGTTCTACTCAAAACTACTGTAGAATTTCTTTTTCATTTCTAACATGTTACACTTTATGAAATTTAACAAATGGACTGAATACTTGAAATTTCTTTGGAGACAGAAACTGGCAGGGCATGCTTCTCAAAATAGGAAAAAAAAAAAAAAAAGAAATGAAACTGGCAGGACACACTGGCCATTCACAAAGAACACTGGTTTAGCTATCTTTATAGATGTTTCGAAATGTCAGATGTTTAAATTTACAAATAGCTTCTCTAATCATGAAGTTAACTGCTTAGCTTGCAGTATAGCTCATAAATGTTTAGACCATCTTAAATATAGGCTCATTTTGTTCCTCAACCAAAGATGACTTTGTTCCCCAGCGAACATTTGCCTAAGTCTGGAGGTCTGGAGACATTTGGGTCGTTTAACAGCAGGGAGGGTGCGCTGGCATTTAGTAGGTAGAGGCCAGAGAGGCTGCTAAACATCCTGCAATGCACAGGGCAGCCCACTCAACAAAAATTATCCGGCCAAAAATGTCAAAAGTGCCAAAATTGAGAAAAGCTGGTTGAAACATACATGGCAATTGCCTCAGATAGAAAGCATGACAGTATTAAGCCACAAGTCCAGTGACCAAGCCAAGAAAACAGACAGTCTCCACAAGTTACACATCTGGTTGTATGAAGAGTCATTTGGGAACTCCCTTTTTGAGACGGGGAGTTAGACATTTGACATACTGACCTGAAACCACGAATATATTTCTCATTAGAATAAATAATAAAAATAATGAAAAGAGTCCTCCTTGATTGGCTCCATTAAAAAAAAATATAGCTGAAATACCACACGCTTCATAGAAAACAGAATTTGACAGAAGAGATCATTTCCGATAGTAATTTCTCTTGTACCACTTCATGAAAAATGTACAATAGCTACATGACAATTCAGAATTTTCTGTTCCTTAGAGAATATAATCACCATGCACATTAGCAGTTTTTAAGGTAGAGATTTGCAAACAGATGATGCATGAAACAAACTTGATTTATTCTTTGGGTTTTTTCTTTTTTTTTTTTGAGATGGAATTTCACTCTGTAGTCCAGGCTGGAGTGCAGCGGCATGATTCCCGCCCATCCCAACCTCCGCCTCCTGGGTTCAAGCGATTCTCCTGCCTCAACCTCCTGAGTAGCTGGGGTTACAGGTACCCACGACCACACCTGGTTAATTTTTGTATATTTTTTTTTCTTTTTTTTTTTTTTTGGTAGAGATGGGGTTTTGCCATGTTGATCAGGCTGGTCTCAAACTCGGGACCTCAAGTGATCCCCCTACCTCAGCCTCCCAAATGTTGGGATTACAGGTGTAAGCCACCATGCCCAGCCTCTTTGTGTGTGTGTGCGTGTTTTTGAGATGGAGTCTCATTCTGTCACCCAGGCTAGAGTGCAGTGGTGCAATCTCGGCTCACTACAACCTCCACCTCCTGGTTCAAGCAATTCTCTGCCTCAGCCTCGAGAGTAGCTGGGATTACAGGCACCCGCCACCACACCCGGCTAATTTTTGTATTTGCAGTAGAGACAGGGTTTCACCATCTTGGCTAGACTGGTCTTGAACTCCTGACCTCGTGATTCACCCTCCTCGACCTCCAAAAGTACTAGGATTTCAGGCATGAGCCACCACACCTGGCCCTCTCTGTGTTTTAAAAGGGAAAAAATCTGAGCCAATATTTAAAATCAGGCTTTATTTTTATTTTATTTTATTTTTTTTTAAGTAAAAGATCTCAGCTACTCTTAAAAAAAAAAAAAAAAAAAGGAAGAAGAATTGTCTACACTGCATGGCTGCTTGGGAATTCCTGCATCGATACTGGGTGGGAATGGTCAATATCCACCCAGACTTAGCAGGTTTCTTCTGCAGTCACCTGGGCCCAACCAAGCACTCTTGCGCATTACCTGTTTAGTCATTGTGGATAAAGTTGATTTTGTGATCCCAGTTTTAGAGAAAAACATTTTTCTTACTGTGAAGCAATTCAACTACAAATGGAAAAGTCCTAACTCCTTAAAAAGTGAGTGGAAGCACTGCTATCATTAATCCAGAATGAACTATAATTAATTAAGGATAGAATCTAGTACAAACTTGGGGTCAAGGCTAAGGACGCCCTTTACAGGGCCAAGTTGAAGGATGTGCAGAGGAGGTGACAGTGACCCTCAAACCCTCATCAGAAAATGGAAACAGCATCAACCTCTCGACCAATAAAACACTTTTCAAAAGTAAATTCAGAGTTTGGTATAACGTATTTTAAAATAAACGAGTTTGCCATTTCTAAGAAATCAGTTTCCCAAAACTACCATTTTAAAGGCCTGAGAAAATGCCTTTAAGAAAAACAAGATATCTACACAGTCTGAGTTTTCCTCCCAGCCAGCACTGAAATCTGCTACTAAAGCCTCCAGCAGGGGGGCCTGCCTGGAATTGCCTAAGCTCCTAGCAGGTAATTTACACTGATCTTTAAAAGCTATTAACCCCTCCTCCTCCCCTCCATAAAACAAACCGGCCTTTGAGAACAGCTCTGGAAAGGGGGCCCACAGCCAGACTAAGAGACAAGTTCCAGACCACGTCTCTCACCTCCCACTCATCAAATTCAGCCCACAAAAAGCTGTGTCCGCATTCTCATTTCAAGGCACCATGGCTTTCTTTGAACACCGTATATCCTCCCAATTGGCCTCTTGCCCCATCATGTGTAAAAAGACTACTGTCTTTTCTGCAGAAAGAAACAACAAGGTAAAGGGTGTACAGGGCAACGTTTATATGCATCTACAGAATGCCAGGTGCCTACAGAACCTACCTCGGCCTGGGCAACCCGTGCCCAAGCCGGGATCTGCAGGCGCCCTCATCCACGCTGGGAGAGTGGAAGAGGGGAGGGAGGCGTGACAGGCGAGGGTGCCTGCGCTGCGCAGAAAGCGCTACCAGGAGAAAAGGAGCGGTAAGCAAGGGCTTCTTCCATTTCAAAACCTAATAACCAAAACTTGGAGGAATCTGCCTGAGATATTTAAGAAAAAGATGAGGGGGAAAGGGGGGAAGAGAAAAGAAACCTAGGAGGGAAATGCGTTTAGACGAATCACTTTTTTCGTAACAGACCCTGCGCCCTGCGCGCGAGTTTCCTAGACTGCCGCGAGAAGGAAAGCGGGGGAGCAGGAAGGGAGAGAGGCTTCGGAGCACCTCAACTAATGTCTCTTTCTATTAGGAGTAGTTTGCTCCAGGGCGCGTCATTTGCTATCCTAGCGTTGGACTCTTTATAAGTAACGTAGGGGTGATAATGCATCTTAGCCGGACTGGGGTTAGGATTCAGTGAAGTGATCCCCTGGCACCCAAGGGATGGCAGCGAGTCTGTTCGTTCCCTACTTGTCCACGCCCGCAGCCAACCCCTTCGACGTCCAAGCTACAAGGACCAGGGGCAAAAGGCCAGAAAGTGACTTTCAGGGGACATGGGGCACCGGCGTGCCAGCCCCACTGAGCGGACGGAAAATGAGAGTGGAAGTAGGACGCGCCGCTCCATCCCGTCACCGGGCGCACCCGCTCTGCTTCCACCCCCGCGGGGGAGCCCAGCCTGCCCCGGGTCACGGGGCCCTGGCTGAGAGCCGGCTCCCTCCCACCCATCCTTCCCAGCCCTCCCCACCGCGGGGCGGCCGGGCAGGGGAGCGCGAGGGGGAGTCGGTTACCTGGAGTGGGCGTCTGGCCCGGAGGCGCAGGAAGATGCTCCGCCGCTCCTCGTCCGGCAGGCTCCAGCCCAGCGCGGCGCTTTAGGCGCTGGGAAGCTGCGCCTGCAGCCCAGGCACCCGCGGGGCCCGCCCCCAGAGGCCCCGCCTTTCTAGGCCCCGCCCAGCAGTCCCTAGCCCACCTGCGCTGGTGCAGGGCTGGAGACTCGCCGGGACTCGCGGCTCCCACCTCGAGGCGAGGGCGCCCTCTGGGCACTGCTGTGGGCTGGAAGGAGCTCTGCGGTCCCGGTGCTTCCTCGCTCCTCCTCCTCACTGTGCTCTGATTCTTTGCCCTATGAATGTGAGCAGGGTCTTGTTAAACATTTTATGCCCCCCTTCCTGGAAAGCAGGAAACTCGAGAAATGCTGCCTTTTCTGATTTTAAACATGAAAATATGTTCTAAACAACAATATAATTACATTCCAAGGTCTTGATATGCAAAGTTTAGACATGACCATGTAGGTGGGTTTTTTTTTTTCCCCTAAGGAGCCTTGCTTCCTAAATTTAGCATTTAAGAACTCATTACAAAAGAAAAAAACAAAAAGCAAACAAAACACAAAAAACAAGAACTCATTACATTAATGTGCATTTCCACATAAAAATTAATATCAAATTAGACTGGAACAATCCACAGTGCTGTGGAAAGTAGGAAAAAAGCTTTTCCACCTTTATAGCACAGAGCTTGTGTTTGACAGAGTTCTCTTTGTAAAAAGAGGAATATTGTGTCTGTGTCTTCTTCCACTGGATTTTTAGCTCCGAGAAAGCAGAAGGTCTTGTTTCTATGTTGTTTTAAAAAATTCTAACTCGGAGGCCATTAGACTGCGATACTTTTGATACTTGCCTGATGTGAAAACAAAAATTAACGTAAGATGAGGGTGTAGGGGAAGAAAGACTTGCCCGCTACTCTCTGAGGATTGGATAACTAAGTCTATGAAATAAATTGGCAGCAGGTGGATTAACAAGAGAAAAAGTACGCAGATTTCGTGCGGGGGGTATTGCAGGAAAGAAAAATTAACATTCCCTCTGCCTCCCCCAGCAAAAACTGAGATTTTAGGAGCTTGTGTTCCCTCTTCACTGGGGAGGAACAATTTAGGGGAGAGGAAATGATTTCGGGAAAACTCCTGAACGCGGTCAATGGCTTAGCTCTGTTTAATGTCTCATGAAATTTTCATGAGCAAGTCAAGCATAATTGTTAAGAGTGAGTGAATTAGGTAATGTAAATGGAATAAAAGTTTATAAATGAACTTTTAAAAAATAGTTATGTTTTATAAAATTTACTTAAAATAGTTTTAAAAATCTTTTTTGGTAACTTGAAATCTCAAACATAATAAATTAAGTAATAGATATTCATTAAATGTCTGAGTCCTTTATAAGTGAAAATACTGACATATTAATTGCTAAACATAAGTTTAAAGTATAGCTGGGGCCGGGCACAGTGGCTCATGCCTGTAATTCCAGCACTTTGGGAGGCCTAAGTGGGCGGATCACCTGAGGTCAGGAGTTCAAGACCAGCCTGGCCAACATAACGAAACGCCATCTCTATTAAAAACGCAAAAATTCGCCAGCCACGGTGGCGTGTGCCTGTAATCCCAGCTACTTGGGAGGCTGAGGCATGAAAATCACTTGAACCTGGGAGGTGGACGTTGCAGTGAGCTGAGATCATGCCACTGCATTCTGGCCTGGGTGACAAAGCGAGGCTTTTTTAAATTAATTAATTAAATAATTAAGAATAAAGTATAGCTGGCCGGCTGCAGTGGCTGACACCTGTAATTCCAACACTTTTAGGAAGCTGAGGTGTGAGGATCACTTGAGCCTGGGAGTTTGAGATTAGCCTGGGCAGCTGGGCCAGACTTCACCTCTACAAAATAAAAATAGATAAATCAGCCAGGGGTGGTGGCTAAGCAATAGATTTATGAATTAACTTTTAGAATACATCTTGTTTGTCAGTTGGATACTGCCTGTATACCGTAAGTGTAATCCATTTTGTGTGTGTGTCTGACAGGGTCTCACTCGGTTACTCAGGCTGGAGCACAGTGGCAGTGGCATAATCACAACTCACTGCAGCCTCAACTTCCCCCTGCTTAGGTGATTCTCCCATCTCAGCATCCCAAGTAGCTGGGACTACAGGTGTGTGCAACCATGCCCGGCTGATATTTTTGTATGTTGTGTAGACATGGGTTTCACCATGTTGCCCAGGCTGGTTTTGAACTCCCAGGCTAAGCGATCCACCCACCTCAGTCCCCCAAAGTGCTGGGATTACTGGTGTGAGCCACCTTGCCCAGCCACTTATTTTTAATTCCTGCAATAACATATACCCATAAATCTATACAAGTAGTTTAGAAGGTATTTCTGGAAGGCTTAGAGGTGTGTCAGTCAGGGCCCAGTCAGAAAACAGAAATTACAGCAATTCTTTTTACAGAGAATTTAAGGGATTACTGAAACAGGTCATGAAGACTGGCAAGGCAAAACCACTGCAGTAACAGAGAGTAACTGCAGGAAGCAGCTGCCACGCACAGAGCCAGGAGAGGGGAAGTGGTGGGGTTATCAGAACCTAAGAGCCCAGAGAGGGCTGCTGGTTGGCTGGAGTCAGACCTCAAAAGGATCAGGTAGTACCCTACTGGTGCTCTTATCTCTGAAGGTAAACATTGAGGCCGAATGAGAGAGGATGGATTTAAAACAAAATAAAACAAAAAACACTAAGAAACGGGAACCAGCTGCTGCAACAGCCAGAAAGAAGAGCCACTGCTTGGTAGCATGGACAGGAACAGTAAGCAGCTATGAAGTCGCAAGTCCCTATTCTCAAACGCCCCTTATAGGTAAAACCTTACAGGAAATGTGATTTGCTAAGCCCCAGCCCTGGCTCGCAGAGCAGAGGATGGAAGCATGAGCTTGAACTCCAAGACATACTGTAATAACCAGCACAAAGAGCAAACTCATGATCACAAGCATCCAACTCTCCTAATATTATAGAGGTGGGAAAGTGTCTGATGAACACAGCTGTCATAGTAATGATTAATACAATAGCAATACATTGTTAAAATGTCATAAAACTGTAGTTACAAGTACAATCAAATAACAGAACAGAGGCTGGGCGTGGTGGCTCATGCCTGTAATCCCAACACTTTGGGAGGCTGAGGCAGGCGGATCACTTGAGGTCAGGAGTTTGAGACCAGCCTGGCCAATATGGTGAAACTCCGTCTCTACTAAAAATACAAAAATTAACCAGGCACGGTGGCGAACACCTGTAATCCTAGCTACTGGAGAGGCTGACGCACCAGAATCGCTTGAATCTGGGAGGCAGAAGTTGCATTGAACTAAGACCGTGCCACTGCACTCCAGCCTGGGCAACAGAGCGAGGCTCCATCTTGAAAATAAATAAATAAATAAATAAATAAATAAGAATTTTTTTTAAAAAATAAGAAGATGGTGTCAATTGACCTATACTTTGTGTTATTGGCGAACAGTGACGATCCCCTTCCCCACTTTATTTTCTGAGAAACCACTAACTACACAGAATCACCTTTCCCCAAATGACTTAGGTAAGCATCATGGATAACATCCTTTCACCCCTGTGAGAAGGCCATAGACATGCCCTCCACATTTCCATTCTTATCTCATAACTGGTTGGCTGAACCACCTGCCCCGACTGATCAGCCTGGGTAAATCCCTTATTTGATCAGATTTCACTCAGGCTTTTCTCCTTCTCCCAGGTCTTTGCCCTTTAATCTATTCTCAGCCTAAACCAGCACTGGAATTTGGAATAAGCCCCTTAACATCCTGTATTAGTCTGCTTTCACATTGTTATAAAGACATACATGAAACTGGGTAACTTAGAAAGAAAAGAGGTTTAATTGACTCACAGTTTTGCATGACTTGGGGGGGCCTCAGGAAACTTGCAATCATGGCAGAAGGGGAAGAGGTACATCATACATGGTGGCAGGTAAGAGAGAACAAGCAAGAGCAGGGAAAACAGCTTTATAAAACCATCAGATCTCTTGAGAACGCACTCACTATCATGAAAACAATATGGAGGAAACCGCCCCCGTGATCCAATCACCTCCACCGAGCCTCTCCCTTGCCACATGGGGATTATGGGGATTGCAATTCAAGATGAGATTTGGGTGGGGTTTGAGTGGGAACACAGCCAAACCATATTACATCCCCTCCCAAGAAGCCCCTTCCCAGCTGACCACAAAGAAACTGTCCTGATCAATTGCTTCATCATGCCACCTGCTCATCCCACTCCGTTACTGGTTCTTTTTAACATTGTTTACTACTCTCAGTAAAAGAAAAGCCTTTTTCTGCCTGACCTTTCAAAAGCTTGCAGATCTTATAGTTGAAGCATTCTGTTAGAATGCCGTCCCTCCCCTATTGCAACATTCTCTTCTCCTATTGCAATAATCCTTTTAAATAAAGTTTCTCCTTACCTAGGTCTGGATTTGGTTTTTATTTGACAGTTCTTGGTGCTGTGACCCAAGATTGGAACTCACCTCGGGACCTCCACCAGCCCCACCCAGGTAAAGGCGCCATGTTGGGGACTTGAGAACTCTTTGGTGAATTCAAGTCTTGAACCAGTGCTCTGGGCATCTTGTCTGTTGAAGAACAGTAAGGAGTTACTTTGATTGTTTTGTGCCAAGAAATGCTTTGGCCCTCCGTGAGACTTGTGTTTTTTCTCAGCTCCTTGACCTGGGGATTGTTCAAAGGAATTAATCAAATGGGACTTTTTCTTGGCTCCTTTAAAGTTTTTTCTTTGGGCTGACTATCCACTAATGCCATGGATAACTTTTGCTCTATCAGATGCCCTCCTCTTCCCCCACTGAGTACATGCCATTATGGCACTAATTCAGTTTCACAGCTTCAAAATTGGCAACATTTACTAAAGGTAACATAGAACCTCAAAGGCCTCTTTGGGAAACATGAGATCTCCTTAAACCAGCTCATCTAAGACTTCTCTCTTCCCATGATCCTCATTCCTCCCTTTACCACTTTAAACCTTCTCTTGACTGGGTGCAGTGGTTCACGCCTGTAATCCCAGCACTTTGGGAGGCAGAGATGATTGGATCACGTGAGGTCAGGAGTTCAAGACCAGCCTGGCCAACATGGTGACACCCCATTTCTATTTAAAAAACAAAACAAAAGAAAAATAAACCTTCTCTTTTGTCACCTTCAATTCTTTAGCCTACCTCCTTTACCCCTCTACCCATTTCTATAGACCTTTTCCTACCCACTCCAGCTCCTCAACTCAAGGTCACTCAAGATTTAGGCCTCCCTTCTGTTCTGACCACCTTCTCTTCACACCATTGGTGAAGGAGGGATCTCCTACGCTAAATACTATGAGATGGCTGAAGAGATGACAGACACCCAATACTGGACAGATGAGATTGGCTACAGTTTTTCAGTTATATACTCACAGGCGAGGGGTGAGGAGGATATTGCATGTCATGCAGAGCCACATGGGAATTGCATTTGAGAGCAGACTGAACCAGCAGGGGCTGTGTGAGGCAGACTTTGTAGCAATGGCACAAGCGTCGGGTGACCCTTTGTTCCATGGGAAGATGTGATTGGCTTGTTTAAATGATTCTGTGGGCTGGCAGGGAGGTAAAGCTCCTTAGATTGAGGATTAAGTAGGGCAGAGCTGGTCTGGCTGAAGGGAAAACTAGCTGGGTAGGAAGTCTTTCCCACTTGGGGGGTGATGTGGTTTTGATCGGTACCCCTGCCCAAATCTCATAGCATATTGTAGTCCCCAGTGTTGGAGGTGGGGCCTGATGAGGCGTGACTGAATCATGGAGACAGTTTCTAATGGTTTAGCACCATCCCCCTGGTTCTGTCTTGTCATAGAGTTTCACGAGATCTGGTTGTTTAAAAGTGTGACACCTCCACCCTGCCTCTCCTCCCCCTGCTCCAGCCATGTAAGACACACCTGCTTCCCCTTCAACTTCTGCCATGATTGTAAGTTTCCTGAGGCCTCTCCAAGCCATGCTTCCTGTGCAGCATACAGAACTGTGAGCCAATTAAACCTCTTTTCTTTATAAATTACCCGGTCTCAGGTAGTTCTTCATAGCAAGGCAAGAATGGACTCATACAAGTACCTAGATTATTTCTAAGTAAGAATAGTGGAGCATAATTTAAAGTGCATGTAAGCTTTTTAAGTACAGTGAGGCTAAATATATTTTGGTCTGCTAACAATGTGTTCCTTCTTGCCACATTGAAAAGTTGTACTGGCCAGGTGTGGGGCTCACACCTGTAATCCCAGCACTTTGGGAGGCAGAGGTGCTTGGATCACCTGAAGTCAGGAGTTCAAGACCAGCCTGACCAACATGTTGAAACCCCGTCTCTACTAAAACTATACACATTAGTCGGGTGTGTTCTGTAGTCCCAGCTACTTGGGAAGCTGAGGCAGGAGAATTACTTGAACCTGGGAGGCAGAGGTTGCAGTGAGCCGAGATGGCACCATTGCACTCTAGCCTGGGTGACAGAGTGAGACTCCATCTCACAACAAAAGAAAAAAGAAAAGTTGTACTATAAGGAAGTTTATGGCTATAAAAAAGTCATGAGATATATAACTGTAAGCTTGACTAGTTTGCTACAATGCTGATATATGACAGACAGCTAATGGTCTACATCATAGTTTTCTCTGTAGGTCTATTACTTTGCTAGGTCTGCCATAACAGAGTACCATAGACTGGGTGGGCTTAAACAACGGATTGTTGTTTTCTCACAATTCTGGAGGCTGGAAGTCCAAAATCAAGTGTCAGCAGAGTTGGGTTTTTTCTGAGGCCTCTCTCCTTGGCTTGTAGATACCAAGATTAATATTTCTTTGACCTTGAGTATTAAACCTTTTATTACTATTTCTCTTTTTAATGGTAGATGTTTCTCATTTAAGATACCTGACTCTTAAACAACTGATTTTTGCCACCACCTCTCAGCAGACGCTTCAGCTGGTTTTATAGAAACAACACCAGAGTCCCCAGGAGACTGTTTCTTAGTCCCTGACTCAACCCAGGCCGGAGGCTTAGGATTGTGTCTGAATTGCCCAGCGGTGAATAACACTCATTTATCATCAACAAAGCGGGAGGTCAACAGTGTCGACCTTTGCCAGAGCCTTGATTTCCTAAAACATCGCGCCGGCTAAAGAGCTCTCCTTATCCTTTCGTCACAGCCCCGTCCTCTTCGTGCAATAATCCTTTTGAATAAAGTCTCCTCTTCCCTAAATCCAGATTTGTTTATTTTGACAAATGCTACAAAAATTAGTTTTGCATTGTTTTAGAAATTTAATAAAATCACATTGAAAGGAACACGAGGAAGTCATGAAAGAGTAACGTACCCCTTGCAAAGCATGAAGATGGAGAAAGCAAATTGGATTGTAGCGTAAAGCCTGAGCTAGGTTTCTAAAACCCATACATGTAAGTTCTTTAATGGTTCTAAAAAGAAACAGGTTGATTTCTTTTAAGAGCAGGCAGTATTTCTCAGAATAGCAACAAAGCTAAAATCACACACAAAAAAGTTTGATAGAGTTAACGTAATACATTAAAGTGTTAGATGTATGCATAACGAAATATATCATAAACAAGTTAAAAGTCAAACAAACTGGCCGTGTGTGGTGGCTCACGCCTGTAATCCCCACACTTTGGGAGGCTGAAGTGGGGGATCACAAGGTCAGGAGTTCGAGACCAGCCTGGCCAATATGGTGAAAAGACAAAAATTAACCAGGCGTGGTGGTGGGCACCTGTAGTCCCAGTTAATCGGAAGGTTGAGGCAGGAGGATGGCTTGAACCTGGGAGGCAGAAGTTGCAGTGAGCCGAGATCGTACCACTGCACTCTAGCCTGGGTGACAGAGTGAGACTCTGTCTCAAAAAAGAAAAAAAAATGGTCAAACAAACTAGAAAATATATGCAATAGTATGTAAGCAAAATTAATTTTTCAAATAAAGGGTTTTTTACATAAAAATATGCACCAGGTGAAAAATGAGCAAAGGGCATGATCAGATACTTCATTAAAGAAGAAGTCCACATGAAAAGATGCTCAATTTCAATAGAAATTGAAGAAATCAAATTAAAACTACAAATCCCTTTTTACCTACCTGATTGGCAAAGTTGAAAAAGATTGATAAACACAATATAGATGAAAGTGTAGGAATACCGACTCCTATGCTGCTCTCTGCTGTAGAGACTTTTACAGACTTTCTAGAAGGCACTTGGACAATGTGAAAACTTGTTAACAATTATTCATCTAGGAATTTATCCTATGTAAGCAATTTCACAGGTACATAAGGATTTCTGAATCAAAACATTGGAAACAATGTAAGGGTTGTTAAAAAATAATTTTCAGAAAAAGATAAAATCATGACTCATACAAATATACAAATGCACATCTGTTAAAGAATTTGTGCATATGATATGAGGGAATCAGGCAAATGTTATAACCATTTCAAAGGAAAGGTCAAAAAGCACAGATTTGGCTGGGAACAGTGGCTCACGCCTGTAATCCCAGCACTTTGGGAAGCTGAGGCGGGCGGATCACAAGGTCAAGAGATCAAGACCATCCTGGCCAACGTGGTGAAACCCGTCTCTACTAAAAATACAAACATTAGCTGGGCGTGGTGGCATGCACCTGTAGTCCCAGCTACTCAGGAGGCTGAGGCAGAAGAATTGCTTGAACCCGGGAGGCAGAGGTTGCAGTGAGCTGAGATCGCGCCACTGCATTCCAGCCTAGTGCCTGGCAACAGAGTGAAGTGAAACTCTGTCCCCCCCCCAAAAAAAAAAAAAAAAGCACAGATTTATCTGGAGTAAAGGAATGTTAAGGTGAATTGTGAATGGAAACAAAACTGGTATTTTCATAGGGTGGGGATGGCAGGAGCCAATTAAATTATTGCCAGACAGGACAGAATGTACACACTATCAGGTACATATAATTTATAAAAAGTGGTGAATATCTCAAAGACAATCGGACAGGGTTAGGACAAAGCTTGCTGCTTGAGCCTGGGAGGCGGAGGTTGCAGTGAGCTGAGATCATGCTATTGCACTCCAACCTGGGCAACAGAGTGAGACTCTGTCTCAAAAAAACAGAACAAAACAACAAAAAAGAAAAGGTTGATTTTGTTTGCATATGTAAGCTTCATGGAAAAAAAGTGAAAACCCCAAAGAGGTGTTTAGACCCAGGAGCTTATACACCATTTTAACACAGGGTGATGAAGTGTGGGAAGCTATTAGACAAGGGAAATCGGGGAGAGGCTGGCTTCTGTGGGGTGGGGGAGGGGTCAGGTAAATTGTGGGAAGGACTGGGAGAGTATGGTAATTACGGCTTGTTTAGTGAGGTGGGTTGTGCAGACGAATTGTTCACCTTGTTCTGGTATGGGAGAGGGCATTACCTTTGCAAAGGGAAATTAGGCTCTGTTTGTAGGTAGAAAGAAAGGGGGCAAAGAGTTTTGTTTGTGTCTGCTGTTTCTCATTTGCCTTTAGCTCAAAATAATCCTTATGCCAATATGGCATGTTTCGAGGTGGCATATTCTTTTTTAGTTTTATTTTGATCATTTTATTTGTTTGTTTTTTGTTGTTTTGTATAGGGACAGGGTCTTGCCTGTTGTTGCCCAGGCTGGCGTGTAGGAGTGTGATCATACCTCACTGTAATCTTGAACCAGGTAGCTAGGACTTACGCACCACCCCACCTGGCTAATTTATTTTATTTTGTTTTTGGTAGAGACAGGGTCTTGCTTCATTGCCCAGGCTGGTCTCAAACTCCTCGCCTCAAGGGATCTTCCCACTTCAGCCTCCCAAGGTGCTGGGATTACAGGCCCTGCCCCCAGGCCCGGCCTGGGGTGGCATATTCTGATCCATTCCCATTGCTTCAGAAAGATATTTCCATTTTTGGTAATTATAAAATAAGTGAACAAATAACAGGAAATTCAGCATTTCTGTCCAAAAGAACGTAATATGCACAGTGAGCAGATGCCCATCAGGGTGCTTACCAGTAAAAACCAGTTAAAAGAACTACCTGCCTGAACTGATCAACAAATTGCAGCATATCATTTTCATACAACAGAATAACATATAGGGAAATAAAATTGATTTACACTTCCACATGCGTGAATCTCCAGACCTTTGTGGAGGTAAAGATGCCAAACACGAAAGAGCACTCCAGCCTGGGCAACAAAAGCGAAACACTGACTCAAAAAAAAAAAAGACTAGGGGGGTAAACTGAAAGCAGACAGCATGTGTTGAGCAGGATCTGGACTCGCCGAGTTGCAGTGATGATAAGCTTTCAAAGAGCAGAGGCTCTTCAGGCTTCTGAAAGTATTCCCAGACTCAGTGATTCCTATCTGGAAGCCATCTGGACAAAGACGGCAGGCGCAGCCGTGCCACTAAATGCATTCTTTTGAGGGTGAGCGTGCATAAGGTTGTGAGACATTTTCACAGTTTGCAGGATCCAGCACAGCAAAAGAGGAGGACAGGGTCGGGGCGTGCTGGACAGAGGGAGAGTGGACTGACATGCTACGGAACAGCCAGGCGGCTCACAGAGTTTGTTGTTTGTTTGTTTTTTGTCTTTTAAGCTAAGCACCAAAATACCTATGCTAAATGAGCAAGAATGTTCTAGATTTAAAAATTGTTGAGTAAACGTCCTCCATACCTACTTGTAAATGTTGCATGAAGTATGGCAGAGTCGCCCTCTGGTGGCAGCATGCAAAATCACATGTATAACTACATAGTCAAGAAACGGGGTGAAAATCAGCCCTAGTGTTTATATATATCAGACGTTAGGGATGTATACTAAAGAGGCAGTTTAGGCCGGGCACAGTGGCTCATGCCTGTAATCCCAGTACTCTGGGAGGCCGTGGCAGGCCGATCACTTAAGACCAGGAGTTTGTGAGCAACCTGGGTAATACAGTGAAAGGTGTCTCTACCAAAAAAAAAAAAAAAAAAAGAGCTGGGGTGTGGCTATGCACACCTGTGGTCCCAGCTATGTAGGAAGCTGATGTGGAAGGATCAGCTGAGCCCAGGAGGTCGAGGCTGCAGTGAGCGGTGATCATGCCACGGCACTGCAGCCTGGGTGAGAGTGAGACCTACCTCCAAAAAAGGAAAAAAAAAAGGGAAGAAGCAATTCGGCAATACCCACCTACCGTATCTGTTCTTTTTTTCTTTCTTTCTTTTTTTTTCTGAGACAGGAATTTGCTCTGTGCCCAGGCTGGAGTGTAGTGGCATGCTCACAGTTTACTGCAGCCTCAACCTCCCAGGCTCAGGCAGGCAATCCTGCTACCTCAGCCTCCCGAGTAGCTGGAATTGCAGATGCACGCTACCATGCCCAGCTAATTTTTGTATTTTTTGTAGAGATGAGGTATCACCACATTGGTCAGGTTGGCTGAACCTCCTGGACTCAAGTGATCTCCCTGTGTTGGCTTCCCAAAGTGCTGGGATTATGGGCATGAGCCACCGTGCTTGGCCCATATATGATATTTACTTTGCTTCTTCTCAGGTGACACATTTGGAAAATCATTCCATATCAGTTTATATAAAGCCTCTTTATTCTTTTCAGTGCCTACCCAGTACGGGGGCTATGCCATGATATTCAAATAGTTCCCTAATGGGCATTCTAGTTGTTTCCAGTTTTTTGCTATTATAAACAGTGCCACAGTGAATGTCACACATATATAAAACATATGTGTTGTATAAATTGCCATAAGTGGTGTTGCTTGGTCAAAATGTATGTGCATTTAAAAAGTTTATAGGTCTTATCCCCTGTGTAGGGGAAGATGATTGGGGAAAGATACCATCAGACACAGGCAAAAGAAACAAGTTCCTTAGACCTTGATAAAGGATAGGGGAATTTAAATTCTAAGACGATTGCATGGAGCTGGAGGGTCAGCAGCCATCTTTTCCACAAGGGCAAACTTCCCTGGGCGCTGTGTGCTGGGTCCCATCAGTTTCTGCAAAAACTCTCCTCTTATACCCTCTATATGTTCTGGAGACCGCGTCTATGTTCCTGACCAGAGGAGGGCACAGGCAGCCACTCCAGCTCATTCCTGCATAATCAGTGCAAGGGGGACCTGAAGGTCAGCTTCCCAGGGTAAATTTTCTAGGTAGATGATCACCTTAGAACTCCCAGGCCTTAAACTTCCTGATGACTCTTCATGTCTTCCATGGAGAAATTGTACTGACTTACACTCTCTCCAGGAACGTGTGACTTCCTGTTTCCCCACACACTCACCAACAAAGCAAATTATCACAGATTTTAAAAATAAGATTTATTGATTTATTTATGAAACGGAGTCTCGCTCTGTTGCCCAGGCTGGAGTGTAGTGGTGTAATTGACCATAGCTCACTGCAGACTCCAACTTCTAGGCTCAAGAGCCTCCTCAGCCTCCTGAGTAGCTGGAACAGCAGGCACACCACCACATCTGGTTAATTTTTATATTTTTTTATTTTTTGTAGAGACAGGAGTCTCACCATGTTCTCCAGGCTGATCCTGAACTCCTGACCGCAAGCATTCCTTCCACCTTGGCCTTCCAAAGTGCTGGGATTGCAGGTGTGAGCCACATCACCTAGCCACAGGTTTTACCTTTGCCAATTCTAACAACTAAAACCTGAGGGAGGCCAAAGCGGGCAGATCATTTGAGGTCAGGAGTTTGAGACCAGCTTGGCCAACGTGTTGAAACCCCGTCTCTACGAAAAAAGAAATACAAAAATTAGCTGGGCTTGGTGCAGCTGTAATCCCAGCTACTTGGGAGGCTGAGAGATGAAAATCGCTTGAACCCAGGAGGTGGAAGTTGCAGTGAGCCAAGATTGAGCCACTGCTGGGTCCAGCCTAGGTGACAGAGCAACACTCTGCCTCAAAAAAAAAAAAGGGGGGGGGGCAGGGGGACCGGGATCATGGCTCACACCTGTAATCCCAGCACGTTGGGAGACCAAGACAGGTGAATCATGAGGTCAGGATTTTGAGACCATCTGGCCAATATGGTGAAACCACATGTCTACTAAAAATACAAAAATTAGCCAGGTGTAGTGGCACACACCTGTAGTTTCGGCTACTTGGGAGGCTGAGGCAGAAGAATAGCTGGAACCTGGGAGGTGGAGGTTGCAGTGAGCCGAGATCGCACCACTGCACTCCAGCCTGGGTGACAGAGTGAGACTCCATCTGAAAAAAAGAAAAAAGAAAGAAAGGAAGGAAAGAAGGAAGGGAGGGAGGGAGGGAGGGAGGGAGGAAGGAAGGAAGAAGAGAAAAACCTGAAACACAGCGTTTAAACTTTGCATTTCTCTCATGTGTAAGGTACCGCATCTTTTCATACAGCGATAATGAAAGACGTATTCCCAGCAGAGCCAACCCTTCCACTGGGCACAGGGTCCTCTTTGCAGTTATGACATCCTTTGATGTTATACTCAACAACATCATCCCAGAAATTCTTTATTCTACAACTTCAATTTTTTTCCCTCCACGAAATCTTTCCTACCAGCATACAAAAATGTTATTTCTCCCTTCGACGACCCTTTCTTGAACCCCTTCCTCCTCAGCCATTGCTCTAATTCTCTGTCTATTTATAGCAGAGCTTTCCTTTCAGGGAAGGGCCAGATAGTAAATATTTTAAGCAAGGTGGGCTCTTTAGTCTCTCATAACTGCTTACCTGTGTCCCTCTCGTGTGACAGCAGCCACAGACAGCACGTAAATAAACGGGTGTGATCGCAGTTTGCTGTAGTTTACTGACTCCTGCTTCAGAGAAAACTGACCTTCATTCCCCCTTGCTGTGGTCAGGGAGGAAGGTGCTGCTGTTGTCACCCACACCTTGCCCTCGGCAGGCTGACAGCCAGGTCTCCAGAACAACACAGAGGACCCAAGAGGGCATCAGCCTCCTTGTGAAAACAGCAAAGGCAGTTTCTGGAAGAACCTGATTGTCTTGTGTCAAAAGAATTGCCCGTATCTGGTGTCTCCAAATTCTATTAAACCCTCTCTAAACAGGTGCTTACTCCCGTGCCTCTAGGGAAACTGCCTCTGTCAGTTTCAACTCCAGTTCTAAATCAGGAGGCATTTATCTGAACTCATTTTACTTGTAATCTCGGCAGCATTTCATCATTCTTTGACAAATCATCATTCTTTGACCTTGAAACCCTTTCCTCACCTGGACTCTGAATCCTCGGTTTTGTTCTTGTCACTCTTTGTCAGCCTGCAGTTTCCCCCTCATTCCTCAGGACTCTTAACCCTCTGAGCTTCATGACTCCGGCCTCAGATCTCTTCTTTGTTCTCTCTACAGCCCTTCTGTGTGGCCTCATCCAGCCTCATGCTGCTAAATACATCTAGATTTAACCTTGACGTCGCCCTGATTTCTATCTCTAGTCAGGACCTGTCCTCAGAACTCCAGACTCGTATTTCCAACTATTTAGTTAACATCTCCCCTTGGAGGTAAAATCGGCATTTCAAACAAACGTGTCCCATCAGCTCCTCATCTTCTCCCAGAGCCTGCTTCTCCCGCTCTCAGACTCATTCATTCGCAACTCCATCTGCTTGCTCAGGCCAAAAACTCCTGGAGTCATCTTTCTTGCCTCTGTCTCTCACACAGCACACACCCAATTCAATAAATGCTTTTGGCTCTCTTTTCTTTCCTTTTCTTTCTTCCTTCCTTTTTTTTTTTTTCTTTTGAGACAGAGTCTCACTCTGTTGCCTAGGCTGGAGTGCAATGGCTCACTGAAACCTCCGCCTGCCAGGTTCAAGCAATTCTCCTGCCTCAGCCTCCTGAGTAGCTGGGACTATAGGCATGCACCACCACACCTGGTTAATTTTTGTATTTTTAGTAGAGACAGGGTTTCACTATGTTGGCCAGGCTGGTCTTGAACTCCTGAGCTCAGGTGATCCACCTGCCTTGGCCTCCCAAAGTGCTAGGATTACAGGCATGAGCCACTGAACCCAGCCTCTATTTCAACATATATCCGGATTAGGATCCCTTCTACCTACCTCCATCGCTACCACCCCGGGCCATGCCGCTGCCTTCTCTCACCTGCTTCCTCTCGTGCCTCCCAAATAGCCTGGGATTACAGGCGTGAGCCACTGTTTTATTTTGTTTTAAATCTGTTTTGGTTTTAGTATATTCCCAATACCTATAAAAGTGCTTGGCTCAAAGTAGGAGGAGCTCAATAATATCTGTTGAACAAATAAAGGAATAAATGAATGCTTTATATTCATATGGCACTGTATAAGATAAGAACCATTTTCACATTTCTCTTACTAATTCCAATAATCAGATAAAACCACTGTGTTAGTTTCTTTTTTTTTTTTTTTTTTGAGACAGAGTCTGTCTGTCGCCCAGGTTGGAGTGCAATGGCACGATCTCGGCTCACTGCAACCTCTGCCTCCTGAGCTCAAGCGGTTCTCCTGCCTCAGCCTTCTCAGTAGCTGGGATTACAAGTGCCCATTACCAAGCCCTGCTAATTTTTGTATTTTTAGTGGAGTGGGGTTTCTCCGTGTTGGCCAGGCTGGTCTCAAACTCCTGACCTCAGGTGATCCACCTGCCTCAGCCTCCTAAAGTGTTGGGATTACAGGCGTGAGCCACCGCACCTGGTCACAGCTGTGTTAGTTTTTATTGCTGCTGTAACAAACTACCACACACAGTGGTTTTAAGCAAAACAAATTTATTTTCTTACCGTGCTGTAGGTCAGAAGTCCGAGCAGGTCTCACTGGCCTAAAATCGAGGTGTCAGCAGGACTGTGTTTCTTTCTGGGAGCTTTAGAGGAGAACCCATTTCCTTGCCTTTTCTAGCTTCTCAAAGCCACACTCACTGCTTAACTGTAGGCCTTCCTCTGCCTTCAAAACCACAATGGTCTGTCAAGTCCTTCTCGTATTAAATCACTGTGACCTCTGTTTCCACCTTCACGTCTCCTGAGCCAGAGCTGGTGAAGAGAGGTGTCTCCACGTCACACTGCGAGAATTGCCATGAGACAGACTTCAGCTGTTTTCATGTTGATCCGTATCACAAGTGAGTGTTTTCCCTAGCTCTGAGTCAGTCTTTTTAAATCCAAAATCATATTACTAATTTTTTTTAAAAAATCATGATTGCTTTACTTCTCCAGGTTTCAGGTTTCTCAGACGTAAAACCTTAACACAGAAATGAATACCTAATGACCGCATTCCAATTGTTTGCATTACCTGTTAAGATTCTCTGACCTTTTTCTGGTCCCAGGAAACCTCAAAGAGTAATACTGCATTTCCGGCTTCATAGGCCTTAGTGGGAGCAGGACTGTGGAAGGTGACGCTGGGGTTTCTCCCCCGCTTAACAGCCCATCTGTGGTCTTTCCAGTATGACTCACCTTTTCTTTGTGTCTCAATTTCCCACATGTGAAACAGATAGTATGATGAAAATACAACCCATTTAATTATGTGTTTTGAACAAAACTGTTAAAATGTCTTAACATAATGTGGACTTTTTGTACATCATCTAGTCTAATGATTCTCACCATTACTGCCCACTGAAATTACTTTTTTTTTTTTTGAGATGGAGTCTCACTCTGTTGCCCAGGCTGGAGTGCAGTGGCACGATCTTGGCTCACTGTAACGTCTACCTCCTGGGTTCAAGCAATTTCCTGCCTCAGCCTCCCGAGTAGCTGGGATTACAGACATGTGCTACCATGCCTGGCTAATTTTTGTATTTTTAGTAGAGATGGGTTTTGCCATGTTGGCCAGGCTGGTCTTGAACTCTTGACCTCATGATCCAGTTGCCTCAGCCTCCCAAAGTGCTGGGATTGCAGGTGTGAGCCACCGCACCCAACCTGGAATTACTTATGGAATGTTAACAAATCCTGATGCTGGCTGGGTTTGGTGGCACTCGCCAGTAATCCCGGCACTTTGAGAGTCCAAGGTGGGCAGGTCACCTGAGGTCAGGAGTTCGATACCAGCCTGGCCAACATGTTGAAACCCCGTCTCTAGTAAAAATACAAAAATTATCCAGGCGTGGTGGTGGCATCTGTAGTCCCAGCTACTTGGGAGGCACAGGCAGGAGAATTACTTGAGCCCAGGAGGCGGAGGCTGCAGTGAGCCGAGATGGCGACACTGCACTCCAGCCTGGGTGACAGAGCGAGACCCTGTCTCAAACAACAACAACAAAAATCCTGATGCCTAGGTCCTGCACCAAGGACTCTGATGTGATTGCTGTGGAATGTGGCCTAGGAATAGGCATTTTTAAATCTCCCCAGCTGATTCTAATGAGGAACCAAGTCTGGGACCGGGGAAGACTCCTCCCAGATAGCTCTCAACAAGCTCTTGTGGATGTGCCACTTTCTGGACCCAGTCCCCAAGCCAACCCCTGTGAGTGCAGTTCATTCTCCTCTCTGGGCTTGGATCCCAGCGACCACCAGGAAGGAGACAGGGCAGGTGCGTGCAGGACCCAAGCCCCACGCAGGGCAGGGGACAGTCAGGTGGAACAGCATAGTGAAAGGGACTGGAATCTGATGTGAACACACTGGAACATGATTCTGCTGGAACCCGGGTTTCCTCCTCGTCCACAGAGCAAACGTAAATCAGGAAAATGTAAGTCAGCATCACCTTTTCAGCACAGCTTCAGTGAAACCTGGGAACTGAGGAATTTTTTGTTCCCAAGGCAAACAAAGTCTTCAATTTAATTCCTTCAATTTCCTGGAAGATTGTATTACTGGTAGGTGAGGTTAAGACTTTCAAAAGTCATGTGGGTATTGAACTGAACTGCTCTTAGAAGGAAATTCAGAGAGAAGGTGGTGTGGGTCAGGACCAGAAAGAGGCTGAGCTGAGAAGACAGATTTAGGAGATGAGATACCACAAAAGGCTTTTTTGGTTTATTTCTAAGTGCAATCTTGATATCATGCTGAACAACTCTCTTCTCGCCTCCTTCTAAAATCTTGAGTACATTTTATATTCCTCACTAATGCATTCATATTACTGCAAGGAGAGTACTGTTTTCAAAGAATTCAAAGAGGAGAGAGCCATAAGAACGAGTCACCATATGAAGAAACAGGCAAACAACTTTTACCAACAATCAATTTATCCCCATCTCTACTAAGGAAATGCAGAGAAAATTTTTTATTTCTTTTTCTTTTTCCTTTTTAAAAACACAAGTGAGGCCAGGTGCAGTGGCTCATGCCTGTAATCCCAGCACTTTGGGAGGCCAAGGTGGGCAGATCACCTGAGGTCAGGAGTTTGAGACCAGCCTAGCCAACATGGTGAAACCCCATCTCTATTAAAAGTACCAAATTAGCCTGGCGTGGTGGTGGCGCCTATAATCCCAGCTACAAGGGAGGCTGAGGTGGGAGGATCAATTGAACCTGGGAGGTGGAGGTTGCAGGGAGCTGGGATCATACAACTGCACTCCAGCCTCTCAAGACTCTGCCTCTCAAAAAACAAACAAAAACAAAAACACAAGTGAAGCCGCAGGAACAAATACTTAAAAACGATTTGCTTGAAGGGATAACAGGTGTTAGCCTGCACAGGTACTCACACATATCAGCCCTGTATTCGGCAGAAAAATAAAAACAGAAGTGGGAAGTTATAGAATTATTTATTATATTAATTTTTTTGAAAAAAACTTTGAGGCAGGGTCTCACTATGTTACCCAGGCTGTTCTTAAACTGCTGGACTCAAGCAATTCTCCCGCCCTGGCCTCCCAAAGTGCTGGGATTACAGGCGTGAGCCGCTGCACCTGGCCAGAAGTTACAGAATTATCAGAAGACTTACGGTATTGGTTCTCAAACTTTGACATGCATCAGAGTCACCAGGAGAGTGAATTAAAACGGATTGCTGGCCGGGCATGGTGGCTTACACCTATAATCCCAGCATTTTGGGAGGCTGACGGGGGCAGGTCACCTGAGGTCGGGCATTTGAGACCAGCCTGGCCAACATGGTGAAATGCTGTCTCTACTAAAAATACCAAAATTAGCCAGGGGTGGTGGCACATGCCTATAATCCCAGCTATGAGGGAGGTTAAGATGGGGGGATCACTTGAACCTGGGAGGCGGACGTTGCAGTGAGCTGGGATCACACCACTGCACGGCCTGGGAGACAGACTGAGACTCTGTCTCAAGAAAAAAAGAAAAAAAAAAAGAAAGAAAGAAAACACAGACTGCTGACTGCACCTCAGAGTTTCTGATTTAGTAGGTGAGGCATTCTAACAAGTTCCCAGGTGATACTGAAACTACTGGTCTGGGAACCACCCTTTCAGAACCACTGGCTCCCAGCACGCTAAGAGAAATTATTTCCTACTGTCATGTTTATCGTGGCCTGTTCTTTGAAATGTTAATCAGTTTGATGAGAAAAGAGTGTTGTGGTCAAATGTCCAAGGGAAATACTAGATTAAAAGATTCTTCAGAGAAATCAAAGCTTACTGCCCACACATACACAGCTTACTGTTTCTCAAGCTTGTCCAACCCAAGGCTTGCAGTCCGCTTGCAGCCCTGGAGGGCTTTGAATGAGGCCCCACACAAATTCATAAACTTTCTTAAAACGTTGTAAGATTTTGTTTTGATTTTTTTTTTTTTTTTCTCATTAGCTATCATTAATGTTAGTGTATTTTATGTGTGGCCCAAGACAATTTTTCTTCTTCCAGTGTGGCCCAGGGAAGCCGAAAGATTGGAAACCCCTGGAACGTTTACCTGACTTTCTTATTTCAGGAAAATTTTACCCAGGAGGATGAAATGGTTGTAAGTAAAAAATAAAATTTGAAGCTCCCCTAATTATCGGAATGAACTTCTCCTCTCAGTCAGGGGCATTCCAGGGTTAACCTGAAAAACAAGTTCAGGTCACTATGGAGGAGAGGATCAGATACGCCTCACTATAGCCCTTCAGCTTTCGTATCAACACAGACCTTAAGTCTGATAAGAAACATTTACAGTCCACTCTCCACTTAGAGGCTTTATCATGCTAAGGCCATAGTCTCCACAACACCAATCACATCCCAGCCATTCCTGTCTCCTTTCTACTGATAACCCTTTTTTTCTTTTTCTTTCTTTTTTTTTTTTTTTTTGGTGGTGTGACTTGGATTTTTTTTTTTTTTTTTTTTTTTTTCTGAGTTGGAGTCTTGCCCAGTCACCCAGGCTGCAGTGATCTCGGCTCACCGCAACCTCCGCCTCCCAGGTTCAAGCAATTCTCCTGCCTCAGCCTGCCAAGTAGCTGGGATTACAGGTGCGCCTCACCACGCCTGGCTAATTTTTGGTATCTTTAGTAAAAACAGGGTTTCACCATGCTGACCAGGCTGGTCTTGAACTCCTGACCTCGTGATCCACCCACCTCGGCCTCCCAAAGTGCTGGGATTACAGGCGTGAGCCACCGTTCCTGGCCAACTGATAACTCTTTCAATCAATTACCAATCAGAAGAAATTTAAATCTACCTGTGACCTGGACGCCACCCCCACCCCCCGCATCCCTCTTTGAGTTATCCTGCCTTTCCAGATCAAACCAAGGTAAATGTGACGTGTATTGACTGATGTATTATGTCTCTCTAAAATGTGTTAAAGCAGGCTGTACCCCAACCACCTTGGGCACATGCTGTCAGGATCTCCAGAGGCCGTGTAACAGGCGTGTCCTCAACCTTGGCAAAATAAACCCTCTAAATTACTTGAGACCTGTCTCGGACACTTTTGGGTTCAAATGGAAAACATTTTATATGTTCTAGGAACTGTCTGAAAATCCATTAGTCTAAACACTAGACTACTCAATTTACCCTCATTAAAGTAAGTACCACTTTCCAAGGAAAATAGATACAATCAAAAGATCATTTACTCTTTAAGATATGCTTGGAAATTCTCACCTTACTGTGTCCACCAATCCTAAACCATTGTGTCACATACTTGTCCAATCCTAATCAAGCTCTATATCAAAATAGCCACCTTAATCCAGATTCCAAAAACCTAAGAAATATTCTGCTTTCCCCTCACCCTTCCAAGAAGCCACTAAGACTCTGTGATGAAAATGATCTTGTTACCAGAAAGGGCTCCTGATCTACACCTCAAGAAAGGGTTCCTTGACCTCACAGAAGAAGTAATTCAGGGTGAGTCCATAAAGTGCAAGCAAGTATATTAGGAAAGTCTGATTAAAAAATGGCTACTCTTGTAAGAATTAGATGAGAAAGGAAAAAAAAAGGGAAAAAGAAAAAAAAAAAGGCTACTCTATAGACAGAGCATCCCCAAGGGTTGCTGGTTGCCCATTTTTATGGTTATTTCTTGATGATATGCTAAACAATGTGTGCATTATTCATGCCTCCCCTTTTTAGACCATATAGGGTAATTTACTGATGTTGTCATGGGGTTTGTAAACTGTCATGGCACTGGTGGGAGTGTAGCAGTGATGATAATCAGAGGTCACTCTCATTCCATTTTGGTTTTGGTGGGATTTGGCCGGCTTTATTGCTACACACTGTTTTATCAGCAAGGTCTTTATGACCTGTATTTAGTGCAGAGCTCCTATCTCATCCTGTGACTTAGAATGCCTAGCGGTCTGAGAATGCCGCTCAGTAGGTTTCAGACTTATTTTACCCAGCTCCTAGTCAAGATGGAGTTGCTCTGGTTCAAACGTCTCTGACAATCTCTCTTAACACTGAACTAAGTCTGGCACTATCCACAGGTTATCCTGGTAGCATTTTGAGGGAGTCAACATTCAACTATCCATTGCCTTTACTTCCTATGCTAGGTTAGGTAACTCCTCCTGATTCCTGTTTTACTCGCAGCTTAGCATGGTGCCTGGAAATAGTAGGCATTCCATAAATCAATAAATGTTATTTGAGTAAATAAACAAAATTTTTAGTTTTTAATATGCTATTGTGCATTGTGACTTCCTTTCCCCTTCCCTTCCTTCTTTCCTTTTCTTTCTCTTTTCTCTCTCTCTCTCTCTTTCTTTCCTTCTGTCCTTCTTTCCTTTCTTTCTTTCCAGAGTCTCACTCTGTCACCCAGGCTGGAGTGCAGTGGTGTGATCTCAGCTCACTGCAACCTTTGCCTCCTAGATTCAAGAAATTCTCCTGCCTCAACCTTGGGAGTACCTGGGATTAAAGGCACATAATCACACCCAGCTAAGTTTTCTATTTTTAGCAGAGATGGGATTTCACCATGTTGGCCAGCCTGATCTTGAACTGACCTCAAGTGATCCGCCCACCACTGCCTCCCAAAGCACTGTGACTTACTAAGCAGGGAAATGGTGTAATCTCCCTCCAATTCCCATCACTTGGGGAAGGCATGTTCCTCAAATACCCTTTGGAGAACCCTATCCTAATTTGTTTCACAGATGAGGTGGTGGATACGAGGTCAGGAGTTTGAGAGCAGCTTGGGCAACGTGGTGAAATGCCATGTCTACTAAAAATGCAAAACTTAGCTGGGCATGGTGGCATGTGCCTGTAATCCCAGCTACTCGGAAGGCTGTGGTAGGAGAATCAAACTGAGGAGGCAGAGGGTGCAGTGAGCTGAGATCATGCAGTGGCACTCCAGCCTGGGTGACAGAGTGAGATTCTGTCTTACAAAAAAAAAAAAAGGAAAGAAAAGAAATAAAAAGATATGGGTACTACTGCTTAGGACTCTGTCATTCTTACTAAAGGAAGTGCTCCAGGATTGAATGTACCAGTACATTTAAGACCCTTCACTGTGTGAAAACCCTCATCTTAGGACTCTTTTCCTCTCAAGATTTATGGTCTTCGTTATGGACTAAATTGTGTCCCTCCCCAAATTCATATGTTGAAGCCCTGACCTCTGATGTGACTATAATTGGAGATAGGGCTTTAAGAATGTAATTAACGTTAAATCAGGTCATTAGGCGGGGACCCTAATATGATAGGACCAGTGTCCTTATAAGAAGAGGAAAATACAGCTAAGAACTCTTTCTCTCTCTTTGTGGGTGCACGCAAGGAGACACAGTGAGAAGATGGCCATCCACAAATCAGAAAGAGAAGCAGCGCCAGAAATCCACCTTACTGGCACCTTATTCTTGGACCGCCAGCCTTCAGAACTGTGAGGAAATAAATTCTGTTGTTTTAGCCACACAGTTTGTGGCATTTTGTTATGGTAGCAGAAGCTGACTAATTCAGTCTTCTTAAGGCTGAACTTGGGACCAGTGAGTCATGAACATGACCTATGGCTCAGAGAGCTCTCTCTAGCCTAGCTATCCTGGTGTCACAGCTGCTGTTGATGATGATAATCATACTGCATTAGTTCTCCCTTATCCACAGAGGAGATGTTCCAAGACCCCAGTGGATGCTTGAAACCTTGAAGAGTACTAAAACCTGAAGTGCTATGCTTTTTCCTATGCATATTGTGAAAAAAAATGAAAATCTGTTGAAACTCCCCAAATGCTATAAGCCTTGAAAGAGATGTGACTCTGATCTGAGTCATGTAGTGCGTAGCTGAACTTCTACTTCTCAGATTACAGATTAACTCTCTTCTTAATTCTACTGAGGGCAACTAAAATTGTGAAAAGTGAACCCAAGAATAAGGAGGAACTACTCTGTTATTTTTATATTACTTCGCATTTTCCGAATCTCTTTCACAGGCATGAGCTCAGTGGCACTTTGCAACAACTGAGGGATATGAGGAGTTTCACGGAAGGACAACAAACTGAGGGCTTAAGTCACAGCCACTAGAAAGTGGAAGGGTCAGAATCCCGTGTTGTCTTAAGTCCATCACACAGCATACTGCCTGGTACTCACGCAGGATTTTTCTCGGTCACCTTGCCAGTGGGAAACCTTGAGCCCAGGGCTCCCAGCAGGAGGTACCACCCCGCCCATTCAGCCGGCGGAACTGCGCCTGGCTTGCACTCCAGTGTGGATCTTGCAGCCCCCACGCGCGGCCCGAGCGGGAGGGGGTGTGTGGGCGAAAGAGTGCGGGTCCCGCTGGCCTCCCAAGTGTTGGCACAGGAGCAGTCTCCATGCAGGGCTAGTGACTGGCATGTCTCAAGCGACTCCCATGGTGGACTCCGGCATGCAGATGAGGGGATCGCGGTGGCACGCAAACAGGAAAGCCTGCAACCCCAAAGCCTCAGAGAGGGTGTTAACAGTGTGCTAAGAGCTGTTTCAGTCCCGCCACAGCCTGATGAACAGGGGCATGTTAACAGTTCTGTCAGTGCCCTTGCCCCACTCCAGCCCATGGCTTGGGGTTGATCTGGCCCCACTGCTTTCTGTCATGTGGGGCGACTGCTGAGCTCCGAAGGGGGGCGGGGCGGAGGGCTACAGTGTTACTGCCGCCTTTGCACCTGCATTCGGAGGGAGGGGTCCCGAGTTCTTAGTCCGCTTCCAAGAAGAATGAGATTATGCTGACTATGGAAGGGTGAGAAGGACAGAAAAGAGTTTCATTGAGTGATGAAACAGCTCTCAGGGAGAGGGACACAAGAGTGGTCCCCCACTTGGTCTTGTGGTCTCTCCCTCTTAGTGTGGCTGGGTCTGGGGCTTTTGTGTGCTCAGAAAGCGGGAGTGAGTGCTGTTGGTTTGTGAGTATCCAAAAAGGCTAAAACAAAGGGACCATTTAAAAGTGGGCATGACTGTAAAAAAACAAATAGGAAAGAGTAGGTATATGTAAAATAGGTGAAGGGTAAGGATCAATCAGAGGAAAGCATGCCACATGGAAAGAGAGGTTCTCAATCCAGTTCCTATGCTTATCCAAGACTTTTAGCTTGGCTTTCAGGCTTTAAACTGCCTTTGGCTAGAAGGTGGGGTTTCACCGGACCCCCCTGGATCTGCTTTGTCGTTCAACTGCCTCCTGCCACTATCAGTACATGAAAGACAGTATTAAACTAAGGCCAGAGCAGTGGAATACGCCTGTTATCCCAGATATTTGGGAGGCCAAGGCAGGTGGATCACCTGCTCAGGAGTTCCCAGCCAGCCTGGGCAACATGGCGAAACCCTGTCTGTACAAAAATTACAAAACTTAGCCAGGCACGGTGGCCTGTGCCTGTATCCCCTGCTACTCTGGTGGCTGAGATGGGATTGCTTGAGCCCAGGAAGTTAAGGCTGCAGTCAGCCATAATTACACCACTGCACTTGAGCCTGGGCGACAGAGAGAAACCCTGTCTTGAAAAAACAAACAAACGCATTAAACTAGATATTAGACATTTTAAAACTCAATTGCCCATATTTTCACTGGACAATTTTAATTTAGATTGCCTACATTTTTTTAGACTAGATGTAATATATTTTATGTAGCATACTAAATATCATATATTTATGTCACCCGATTTGTTTGGTCTTTGTCTCAGGTTTTTGGCAAGGAGCTTCTAAAACCTTTAGAATTTCTTTCCTTTTTTTTTTTTTTTTTTTTTTTTTTTTTCCATGAGACAGAGTTTTGCTCTGTATCCCAGGCTGGAGTGCAGTGGCATAATCTCGGCTTGCTGCAACCTCTGCCTCTCAGGTTTAAGTGATTCTCCTGCCTCAGACTCCCAAGAAGCTGGATTATAGATGCCCACCACCACACTTGGGTGATTTTTGTATTTTTAGTAAAGACAGGAGTTTCACCATGCTGGCCAGGTTGGTCTTGAACTCCTGACCTCATGTGATCTACCTACCTCAGCCTCCCAAAGTGCTGGGATTACAGGCATGAGCCACTGTGCCTGCCCTGGAAAGAAATCGATTCTACATCATAGCAGAGAATGAAGTGAATTCCATTGTCCAACTGCTTCATAACGATTTTGTTCTAATAAGATAATCTTTGTCCTTTCATGTCCCTGAGTTCAGCAAGGAGCACTTTGATATTGTCCCGGCTCCCAGAGCAGCTGTCTGTCTCTATTTCCAGTTTGAAGGCAGCATCTCCCCTTTCTCCATGAACACAAATGCCATCCAGCTGATGGCTGATGACTGTCTTCTTAGGGCTGCAGATGGTCACTTTACCAGTTGAAGAAAGAGCTGTGCCCATATTTGTCTCAGTCAAATGCTTTTCTTGAATTCCACAAATAGGTCTTCCCTTATCTGAATCAGCTGCCAGCATCATGCACACTTATACACACACACACAC
>NW_022436964.1:8736131-8852269 GCF_009761245.1 Sapajus apella
CCTGGAATTTCTTTTCTTTTTTTTTTGAAAGAAAGAAAGAGAAAGAGAAAGGGGGAGAGAGAACAGGAGTCTTGCTCTATTGCCCAGGCTGGAATGCAATCTAAAAATAGGTATTAAAAACCTCTTTTATGCCGATAATTGTGCTTAACAGCGGAGACAGGAAGGAATAAGGGAAGAAAATAACAAACAAACAGCCAACCAATATTTCATTTAAGTCTGTGAAATGCTATGCAAATGCTGAAGAGTGATTTACTTCCAATTATGTGGTCACTTTCAAAATAGGTATAATGTGATACTGAGAAAAATGTATGTTCTGTGGACCTGGGGTGAAGAATTCTATAAATATTCACCGAGTTTACTTGTTCCAGGTCTGAGTTCAAATCATAGGTGTCCCTGTTAATTTTCTATCTCATTGATCCGTCGAATATTAACAATGCGGTGTCAAAGTCTCCGGCCATTATTGTGCGGGAGTCCAAGTCTCTTTATAAGTCATTAAGAACTTGTGTTATGTATCTGGGTGTTCCTATACTGGGTGCGTATATATTTATGATCATTGACTCCTGTTGTTGCATTGATCCTTTTACCATTATGTAATGTCCTTCTTTGTTTCTGTTTGTCTTTGTTACTATTAAAGTCTATTTTGTCAGAGACGAAAGTTACGACTCCTGTTTTTTTTTTTTTTTTTTTTTTGCTCTCCATTTGATTGGTAAGTCTTCCACCAACCCTTTGTTTTGAGTCTTTGTGTGTCCTGCTTATGAGATGGATCTGGATACAGCGAACCGATGGGTTTTGACTTTTTATTCAATTTGCCTGTCTTTGATTGGGGCATTTAATCCATTTAAATTTAGGATTAATATTGATATTTGTGAGTTTAATATTGTCGTTTAATGCTAGCTGGCTATTTTGCCCATTAGTTGATATAGATTCTTCATTATGGAGATACTTTTTACCTTTTGGTAAGTTTTTGGGATGACTGATACTGGTTGTTCCTTTCTGTATATAGTGCTTCTTTCAGAAACTCTTGTAAAGCAAGCCTGGTAGTGGTGAAATCTCTGAGTATTTGCTTGTTCGTGAAAAATGTTATTTTTCCTTCATTTATGAAGCTTAATTTGGCTGGATATGAGATTCTGGGTTGAAAATTCTTTTCTTTGAGGATATTGAATATTGACTCCCACTATCTCTAGTTTGTAGGGTTTCAGCTGAGAGATCTGCTGTGAGTCTGATTGATTTCCCTTTATAGGTAATCTGACCTTTCTTTCTAGCTGCCCTTAGAATTTTCCCCTTTATTTCAACCCTGGTGAATCTAATGATTATGTGTCTCGGGGTTTCTCTACTTGAGGAATATCTTTGTGGTGTTCTCTGTATTACCTGAAGTTGAGTATTTTCCTGCCTTACTAGGTTAGGAAAGTTTTCCTGAATAATATCCTGAAGAATATTTTCCAGCTTGGGTTCATTCTCTTCATGACATTCAGGTACACCTATCAAACGTAAATTAGGTCTTTTCACATAGTCCCACATTTCTTGGAGACTTTGTTCATTCCTTTTTACTCTTTCTTTTCTAATCTTGTCTTCTCGTTTCATTTCATTAAGTTGGTTTTCGACCTCTGATATCCTTTCTTCTCCTTGATCAATTCGACTGTTAAAGCCTGTGCATACTTCGCGGAGTTCTCGTATTGTATTCTTCAGTTCCAATAATTCACTTATATTCCTCTCTAGATTGTCTATGCTCGTTAGGATTTCATCAAACCTTTTTTCAAGGTTCTTAGTTTCTTTACATTGGGCTAGAACATGTTCTTTTAACTCACAAAAGTTTGTTATTATCCACCTTCTGAAGCCTAAATCTGTTATTGGAATGCACTCGTTCTCCATCAGGCCTTGTTTGCTTGTTAATAAGGAACTGTGATCCCCTATAGAGGGAGAGGCATTCTGATTTTGGGCACTCTCAGCCCCTTCACGCTGGTTTCTTCCCATCACTGCAAATTCATCCACCTGTCGCCCCTGCAACTACCAACTCTCAAATTAGGTCTCTGAGTGGACATCCAACTTGTTGATTCCCAGAGCTGGTCTCTGAGCAACCCACTGCCTGGCCAAAACAGCGGCGCCAAGATTCGTGGCGCCTTTCTGCCCGGGAATCCTGGCCCAGCCTCCCTCCCAAGTTCCTACTTCAATCAGCCAAATAGGCAACTCTGCCTTCCTGGAGCTCCAAACCTCGACCAAAAGGGGGCCCAGTCCCGCCCACTCTGCACCAAGAACCGCCGCACCAACAAAACCGCCGCACCGGCCACAAGAGTCCCACTGGCCTGGCGACCAGGCTCCTCCGCTGGGGCTCCTCCGCAGGGGCTCCTCCCCTGGGAATCCCCCGGTCCGCGAGCAACAAAAACTCGTCTGAAAGTGCGGCATCCTCTCGTTCTCCGCGCTCTCACTGGGAGCCACAATCCTGAGCCGCCAGCAATCAGCCATCCTGGATCTCGACTGCCCTGGAATTTCTTAAGGGATAGGAGTCTTTGCTGTGCTAATGAGTTGATAATGGCAGGCTCTCAGGTGGCTTCAGGAAGGGTACTGGTCACTGGAAAGACCAACCACTTAATTTGAGGGTTGGCGCTTTGATATCAGCCTGACCTCCTGACTTCAGAGGGGACTGGGGCTGGAGATTGAGTTCAGTTGAGTAGACAGTGATTAAATCAATCATGCCTAGATAATGAAACCCCAATAAAAGACTCTGGCCACAGAAGCTCAGTGGGGTTTCCTGGTTGGTGAACACATTGATGGGCTGGGAGGGAGATGTTTCCTGATTTTAAGAGGAAAGAGCAAGAAAGCTCTGTGTTCCCTCCCAGATCCCGCCCTATGTGTAACTTTTATAATAAAATTGTAATCATAAGCATAGCACTTTCCTGAGTTCTGTGAGTTTTCCTAGCAAGTTATGGAAACTGAGTGGATCATGGGACCCCCAAATCTGTAGCGAGTAGATCAGAGTGTGGATGACCTGGGGTCCCTACTGAGGGCTGGCATCTGACATGAGGGCAGTCTTGTGGAGGACTGAGCCTTACCTTGTGGAGTCTGATACTAACCCAGGTGGTTAGTGTCAGAACTAAATTTCAGTGCACCTAGTTGTTAGCCCATTTGGGAATTTTGCCAAGACATTTTAACATATTCATTCACTTTCCTTCCTCTGTAATAGATGGTCAATTTAGAAAATTTAGATATGAGAAAGTAAAAGTCATCTGTAACTCCACTACCCAAATTGAGCTACTTCAATATATATTCTTTCATTCTTTTTCCTGTGTATGTGTGTGCGTGTTACTTTAAGAGATGAGGCCAGGTGCAGTGGCTCATGCCCATAATCCGAGCATTTTGGGAGGCCAAGGCAGGCCGATTGCTTGAGGTTAGGAGTTCGAGGCCAACATGGTGAAACCCTATCTTTACTAAAAATACAAAAATTAGCTGGGTGTGGTGGCATGCACCTGTATTCCCAGCTACTCAGGGGGCTGAGGGATGAGAATCGCTTGAGCCTGGGAGGCGGAGGTTGCAGTGAGCTGAGACTGAGCTACTGCACTTCAGCCTGGGCCACAGAGCAAGACTTGGTATTAAAAAAAAAAAAAAGGAGGGCTAGCTGGCCAGGTGCAGTGGCTCATTCTTGTAACCCTAGCACTCTGAGACACCAAGGAAGGAGGCTTCAGCTTCGGAGTTCCTGACCAGTCTAGGCAACATAGTGAAACCTCGATTCTACCAAAAAAGAAAAAAAAAATTGGTTGAACATGGTGGCAAGCACCTTTAGTCCCAGTTACTGAGGAGGCTGAGGTGGAAGAATCACTTGAGTCTTTGAGGTAAAGGCTACAAAGAGCCATGATCACACTACTGCACTCCAGCCTGGGCAACAGAGAGAAACTCTATTAAAAAAAAAAATGAGGGCAGGTGCAGTGGCTCACACCTGTAATCCCAGCACTTTGGGAGGCCGAGGCAGGTGGATCACAGGTCAGGAGTTTGAGACCAGCCTGGCCAACATGGTGAAACCCCGTCTCTACTAAAAATACAAAAATTAGCTGGCTCTGGTGGCAGGTACCTGTAATCCCAGCTACTCAGGAGGCTGAGGCAGGACAATCGCTTGAACCTGGGAGGCAGAGGTTGCAGTGAGATGAGATCGTGCCATTGCACTCCAGCCAGGGCAACAAGAGCGAAATTTTGTCTGAAAAAAGAAATTGAATTAAAATACTATTCCTTACTAGCCTTTGGGTGATGTTTTTCATATGAACTTTTGTGATGGTTCAATGTCCTTTTTAATTGAAAGTTCTAGAGCCAGGGGCGGTGGCTCAGGCTTGTAATCCCAGCACTTTGGGAGGCTGAGGCGGGTGGATCACAAGGTCAAGAGTTCGAGACCAGCCTGGCCAAGATGGTGAAACCCTGTGTCTAATAAAAATACAAAAATTAGCTGGGTGCAGTGGCACACGCCTGTAATCCCAGCTACTCGGGAGGCTGAGGCAGGAGAATTGCTTGAACCCGCGAGGCAGAGGTTGCAGTGAGCCGAGATCATACCATTGCACTCCAGCCTGGGTGACAGAGTGAGACTCCATCTCAAAAAAAAAAAAAAGAAAGAAAGAAAGAAAGAAAGTTCTAGAACAAGTACGTTTGTGTTGATTTTGGTTATGGGATGGCCAATTTCATTTTTACTGTTTTCTGAGATGGGGCGCATGAATCCTCTTTGTCTTGACACCAATAAGAAACTTTTGACTTTTTCATTTTGAATAGGGCCCAAAAAGGGATTTAGTTATCTATCATCCAGTTTTACATTGTTCAGAGTGCTCTGTGATACAGAAAGACTTTAAGGCCCAGGTCCTGTCTATTTTTTTCTCCTTTTTTTTGAGATGAAGTTTATTATAAACATTTTGGGCTACCCCAAGATCCAGCCTTACCTGAAGTCTGCCAGTCCACGTTAATTACTGTACCTATTATCCATTTATTGCCTCTCAGTTCCAAATTCATTCCTTATCTACTCTGTGAAAATGGAGCTGGGTCTTTTCAATATTGTTCCTGAGCATGGTAGTGGGGGCGGCGGGGGCGGCGGGGGCGGCGGGGGCGGCGGGGGCGGCGGGGGCGGCTGTGGAGGAAGTCGGCTCAGCCAGGCAGTTTGAGGAGCTGCTGTGCCTCAAAGCCAAGTCCCTCCTTGTGCTCCATGTCTGGGCACCAGATGAACGAAGTTATGGCAGAGTTGGCTAAAAAACGTCCTCAAGTTTCATTTGCGAAGTTGGAAGCTGAAGGTGTTCCTGAAGTATCTGAAAAATATGAAATTAGCTCTGTTCCCACTTTTCTGTTTTTCAAGAATTCTCAGAAAATCGACTGATTAGTTGGCGCGCATGCCCCAGAGTTGACCAAAAAAGTTCAGCGGCTTGCCTCTAATGGCTCCTTCCCACCCAGCGCTAATGAACATCTTAAAGAACATCTCAACCTTCGCCTAAAGAAATTGACTCATGCTGCCCCTTGCATGTTGTTTATAAAAGGAACTCCTCAAGAACCACACTTTGGTTTCAGCAAGCAGATGGTGGAAATTCTTCACAAACGTAATATTCAGTTTAGCAGTTTTGATATCTTCTCAGATGATGAGGTTCGACAGGGGCTCAAAGCCATTTCCAATTGACCTACCTATCCTAAGCTCTACGTTTCTGGAACGCTCATAGGAGGACTTCATATAATTCAGGAGCTAGAAGCATCTGAAGAATTAGATACAATTTGTCCCAAAACTCCCAAGTTAAAGGAAAGCCTCAAAGGGCTGCACATAAAGCTTCTGTGATGCTCTTTATGAAAGAAAACAAACAAGAAGCAAAATGTGGATTCGGCAAACAAATTCTGGAAATACTAAGTAGTACTGATGTTGAATATGAAACATATGATATATTGGAGGATGAAGAAGTGCGGCAAGGATTAAAAGCTTACTCAAATCGACCGATGTATCCTCAGCTGTATATGAAAGGGGAGCTGGTGGGAGGATTGGATATTGTGAAGGAACTGGAAGAAAATGGTGAATTGCTGCCTATACTGAGAGGAGAAAATTAATAAATCTTAAACTTGGTGCCCAACTATTGCAAGAAATATTTAATTACATTGGGAGCAGTTCACGATTTAGTCCTCAGAAATCGACTAGGAATAGAAAAATCCTGCTTACTTAGTTACATGTTTTGTGTATTTCACAATGTCAGGCTAAACAAATGTATGTTACATTTTTGTCCCACCAAAAATAGAATGCAATAAACATCTTCCATCTTATTAATGATAAAAAAAATTATTACTTTGCCTATTGCCATAATGTTAACCTGTGTCAGTCATGAAACCTGGAGAGACACTACAGGGAGAAGCAACTTTTTCCCCCTAGTTCCAATGTGTGCCCGAGGTGGGCTCCTGCTGCACAGACTGCTTCCCCAGCACCCAGGTCTGGGTTCCAGGTTCTGCTTAGCTTTTGAAAAATGCATGGACTTTTAAAGTATTGAAAAACTAGATACTTTTTATAAGATTAAACAAAATATTATAGTCTGATTTTGGCCTGCCTATGAGAATGGATATTCAATTCACTAGGAAGGCAAAATGGCCTCTTCAATTCCTCCCCAACCCCTGCTGGCTTCTTTATTTATTTATTTATTATAAAGATGGGGTTTCACCATGATGGCCAGGCTAGCCTTGAACTCCTGACCTTAAAAAACATCACAATTCAGAAAATGTTTACACAGTCAATTGCCACACCTTTGATTCAAAGGCAAACCATTCTCTGTAATCTCTAGCATCTAGTGCCGAATGCACGTTAGAAAGTAACATGTCAACAAATAGTTCTGATGTGGTAAATTTTACTGTGAACCAACTCTGTCAGGTTCAAGGAAAAGCAAGCCTTTGATTTAACAGATTATTTCAGATTGTATTTATAAACACCAACAACAAAAAGGATACCGTCTTAGTAAATTCCTTGCCATCAAATTAACTTCTGTGGATTTCATCAAACTGTGTCATAGCTTACATTATTCCTGGAAGAATTGTTGAATCCCCATCTCATGGAAGCATGAGAAAAAAAGTGTAACATCATCTGTGCCTATCTCATTGCAGATTTGTGGCCAACATGCCATTTTGCAGTACAAATTAAGCAATTCTTTTATTCATTAAAATCTTGTCAAAACTGGTAACTGTTGTAATCTTCCAAACAGTCTTTGTGTGAGCAACACGGCTGTTTATTCATCTGGGTGCAGGTGGGCTAAGGCCGAAAAGGCCTTGAACTCCTGACCTCAAGTGATCCACCCGCCTCAGCCTCCAGAGTACTGGGATTACAGGCATGAGCCACTGTACCTGGCCAGAACTCTTAAAACTCAAAAAGAAGAAAGTGAACAACCTGATGATTTTTTTTTTTTTTGAGATACGGTCTTGTTCTGTTGCTTAGGCTGAAGTGCAGTGGCACAATCATGGCTCACTGTAGCCTTGATCTCCCAGGCTCAAGTGATCTTTCTACACCAGCCTCCCAAGTAGCTGGAATTACAGGCACGTATCACCCATGCCCAGCTAATTTTTAAAATATTTTCTGTAGATATAGGGTCTCACTGTGTTGCCCAGGCTGTTTTGAACTCCTGGGCTCAAACAATCCTCCCACCTTGGCTTCCCGAAGTGCTGGGACGAGCCACTGCACCTGGTCCCTGATTTTTGCAATGAGCAAAAGGCCTGAACAGACACTTCACCAAAGACGATATACAGATGGCAAATAAGCATATGAAAAGATGCTCCACATCATATGTCATCAGAGAAATGCAAATGACCACTATACGCCTATTGGAAGAGCCCAAATCCAGAACACTGACCACATCAAGTTCTGGCAAGGATGTGCAGCATTAGGAGTTCTCCTCCATTGCTGGTGGGAATACAAAATGGTATAGTCATTCTGGAAGACAGTGCAGCAGTGTTCTATAAAACTAAACGTACTCTTACCACATGGTCCAGCAATTGTATTCTTTGGTATTTACCCACATTAGTTGAAAACTTATATTCACACAAAAACCTGCAGGTTGACGTGTAGAGCAGCTTTATTCAGAATTGCCAAAACTTGGAAGCATTCAAGACATCCTTCAATAGGTGAATAAGAAAATCAAGTGTGACACAAAAAATACAGTGTGATACAAACAGTCAATGGAATATTATTCTATGCTAAGAATAAATGAGCCATCAAGCCATGAAGATGTGGAGGAACCTTAACTGCATATTTTTGAGTGAAAGAAAATGCTAATGCTTTATAATTCCAACTATATGTCACTGCGGAGAAAGCAAAACTATGAAGACAGTGAAAAGATCAGTGGTTGTCAAGGATTAGGGGTGAGGGAGGGATGAATAAGCAAAGCACGGAGGATTTTTATGGCAGTGAAAACACTCTATATGATAAGATAATGGTGGATACAGGTCAGTATCCCTTTGTCCAAACCTATAGAATGTATAACTCCATGAGTGAATCCTCATGTAAATTACAGACTTTGGGTGATGATGCATTTACGTAGAAATATCAGTTGTAACATGTACATTCTAGTGCCTAGTGCAGGATGTCTAGAGTGAAGGAGGCTGTGTATATGTGTGTTGAAGGTCAGGGAGCATATGCGAACTTTCTGTACTTCTCAATTTTTCTGGGAACCTAAAAAAGTCTTTTTTCATTTTTTGAGACGGAGTTTTGCTCTTGTTGCCCAGGATGGAGTGCAATGGCACGATCTTGGCTCACCGCAACCTCCGCCTCCCGGGTTCAAGAGATTCTCCTGCCTCAGCCTCCTGAATAGCTAGGACTGCAGGCATGCACTATCACGCCTGGCTAATTTTTATATTTTTAGTAGAGACAGGGTTTCACCATGTTGGTGAGTCAGACTGGTCTTAAACTCCTGACACCAGGTGATCCTCCTGCTTCGGCCTCCCACAGTGGTGGGATTACAGGTGTGAGCTGCGGCACCCTGCCTTCATTTTATTTTTCTATAGTGAAACATATGTTCAAAGGAAGCACCAAATAGCAGTATTAACTTTCCAAATTAGGACAGTCTTTTTATCAAATACTTTTGTGATTGAGGAAGAAGGTAGAATGCAATAGCCATGCCTCACCAAAGAACCAAATCCAAACACATGAAGCAATGAGCAAGACAAACATTGCTGAGTACAGAATTCTCCCGAGCCTAACACAGGGGCTGATGAGCCTTATTCCCTAGTTTCATTTTCCATTTGCATTTCTTGTTTCATGGTCACTGCAGTTCTAGGTACATATCAGTAAAAAGCAAAATGGTAATACGCCACCTTGTGGATGAATGAGGAATGAAATTCTTGTAGTGCTTTCGGTTTTGGTGGTGAGAATTTAACATTGTATCTGCATAGTTTTTCCCCTGGTAATACAAGCGATTTTTGCTCAGTGCAAATAAAATAAAATAACAACAACAACAACAACAAAAATCAAAAAGCCACACAGGAAATACACAAAGAACAGTAGGTACTCAAATATTTGTGGAGTATAGATTTTTAAAAATTAGTGATCATCACACCCTTGATTTGGAGTGGACCCTATTAAAGCATCCAACAAGATTGAAGGAAGGAATACCTTTTTCTATAACATTTAATATTTTAGGTAGGCTCTTGGTTTTCAGGCCTGACCTGACATTAGAATCTAATTTTCCAGATATACTTTTAATGTCTCTTATGGGTAGAAGTTAACAAAATTTGGTTTACATTCCATGCAGGTATAAGAATTATTTATTAGAACTATTGACAACCTTCCATTTCCATATGTGAAGTGTATTTATTAAGCCATCAAGGCCAGGCACAGGGGCTCATGCCTGTAATCCCAGTACTTTGGGAGGCTGAGGCACGCCGATCGCAACGTCAGGTGTTTGAGAGCAGCCTGACCAACTCAGAGAAAACTCATCTCTACTAAAAATACAAAAATTAGCTGAGTATGGTGGCCCATGCCTGTAAATCCCAGCTACTCAGGAGGCTGAGGCAGGAGAATTGCTTGAACCTGGGAGGTGGAGGTTGCAGTGAGCTGAGATGGCACCACTGCACTCCAGCCTGGGTGACACAGCAAGACACCATCTCAAAAAACAACAGTAACAACAACAGCAACAACAAATCAATTAGCCAAACAAACATTTGACTGTGGACAATTATGAGGTAGCTGTATAGAGCAGACAGACCTGGAGGTCACTTACTTCCTCTCCCAGAAAAGGTGATCTTAGGGCCATTGTCAAAGGGATGGAGAGCTTCTCAGCATTTTGTAGATTCTCTGTTTTCTTTTGGGTCTAGCAGGTAGCAGGTTCTCAGTCCGTTTTCTTTGTTGCAAAATAACAATGTTAGACCAGATGAGTAACTTACAATCTGTGTGCTTCAAAAAGTTATTCAAAGCACACTTCATTTAAAAATGTATTTTATGAAGTTAGTTTTCAAAATGTTTTTTAAAATATATGTTTTCTAAATTTAATAGGATAAAACAGTACAAACAGTAATATGAACCAAATTTGGATGTAATGGAGAGTGTTGAAGGAAATCCGGATGTGTTAACCAAAAAATATGCCTCTTTGACATAAAGATGTTTAAGCTAAGAGCAAGTGGGAAGAGGCAGTTACAGGAAAGCTCTCTGCCCTTCCTCTGTTTACCTAGAAGCAGGACACAGATTTACAAAGACAAAGGTGCCCTTCTTCCCTCTCTACCTGGAAGGACAAAGGTTAATCACTGAAGACAACTTTAGACCACACCTGAGTGGAGATGCCACAGCAGGAATCTCCATTAACAAGCTTTGCTAAGTGAATTTTATCTACCATTTATTTGCCTTCCCACAATTTGCCAACTCTAGAGACCCAAAGTTCTTTTCTTCTGTCTTGTCCTTTCTTTAGAAATTTAGCGTGTTTTTTGTTTGTTTATTTGAGACAGGGTCTTGCTTTGTCACCCAGGCTGGCGTGCAGTGGCATGATCATGGCTCACTGCAGCCTCGACCTCCTGGGCTCAAGGGGTCCTCTGGCCTCAGCCTCCCAAAGTACTGGGATTATAGGTGTGAGTCATCGTGTTGAGCCTTAATGTTCTTTATTGAAGTTTATAGAAACTAGAGGTCTGAGTCACCTCTTTGAGAACTATTCATTCCCTGGGCATCTCCCAATGCATATAAAGTATACATGATCATAAACATGTGTTTGCTCTTGCTTTGTTAATCTGTTTGTTGTTACAGCGTTCTTTCTAAGAACTCATTAGGGTTGAGGAAATAAAAGTAGTTTTCTTCCTTTACACCTTAAACTTAGTTAATGAGTTCTTATTGAGTAAATTTGCACTATATGAAGTAAATTTTGTGAGTCTGAAACACAAATACATTTGTGGTTATAAAATAACACTTGTTTTTATGGCATGGTGGTATACACCTGTAGTTCCAGCTATGCAGGAGGCTGAGGGTGGCAGATGGCTTAATTCCAGGATTTCGAGGCTGTAGTGTAAGCTTGCCTGTGAGTAGCCACTGCACTCCAGCCTGGGCAACATAGCGAGATCCCATCTCTCAAATAAATACGTAAGTAATTAAATAAAACATTATTTATATTCTATATTGGGCTTTTATGTAGAATTTTACATGTCTGTTTTCCAAGGTAGAATTCTGAAGACATTTACACTCAACCAGCTTATTTGGACTGTAGTCTGGTTATAATGCATTTCTCTACTACAGACTAACAGGTAATCATCATTATAATAGCCAATACAGAAGGCTTACTACACATTACACACTGATTTAGTGGCTTCACATGCAATAGGTCTTAAATCTTTCAAATGCTTTATGGGGTGCTATGGTGATTATTTCTTTCTCGCAGACAGGAAACTGGTGTAAGAGCCAGAGTCCCTCTTACCTACTACTAAGCTCTATCACCCCTCAGTAGAGCTTGGTCGTTCTGGTTTGCTTTTGCACATCCCTGTCTTGGAAATACGATCGCGACAACTCTCCCTAGCTAGACATGTTTATTTCCTCTTCTCTGTTTTGTCGATTCACACACATCCCAAGGCTCCAGCTCAAGTCCTACCTCTCTGGAAGGCATTGTCAGGCATACCTGACTCACAGCGTTCCCTTGCTCTCTGGCCCACTGTAGCATTGTCTCATGGTACGAAGCCTGTTTAAACGAAGTCCCAAGAGTGAGTTAGAGGAACCGGAAAAGTTCCCTAGGGCTTCTGGGTAGAGAGTGTAGAGGCAGGAGCTGAGGGGTGTGATAGGGAGAATCTGTGAACAGTGGTTTAGCTTAGAGTCTTCCCCTAAAGACAAGGGGAAGCACAAAATGACTTTTAGTGTGATTTGATCGGATTGGCATTTTGAAAGATTACTGCAGCACAAAAATGAGGTTGAGATAGACCGGTGTCAAATCTAAGGCTGGGAGAACAGAGAGTTGGCTACACCTGTGCAGGTAGGCGGTAATGACTTGCATTCAGTGGGAGTAGGGGTAAAAATGGATTGAGAGAGACTTGGTAACTATTTAGATGTGGAAAGTGTGAACCTTGATGTGAGACTCTAAGTTGGCAATTTTTAGATTAATTTTTCAAAAACGAATAGACTATTTTTTAGAGCAGTTTTAGGTTGGCAACTGCTGTTGCTGTACAGTTCTACGGGTTTTGATACATGCATAACGTCATGTATTCATCATGACAGCATCATACAGAATGGTTTCACTGCCCTAAAAATCCCCTGTGCTTCACATTTATCCCTCCCTCCTGCCTCCAACTTCCCCAACCACTGATCTGCTTACTGTCTCTAGTTTTGCTTTATCCAGAATGTAATATAATTGGAATCATGGAGTCTGTAGCCTTTTCAGACTGGCTTCTTTCACTTAGTAATATGCAGTTGAGTTTCCTCTATGTCTTTTTGTGGTTTGATAGCTCATTTCTTTTTAGCACAGAATAGTATGGCATTATATGGATATAAAGCAGCTGTTTTATCCATTCACCTGTTGTAGTTCATCTCAGTTGCTGCCACGTTTTGCCCATTCTGAATAAAGCTGCTATAAATATCCGTGTGACACAAAATAAAAATAAAATAAAATAGAAATAAAATATCCATTGGCCTGGCACGGTGGCTCATGCCTCTAATCCCAGTTTTTGGGAGGCCGAGGCAGGCAGATCACGAGGTCAAGAGACTGAGACCATCCTGGCCAACATGGTGAAACCCTGTCTCTACTAAAAATACAAAAATTAGCTGGGCGTGGTGGCATGTGCCTGTAATCCCAGCTACTCAGGAGGCTGGGGCAGGAGAATTGCTTGAACCCGTGAGGTGGAGGTTGCAGTGAGCCGAGATCACACCACTGCACTCCAGCTTGGTGCCTGGCACCTGGCGACAAAGCAAGACTCAAAAAAAGAAAAAAAAATTCATTTATCTGTCCCACTTGCATTCAGTGGGAGTAGGGGTAAAAATGGATTGCAGTAAAAACAAATAGGTTTTTGTGTGGACATAAGAATTCTTTCTTCTATATCCTATACTGATTACACAGTAATTATACATATGACTTAACATGTAAATGGTAGTTTAAAAGATTGGAGCCTGACTGCCTCATCTTAAACATTCTACAAATCTCTCCTTTTTCATACGTTTATTTATTTATTTATTTATTTATTTATTTATTGAGATGGAGTATTACTCTGCTGCTCAGGCTAGAGTGTAATGGATCAATCTCGGCTCACTGCAACCTACGCCTCCTGAGTTCAAGCGATTCTTCTGCCTCAACCTCCCAAGTAGCTGGGATTACAGGCGTTTACCACCATGCTCAGCTAATTTTTGTATTTTTCTTATAGAGACAGGGTTTCACCATGTTGGCCAGGCTGGTCTGGAACTCCTGGCCTCAGGTGATCTGCCTGCCTCGGCCTTCCAAAGTGCTAGGATTACAGGCGAGAACCACTGTGCCTGGCCTATTTATTTTTTAGTGACAGTGTCTCGTTTTGTCATCAGTCTGGAGTGCAGTGGTTTAATCACAGCTCACTGCTGCCTCGAATTCTGGGGCTCAGGTGATCCTCATGCCCCAGTTTCCCAAGTAACTGGGGCTATAGGCACGAGCCACCAACACTTGGCTGAGTCTTGCTCTGTCACCCAGGCTGGAGTGCAGTGGTGTGATCTCTAGCTCACTGCAACTGCTGCCTCCCAGGTTCAAGTGACTCTCATGCCTCAGCCTCCTGAGTATTTGGGACCACAGGCAAGTGCCGCCACTCCTGGCTAATTTTTGTATTTTTTATAGAGATGTGGTTTCACCATGTTTCCCAGGCTGGTCTCCATCTCCTGAGCTCAAATGATCCACCAGCTTCGGCCTCCCACAGTGTTGGGATTACAGGCATGAGCCACTGCACCAGGCCCTGGCAGATTTTTAAATTTTTCTTTCTTACTTTCTCCCCTTCTTTTCTTTTCATTTTTTTTATTCTTCTCTCTCTAATTTTAATTTTTAAATTTTTTGTAGAGACAGAAGTCTCTCTATTTGACCTAGGCTGGTCTTGAACTCTTTGACTCAAGGGGTACTCTTGTCTCAGTCTCCCAAAGTGCTGGGATTACAGGTGTAAGCCACTATGCCCTGTCCATTTTTATAAGTTTAGGTTAGTGCTTTCCTCCAAAGCTGATGAGAGGATTACATGAGACAGTGTGCAAAGTACTTAGCATTCTATTAATTCTTAAAACTACCTCTCCTCATTTATCTACTATGACTCATTTAATTATTTTCTCTCATTTAATTCTCATACCTTCTTGGAACCTAGGGCTTAGTGGAGTAAGACCCAGGGATGATTTATCAAGTTCTCACCTCCAGGCTTTTCTTATTTGATGTATCACTGATGAAGTTAAAAATATGCCATTCTGGCATATTGACTATTTTGCATTAAAAGCACTTGAAAAACAGTAGATACAAGAAAATCATTCTGACCTCTTTTCTGTTTCTTAAAAGCAGATGAAATTACCATGTGAGCGACATCCTCCCTATATAAGAAGGAATGCAGCATAATCTTATCAAGGATGGGAGTCAAGAGTGAGAGAATACTGTGAAGACCTTATTAAAATAACTCTTAAGCCTCTCCAGATAATTTAATTGCTTTTCATAACTTGTTATTACTACTCTTACTACCGGTATTACTATTACCGTTATTGTCACTATTCTTTCTTTAATTCTGTATAGATAAGTAACTGACCATAACTGCTTCTTTAGGTCCTTCTCTCCCTTCCCTTCCCTTTCCTTTCACTATCCCTTCCCCTTCCCTCCTTTCCTTCCTCTTCTCTGTTTCTTTTAAGGGGTGGTGTCTCACTGTGTCGCCCAGGCTGGAGTACAGTGGCGGGATCACAGCTCACTGCAGCCTCCACCTCCTGGGCCCAATCAATCCTCTCGGGTCGGCCTCTCAAACTACTGGGCAAGAGCCACCGCGCCTGGCCTAGAACATAAATTTAATATCAGGTAAACATTATGAGAGTTACAGACAGGGAAGGTAGAAAGAAGACCACACGGTCTGGACAGAATTTTATACAAATGTATAGAGCAAAAAAGAAAAGAAGAATTAAGCTTATTTCTTTGGATTCCATTGATTAAAAAATTTTAAAATAAATAAAAAACGTCTTTGTCCTTGAGAGGTAGGAGGATGCACCTTCGTGTAACCTTGCACCCTGCATATCCTGTGAGTGATCCCTGAGCTACTTCCCAGGGTGCGTGCGTGTTTGCAGCTCCGAGGGGCGGAAGGCCTCTGTGTGCACTGCAGTAGAGGGACAGCCTGTGACCGGGCTTGGGAAGTAGTCCAGGAGGCAGCGTGGAGGGGACCGTCACCGCCCATCTCGGCCACCTTCCACTAGCCGCTGGGGTTAACAGCGTCACAGACAGGGAATGCTCCCCTGGAGCTTACATTCGAATATGTTAATAACTCCAGAACCTGGTCAGTGGTCCGGGAGGAGGACGACCGCTTCCGGTAGGGCGGCCAGGAAAAGCCTCTGTGAAGAGGCGATCTTTGAGCTGGATTTTGGAGCTTTAATGTTTAAAGAGCGAACGGAACGAGCGATGCCTGACGTTCAACACAGCGGTTGCCAAGGAGCTAAGAGCGTCCCGCTTTGGCGTCCGTATTATGAACAGGAGGAAGGGGAAGAAAACCCAGAATTGTTTGAGAATGGTGCTTTCGCGGCTCTCAGTAGAAAACGGGGTTCCCACGTTAGTTTCTATCGCCTGGGGCTGAAGCGAAGCCCGAGATCCAGACCTTAGGGCCCCGGGGCCGCAGCGGGAGCAGGGCGTGGCCCCAGCGAGGCGAGGCTACGGTGGGGGGCGGGTCTACGGAAGCCGAACGGGCGCGGGAGTTCGGCTGTGGAAGCGAGCGCAAGCCGGCGGCGCGGAGGCGGGCTTTGGGCGTCGGGCCGCCCCCTCCCCACACTCCGCCCACATTGGCATTTACTTCAGTCGTTGAGCTTGCTACCTCGCAGAGACGCAGCTCCGGAGCTACTGAGCGGCTTTTGCTGGGTCGGCGGCGTCAGGGATCCGCCGCGGCGTGTCGTTGGCGTCGCCCGGCCTCTGGTGCGCCCCCGCGGCAGGCAGAGGTCACACTCCTGCCCCCTGGCTGGTCTGGGGTCCAGGCACCGCGTCGACGGCGGCTCCACAGGACGCGCGGACCGGGCCGCAGCCCCTGCCCCGAGCGGACTGCATTATGAGGCACCTGCCTTACTTCTGCCGCGGCCAAGTGGTGCATGGCTTCGGCCGCGGCTCCAAGCAGCTGGGCATCCCCACGGGTGAGAGCCGGGCGGCACGAGGTCTCCGGGCGGGGTCACGTGGGTAGCGGGGAAGGCGGCAGCCGCGGACTCGGGGCCGGGTGGTGTGACCTCTGGGCCGCGGCAGACGGGACACCCTTCTTCCTCCACGAGCTCCTCCTCTGCGACTAAGGACCGTTGTTCAGGTTGAGGGAGCTGGTCCCTGCCCCTGGATTTGAGCTCGGCGGAACCGTGGTTGAAGGGTGGTGAGGGCGGGAAGCCGGAGATGAATCACGATCCCCGGTTGACGCCTCCCTGGCCAGCCAAGGCACAGTTGGCCAACATGGCGCTTGTCTTGCCCATTAGAGACGCACCGTGGGCCAGATCGGGTGAACTCGCAAGCTGGCTCTTAAGGTGGTTTTGTTTTTAATTTGTAATTAAATAGTGTCCAAATGATGACACAGTTGAATGAGATTCAGCTAGCCTCCTTAGTCTGTCTACATTAATTTCAGTAATTGAGACCTGACTGGAATTCGTCCTTAGAAATACACGCCAGGGCTGCGTTTTGACTTAAGTCAGCCTTGAGCTTGGGGCCTAGGCTGGTGTGTTTCAATAATAAGAAACTGGTGGTTCACGCCTGTAATCCCATCACTTTGGGAGGCCAAGGAGGGTGGATCACCTGAGGTCAGGAGTTTGAGATTAGCCTGGCCAACATGGTAAAACCGTGTCTCTACCAAAAATACAAAAATTAGCCTGGCATGGTGGTGCGTGCCTGTAATCCCAGCTACTCAGGAAGCTGAAGCAGAAGAATCGCGTGAACCGCGAGATGGAGACTGCAGTGAGGCGAGATCATGCCACTACACTCCGGCCTGGGTGACCGTCTCAAAAAAAAAAAAAAAAAAAAAGAAAAACTTTTCAAGTATCTGTTTAGGAAAGAACAGATTTGAAAAAAAAAAATCCATCTATTCTGGTAGTTGTTTTTTTCCTCCTACTCCAAGAGTGTGACTTTTTTTTGGAGAGCTTTATACACTTACCCGGTACTTTGTTTATAACCTAATCATGTGGATAGGAGAGGGAAATCTGAGCCGGAAAATGGAAGGATGGGATAGATAATTATAGACAGAGTTGTAGGAGTCTTGTGAATGTACATTATTAGCTTTGCTTGATTTTTACCAATGTTTGGTTTTTGTTATTATTATTTTGAGACAGAGTCTGGTTCTGTTACCCAGGCTGGAGTGCAATGGTGGGATGTGATCATAACTTACTGCAGCCTCCATCTGCTGGGCTCAAGTGACCCTCCTGCCTCAGCCTCTCTGGTAGCTAAGACTGTAGGTGCAGGCCACTCTGCCCAGCTAATTTTTTAATTTTTTAGTAGAGACAGGATCTCACTACGTTACCCGGGCTGGTCTCAAACCCCTGAGCTTAACATGAGCCTCCTGCCTTGGCCTCCCAAAGTGCTAGAATTACAGGCATGAGCCACTGCACCCGGCTACAGACATTTAATACAAAATTTATAATACTCAAAATATTTAATTCTGTTTTTAGCTAATTTTCCTGAGCAAGTGGTAGATAATCTTCCAGCTGATATATCCACTGGCATTTATTATGGTTGGGCCAGTGTTGGAAGTGGAGATGTCCATAAGATGGTGATGAGCATAGGCTGGAACCCGTACTACAAGAACACGAAGAAATCCATGGTAAGCATTATATTTGTCTCTGTAACTGAAAATGGTATGATGACTTAGAGTAACGTATTATAGCATTAGATGAAGAAATAGCTCATCAGTGGTAATCACAATGTGGCTCAAAAACTGGAATTTTGGGCAATCTCTGCCTTTTAATTGGAAAGTTTAATTCATTTGCATTTAAAGTAATTACTGATAAGGAGGGACTTCTGTTTTGCTATTTGTTTTTTATATGCCTTACAACTTTTATGTCCCTCACTTCTTCCATTACTGCCCTTTGTAGTAGTTTTTATTTTTATTTTTTTTGTAGCAACGTATTTTAATTTCCTTTCTCATTACTTTCTATGTATTTCTATAGATACTGTCTTTGTGGTTACCATGGGGTTTATATTTAACATCCTGAAATTCTAGAAGTTTAATTCAAGTTTATACCAACTTAATTTCAATAGCATACAGAGCTCACAAATTGCATCCTTTTTTTTTTCTCTTTTAAAAGATAAGGTCTCACTACGTTGCCCAGACTGGAGTGCAGTGGCTATTCACAGGCCAGGTTGTAGCACATCGTAGCTTCAAACTCATAGGCTCAAATAATTCTCCTCCTTCAGCCTCCAGAGAGCTGGGACTATAGGTGCATGCCACTGTCTGCATCCAGCTCAGATTATATCCTTATATATTGTGGTACCCAATAACAAAGATTAATAATTTTTTTATGCATTTGTTTTTAAAATTATGTAGAAAATAGAGTTAAAAACCAAAATTATAATACTGACTTTGATAATTGCTATGAAAGACTCACTTTACCAAAGATAAAAATGATTTAAAAGCATATTTCATAAAATTGAGCTTGCCACAATTAGTGCACTTCATTTACCATTTACTTCATACATCAATTAGTTGGTCACCCTCTTAAGATAAAACAGGTTACTACCTGGATGGTGCTTATTGATATAGTCCCTCATTGGTGCTTTTTGCTTTCCTTTTTAAACCACCTGAGGGTATGGTATACTTTTCTGCCGTACTCTTTTTACAGGACCCACACAACTTCAGTGTTTTATCTGTTAGATTTGGCTGAACCTTTTGTCAGCTGAAATGTGTGGCAAAAGCAAAATACAGTTAATCTAAATTTTGTTCTTCGTGGAGTTAATAGAAGTGAAGTGTGTCACTATTGGAAAGCTATGGAGTTAAATGCTGGTATAAGCAATAGTAACGACCCAGAGCTGCTTAACATTTTGCTTAGTATTTCAGTTATTTTTGAGTATTAATGATTTGAAAATTATTGTTTGGAGACAAGGAAAACAATGGAAAGATCACAAAATACTTTTCTGTTGAATGAGGAAGGAAAAGAAAGGGAGGGGACAATATCCTATGACTAATTTTTCTTTGGCTTCTCAGATAACAAAAATGTTATAATAGAGCCAGTTAACAAATGCCTTTTGAGTGTTAGGAAAAATAGAATTTGAAATCTAGGCATATCTTACCAGTGGAAAATTGAACTTCTGCTTGCCTTTGCCAGTAATGGACATCTGTGAACTGCCTGTGCAAGTCCTTTGCCCTTAAAAGAAATGTGTTGTCTTACTGACCTTAAATAAGTTCTTCATGACACAACTAGATTCACTTTCTTTGTTGGAACTGTGTACTGTATTACAAACTTCTTTCATCATGTTGCTTTTTTTTTTTTTCTTAAAGTCAATGGTGTATTGAACGGAGGTTTTTTTTTTTCTTCAGGTAGGGCCCTGCTCTGTCACCCAGGCTGCAGTACAATGATGCAATCTCAGCTCACTGCAGCCTCAAATTCCTGGGCTGAAGTGATCCTCCCATCACAGCCTCCCAAATAGCTAGGACCACAGGCATGTGCCACCATGCCTGGCTATTTTTAATTTTTTTTTTATAGTGATGAGGTTTCAGCATGTTACCCAAACTGGTCTCAAACTTTTGGGCTCAAGCAATCTCCTTCCTCAGCCTCCCAAGGTGCCAGGATCACAGGCATGAGCACTGCACCCAGCCTAGAGGTTCTTAATTTTTAATATAATCTAATTCAAGATTTTTCTTTAATAGCTAGTCGTTTATATAATCTGTTTAAGAAATCTTTGCCTACTCCAAAGTCATGAGGTACTTCTTTGTGGTTTTTTTCTAAATGCTTAATTAACTGACATATCTTCAAATTGATTTTTTTTTAGTATGGTATCTGGTAGAGATAATTAATACTTTTTTTCTTATGGATGTAGGATTGACCTGCTTATTCATTGAAAATACCATCCTTTCGCAACAGTGCTGCAGTATTACTTGGGACATAAATCAAGTGACCTTACATGTGTGTGAATCCAAAAATACACTCATACATACTTGGTCTGCTTGTCTTATCATAGGTCTTGATATCTAGTTGTATAAGCCCTCTAATTTTGTTCTTAAGATTTTCTTGGATAATTTTGGCTTTTCCATATACATTTTGGAAACACTTGTCAGGTTCTCCTATTTTTAAAAACTCACTAGGATTTTTGTTAGGGGCAGCATTGACTTTGTAGGTTAGTTTGGGAAGTTTGCCATTTCTCTCAATAGTGTCTTGTAATTGTCAGTGTCATGGTTTTGCATATCGTTTCTTTTTTTTTTTTTTTTTTTTTTGAGACAGAGTCTCACTCTGTTGCCCAGGCTAGAGTGCTGGAGTGCAATGGCGTGATCTTTGCTCACTGCAACCTCCACCTCCCAGGTTTGAGCAATTCTCCTGCCTCAGCCTCCAGTAGGCATGCACCACCATGCCCTGATGATTTTTGTGTTTTTAGTAGAGATGGGGTTTTACCATGTTGGCCAGGCTGATCTTGAACTCTTGACCTCAAATGAACTGCCCTCCTCGGTCTCCCAAAAGTGCTGGGATTACAGGCGTGAGCATCTGCGCCCGGCTGGTCTTAAATATCTTAGTTTCTTTTTTATTATTCAAATGTTTACTGAAAAGAAAGAATACACATCAAATGTATTGGTTCATAGCCCCAAAGCCATGGGGCACTTTATGTATCTTCTAACTCAAAGTGCCCCCTGCCCATTACAGACGAGAAAACTAAGCCCCACAAAAGCTAGTTATACAGTTAACCAAGTATGGGAACCCAGACTTTTGACTCTAAAGCAGTGCTCTTAACCACAATACTGCCCAGACGATTTAGCTGAACTAGATTTTAAGGCACTTTCTACCTCATGCAGCATTTTGCTTTAACATGCCCTATGCCCTTTTGCCACTTTGCTCCCTGATCAAGAAGCTGCATGGCTCCCCTGCGCCATCAGTTCTCAGCTCTGCCAAACTCTGAAGTTTCCATGCTTGTTATGTGTCAGAGATGTACAGACCTGACTGGCCTTACAACTAATTTTTTAGTAGTAACATCTTTTAATACTTTTCTCATTCCCTCTTTGGTGTCCTGTTTTCTCACCTTGATAAGATGCTTACTTCCTTGGATACATGTCAGGTTTTTCTTTTTTTTTTTTTTTTTTTTTTAAGTGACAGCAAATCATGCCAGACGCTGCCACCTCACTCAGGTTTATAAGACAGGGGCACAAATAGGAGCACTGGGAAAATTTAGGGGAAAACTGCACCTAGATTTTAACCTAAATCATTAAAAATTTAAGGAGTGTTGATTGTTTCATTTAAATTAACCCACCATAAACATGAAGGTATATTTCAGATTTCAGGTACACTGTAATCTGATAGCACTCTTTTTAACATTTCTTGACTATAGGAAACACATATCATGCATACCTTCAAAGAGGACTTCTATGGGGAAATCCTCAATGTGGCCATTGTTGGCTACCTCAGACCAGAAAAGGACTTTGATTCTTTAGGTAAGTTCTTATTTTAATCTTCTTAATTATCACTACTGCTCCTGCAGGTACCTCTACCACTACTACCAGGCAGGACTGATAACATTTGAGCGTTTAACATATGCCAGGCACTGTTTTAAGTGCTTTACATGAATTTATCTTCTTTTACCTGTGAGGGATTATTTTGCCTGTTTCCCAGATGAGGAAGTGGCACAGAGAGATTAACATTCTGAAAGTCATAAAGTAAGGTAGCCTAGCTTCCAACTTAGCAGGCTGGCTGCTTCTCTCCAGCAGTAAGAAGTTAATGAAATCTTTCAAAATGTGTGGTGTTTGAGATATAGTAAATCAGAGAACATTTGAAATAAATGTTATCAGGTATCTGTTAGTGTAGTGTGATACTTTCAACTCTGTTGTAAAGTTTCTTTTACAAGTATAAATACCAACCAAAAAGAATAGTGAATGCTTGTTTCCTCCATTTGATATTTGCAGTTTCCTCCATTTGATATTTTTGCCTATGCCTTTCTTTTAAATTATAAGATTAGGGACATATCTTTTTTTTTTTTTTTTTTGAGATGGAATTTTGCTCTTTCTAGCCCAGGCTAGAGTGCAGTGGTGCAATCTCGGCTCACTGCATCCTCCGCCTCCCAGGTTCAAGGGATTCTCCTGTCTAGCCTCCTCAGTAGCTGGGATTACAGGTGCCCGCCACCACGCCCAGCTAATTTTTCTATTTTTAGTAGAGATGAAGTTTCACCATGTTGGTCAGGCTGGTCTCAAACTCCTGACCGCAGGTGATCTGCCCAAAGTGCTGGGATTATAGATGTGAGACACCACGCCTGGCCTAGGGACATGTCTTTTGTGTACCATTGACTTAGGCCTGGAAGGAGTGATGGAACAAACATTCACTGGGTATCTACCCTGTGCGAGAGATACTACCAGCCTGTGAGTTTTTAGGAGAGGCTAAACAGGACTAGTAAAAAGTATGTTAACAGTTTTTCATCATTTTTATCTGGTATATTCTTTCTGCAGAGTCACTTATTTCAGCAATTCAAGGTGATATTGAGGAAGCTAAGAAACAACTAGATTTACCAGAACATTTGAAAATCAAAGAAGACAATTTCTTCCAGGTTTCCAAAAGCAAAACAATGAATGAACACTGATGAAAAATTGTATTTATTCATTCACTGTTTTCTAGTGTTTCTGTGTTTATTACTGTCCATTCTCATCTTGGTTATGTTGTAAGAATCAAACACTTTCCTACAGTTGTGAATTAAACAGTACAATGTAGTTACCATATCATGCGTCAACTGTTAAATGAAGCCCATCATGTCATAGCACTAAAAGATTCATTTAAAAATCAAGATTTAAAAAATGCATATTGATTAAAATATACCACTAGAAAGGTATTACTTGTGTGTAAGTACGGGTAAAAAGGCAAATCACTAGTTTGAGATGAAATATGAAATTTTCATGGTAAAATACCAGCATGTATGTACTTGTATAGTGTATACTTCTAAACAAAGAAGGCTTATAAAAGTAAATGCATTATGGCCAAGTGCAGTGGCTTGTGCCTGTAATCCCAGCACTTTGGGAACTGAGGTGGGAGGATTGCTTGAGTTCAAGACCAGTCTGGGCAACATAGCGAGACCCCATCTCTGTTTAAAAAAAAAAAAAAAAAAAAAAAAGGAAATGCATTATATAGAAAATTGATAGTTTATCATAAACCTACAGGGAAGAAACCCAGACTTTGCATTTTTGATATTTTGTGCATTAATACATTACAAACATGAAGATGTTTGTGAAATTTTGTTTTAGTCATTTTCTTTGAAGTCACATCATTGTACCATTTTCATTTTGTATAGAGCTACTTCAGTTCTAAGTCCTCTGGACTTCCCCTATCTGTTTTTTGTTGTTGTTGAAGACAGTAAAGTAAGTGTTTTCAAATCTGTATGTCTCCTTTTTGTTGGATAATGCTTCTTTTTAAGGGTAAATATTCTTGTTCTTCAACATTTTTCTTTGGTTCTTTTTTCCTTTTTTAGGAAAAACAAAACAGAGTTCATCTTTAGGTTTACATGTACCAATTTCTTAAAGAACACAAAATGTTTCCCTCACTAGCAAAACTATTTAAGGGCCAATTAAGCTATGAAATAGTTATAAAATTATTTATTTTTAATATTTAAGGCCTTGAAATTAATTTTGTTCCAAGGCAAATCTAAACTGGTGTAGCTGTATATGTGCAATATAATTTAATGCTAGTCTAAAAATTACTTGTAGCTTGAGGTAAAAGCATAACGTTTTAGTTAATAGTCTTCATACTGTGGATTTTTCCTCCAACTAACCAATATGTGGGAAATAAAGATTACAGATTCCTTTGGGCCCTCTCAAGCAGTACATTGCATCATTGTTCACTGTAGCAACAGATTTGGTGGTGATACGGGGATAGAGATAGAAACATAGAAGGTAATTTTAAAGTTAATTGATTATGAATCGTTTTCCCCTAATCTGCATAAATGAATTAGAACTGATTTTAATAAAAATACTTTATTTTGTGTAAAAAGTATTCAGAAAAACATCTAAAGCTGTTGGAGAAGAGGGACTCATAGATACAGTTGGATTGTGTTTTACTTTTTATTTCTTTATAAATGTCAAAAAGACGGTTTTTAATGTTAGAAATCCTATACTTGAAAGAAACCTCGGTTATCAGTGGCTTTATGAAGCAAAGTTAACAAACATGGGAAATGTGAAAATGTTTGTGTTTTGTCTGAATAGCTTGTTACTAAATACTCTCTTTAGGTGTGTGAAAGTTCGTTGTTAGGTTATTGTCCCTTTACATCTTATTAAATAGCCATTGCTTCTGAGAATCAGATCGTGTGGTGTTTGAGGGGTTAATGGTGTCTATATTTTTCAAAAACTTACAAGAAGTTACAGTAGTACCATTTTGATTAGTCGGAATGTTTTCAGGCCTTGAAATAAATTTTGACTAGGTGATATTTTTTCTTTCCCTGTGTCAGCTTGAATCTTTTATTCATTTCTAATTTATTGGCTGATTGCTACCCTCAGTGTGTTAAGTTGCCTGAAGAGCAAGTTATAGGTGGCAGCTGTAGTGAGAACCTGGCATGCAGCGGTAGTTCTACAACCAAGGGCATTGCCTTCAAGATCCCCTGTGTTTACGCCTGCAGCACTGTGACTGAGGTTTATTTGGAGAGCATTCACAGGGCATCACTACTAAAGTCCACTTCCTGAGAATAAGGGTTCCTGTTACATTTTGGAGTTATAAGAGCTACAAGAGTGTAGGTAGGTCTGGGTTCTCTTGCATAACTCCTGTTCCAAAACAGAGTTCTATTGTAACCTTCTAGTCTTTTGCCACCAACCCCATAATCAGCAACATTGAACTCATTTGCCTTTCTCTGTTGCATGCTGATACTCTTTCAACCCTCATCCCCAGGACTCTCATCTTCCTCAACTTTGGAGGCTTACAAGTCTGCAGTTAGAGCTTATCATGAAACATGATTCTGATTGGGAGACGGAAGTGGAAGTCTTGTCTTCAGAGATGGAGCGAAGAAACAAACCTATTCTGCCAAAAGAGATGACATCATAAACAAAAGCAGAAACAAATTGTAGTATAAACTCTGCATGTAATTTGGCAGATCCAGGGTTATCAGATGCAGAAATTGAAATGACTGTTTAATATATATAATGTAATAAAAGAGTAACAAAAATGGTCAAATGGCAAGGTGTATAAAAATTTGGCAGCTGTGCTGTGGCATGTGCCTATAATCCTAGCCATTTGGGAGGCTGAAGCAGGAGGATTACTTGAGACCAGAATTGCTGTGATGACCACTTGTGACTAGCCACTGCACTCCAGCCTGGGCAACATAGTAAGATCCTGTCTCTATTAAAATTTAAAGTAAAAATTGGGCAGATACTCAGGAATTGTCCAAAATAGAATTTACAGTTACAAAGAAAACTTGAAATAAAAAATTCAATGGACGGGTTAAATACATCTTATTGAGAATTAGTGAACTATAAGGCTTAAGTCTGTGACTGTGCTAGTGGCAGTTGGCTTTTAGGTCAGGTGATAACTGGAATTTGAACCCTAGCTTGTCTCTCAGGCAGCTCACTAAGGCTTTGGACATATCCTGTGCTTATTTTTCTTGTTCTGTGTATATTTGAGAGTGACCTACTTGACTATTGTCAGAATTTCCACTTTGGTTCCCTGAACATTACAAGGGCCAAGTAGAAGCCAGGATAGTAAAACACAAAAATGCTATATCTCCAGGAAAATTGGAGAGGTCATCATCAAAAATCCTGAAAGATTAGCTGGGTGTGATGTTGTGGGCCTATGGTTCCAGCTACTTGGTAAACTGAGGTGGGAGAATAGCTTGAGCTCAGGAGTTCGAGACTGCCGTATGCTCTAATCATGCCCATGAATAGCTACTGCACTCCAGTTTGGGCAGCATAGGGAAACCCTGTCTCAAAGAACAAAATGCTGGAAGTTTGAGGATAGGGGCTCCTATTATATCTGTTTAGCCTATACAGAAGTTTGCTAAATCTTGGAGAATGACTATTATCAGCTAATCAGGTGATTATTTCAACTGCAGCTATTGTTTAGGATATGTAAAAGTATCAGCAAATTTCTAAGGACTGCTGTAAGGAACATATTGAACACAATGCAAAGGAGAAAAATTAGGAATAAAAATGTGTCATAATGTAAAGCTGTTTTGTAATGAACGATAATGAATGTGACACAAACATTTGCCAAATGCAGCTAACAAAAGATTTATAGTTTTAAATAATATTAGATAAAGAAGTTTGAAGATGAGTCATGATCTAAGCTTTCATCTCAAAAAGCTAGAAAACAACGATAAAAGAAACCAGATACCTCACAAAAATATGTATGTATATACATTTCAGGAACAGGCAAAAGCCATCTACAGCGGGGGTTGACAACCCCAGGCCATGGATCTGGACCGTGGCCATGGATTAGTACATTAGGAACTGGGCCACTTAGCAGGAGGTGCAATGTGGACAAGTGAGCATTACCACCTGATATGGTTAGGCTTTGTGTCCCTACCCAAATCTCGTCTTGAATTATCCCCATAATCCCCACATGTCAAGGAAGAAACCAGGTGGAAGTGATTGAATCATGGGTGAAACCGCCAGCCTTGCGGAACTGTGAGTCAATTAAACCTTTTTCCTTCATAAAGTTCCCAGCCTTGGACAGTTCTTTATAGCAGTGTGAGAGAGGACTAATACATCACCTAAGCTCCGCCTCCTGTCAGATCAGCAGCAGCATTAGATTCCCAGGAGCATGAACCGTAACCTAAACTGTGCATGCAAGGGATCTAGATTGCGCATTCCTTATGATAATCTAATGAAGTGGAACAGTTTCATCCAGAAGCCATCTTTCCCACCCGTCCATGAAAAAACTTGCACGAAACCAGTCCCTGGTGCCAAAAAAGTTGGGGACCAGTGATTTATAGCAGGTTGATTACTGAGGACAGGGTTGACAGGAGGATCATAAGGTGTTGGGATCTTCTGTTTTACTGTCCTATTTCTAGATCGGGGCAATGGTTGCCTAATGGTTTCAAAGTGTGCTCACTTTGAAAATTTAAGTTTTATCCTTGTGTACAGACAAATAACAATGTTCTGTATAGGCCAGGTGCTGTGGCTCACACCTGTAATCCTAGCAGTTTGGGAGGCTGAGGTAGGTGGATCACCTGAAGTCAGGAGTTCAAGACTAGCTTGGCCAACGTGGTGAAACCCCATCTCTACTAAAAATACAAAAATTAGTCGAGTGTGGTGGCGGGTGTCTGTGATCCCTGATGCTCAAGAGGCTGAGGCAGGGGAATTGAACCCGGCTGAGATGGCACCACTGCACTCTGACAGAGTGAGACTCAATCTCAAAAAAAAAAAAAAGAAAAGAAAAGAAAAAACGTTCTGTGTAGCTCAGGAATGACTATCATTTACATGGTCATAGAATTACAGCATTGTATCTTTTTTATTTTATTTTTTTATTGCATTTTAGGTTTTGGGGTACATGTGAAAAACATGCAAGATTGTTGCATAAGTGCACATATGGCAGTGTGATTTGCTGCCTTCCTCCCCATCACCTATATCTGGCATTTCTCCCCATGCTATCTCTCCCCAACTCCCCACCTCCTGCTGTCCCTCCTCTATTTCCCCCTGACAGACCCCAGTGTGTGATACTCCCCTCCCTGTGTCCATGTGTTCTCATTGCTCAACACCCACCTATGAGTGAGAACATGCGGTGTTTGATTTTCTGTTCTTGTGTCAGTTTGCTGACAATGATGGTTTCCAAGTTCATCCATGTCCCTACAAAGGACACAAACTCATCATTTTTTATGGCTGCATAGTATTCCATGGTGTATATGTGCCACATTTTTCCTGTCCAGTCTATCATCGATGGGCATTTGGGTTGGTTCCAGGTCTTTGCTATTGTAAACAGTGCTGCAATGAACATTAGTGTGCATGTGTCCTTGTAGTAGAACGATTTATAATCCTTTGGATATATACCCAGTAATGGGATTGCTGGGTCAAATGGAATTTCTATTTCTAGGTCCTTGAGGAATCAAAAAGTGTCTGTTCATGTCCTTCGCCCACTTTTGAATGGGCTTGTTTTTTTCTTGTAAACCTGTTTTAGTTCTTTGTAGATTCTGGATATTAGCCCTTTGTCAGTTGGGTAGATTGCAAATATTTTTTCCCATTCTGTTGGTTGCCAGTTCACTCTAATGATTGTTTCTTTTGCTGTGCAGAAGCTCGGGAGTTTTATTAGATCCCATTTGTCTATTTTGGCTTTTGTTGCCAATGCTTTTGGTGTTTTAGTCATGAAGTCCTTGCCTATGCCTATGTCCTGTATGGTTTTGCCTAGGTTTTCTTCCAGGGTTTTTATGCTGTTAGGTCTTACGTTTAAGTCTTTAATCCATCTGGAGTTAATTTTAGTATAAGGTGTCAGGAAGGGGTCTCATTTCTGTTTTCTGCACATGACTAGCCAGTTTTCTCAATACCATTTATTAAACAGGGAATCATTTTCCCATTGCTTGTTTTTGTCAGGTTTGTCAAAGATCAGATGGTTGTAGATGTGTAGCATTGCCTCCGAGGCCTCTGTTCTGTTCCATTGGTCTATGTCTCTATTTTGGTACCAGTACCATGCTGTTTTGGTTACTGTAGCCGTGTAGTATAGTTTGAAGTCAGGTAGCATGATGCCTGCAGCTTTGTTCTTTTCGCTTGGAATTGACTTGGCTTTGGGGGCTCTCTTTTGGTTCCATATGCAGTTTAAGGTGCTTTTGTCCAGTTCTGTGAAGAGGGTCATAGGTAGCTTGATGGGGATAGCGTTGAATCTATAAATTACTTTGGGCAGTATGGCCATTTTCACAATACTAATTCTTCCTAACCATGAGCATGGAATGTTTTTCCATGTGTGTCCTCTTATATTTCCTTGAGCAGTGGTTTGTAGTTCTCCTTGAAGAGGTCCTTTACATCCTTTGTTAGTTGTATTCCTAGGTATTTTATTCTCTTTGTAGCAACTGTGAATGGCAGTTCATTCTTGATTTGGCTCTCTTTAAGTCTGTTATTGGTGTATAGGAATGCTTGTGATTTCTGCACATTGATTTTATGTCCTGAGACTTTGCTGAAGTTGCTTATCAGTTTCAGGAAATTTTTGGCTGAGATGATGGTGTCTTCTGAATATACAATTGTGTTGTCTACAAACAGAGACAATTTGACTTCCTCCTTTCCTAATTGAATACCCTTTATTTCTTTTTCTTGCCTGATTGCTCTGGCTAGAACTTCCAATACTATATTGAATAGGAGTGGTGAGGGAGGGCATCCTTGTCTAGTGCCAGATTTCAAAGGGAGTGCTTCCAGTTTTTTGCCCATTCAGTATGATATTGGCTGTGGGTTTGTTGTAAATACCTTTTATTATTTTGAGATACGTTCCGTTGATACCTAGTTTATTGAGAGTTTTTAGCATAAGGGGCTGTTGAATTTTGTCAAAGGCCTTCTCTGCATCTATTGAGATAATCATGTGGTTTTTGTCTTTGGTTCTGTTTATGTGGTGAATTATGTTTATAGACTTGCATATGTTGAACCAGCCTTGCAGCCCCAAGATGAAGCCTGCTTGATTGTGATGGATAAGCATTTTGATGTGCTGTGGCAATTGGCTTGCCAGTATTTTATTGAAGATTTTTGCATCTATGTTTATCATGGATATTGGCCTGGAGTTTTCTTTTCTTGTTGAGTCTCTGCCAGTTTTGGTATCAGGATGATGTTGGTCTCATAAAATGATTTGGGAAGGATTCCCTCTTTTTGTACTGTTTGGAATAGTTTCAGAAGGAGTGGTACCAGCTCCTTTTCGTACATCTGGTAGAATTCAGTTGTGAACCCATCTGGACCTGGGCTTTTCTTGGTTGATAGTATATTAATTGCTGCTTCAACTTCAGCCCTTGTTATTGGTCTATTCAGGGTTTCGGCTTCTTCCTGGTTTAGGCTTGGGAGGATGCAAGTGTCCAGAAATTTATCCATTTCTTCCAGGTTTACTGGTTTATGTGCATAAAGTTGTTTGTAGTAATCTCTGATTGTAGTTTGTATTTCTGTGGAATCGGTGGTGATATCCCCTTTATCATTTTTTATTGCATCTGTTTGATTCTTTTCTTTTCTTTTTTATTAATCTGGCTAGTGGTCTGTCTATTTTGTTGATCTTTTCAAAAAACCACCTTCTGGATTTATTAATTTTTTGAAGGGTTTTTTGTGTGTCTATCTCCTTCAGTTCTGCTCTGATCTTAGTTATTTCTTGTCTTCTGCTAGCTTTTGCAGTTTTTTGATCTTGCTCCTCCAGCTCTTTCAATTTTGGTGATAGAGTGTCGACTTTAGATCTTTCCTCGTTTCTCATGTGGGCATTTATTGCTATGTATTTTCCTCTAGACACTGCTTTAAATGTGTCCCAGAGATTCTGGTACGTTGTGTCTTTGTTCTCGTTGGTTTCGAAGAACATCTTTATTTCTGCCTTCATTTCATTGTTTATCCAGTCAACATTCAAGAGCCACTTGTTCAGTTTCCATGAACTTTTGTGGTTCTGAGTTAGCTTCTTAATCCTGAGTTCTAATTCGATTGCACTGTGGTCTGAGAGACTGTTTGTTATGATTTCTGTTCTTCTGCATTTGCTGAGGAGTGATTTACTTCCAATTATGTGGTCAATTTTAGAGTAGGTGTGATGTGGTGCTGAGAAGAATGTATATTCTGTGGATTTGGGGTGGAGAGTTCCATAGATGTCTGTTAGGTTTGCTTGGTCCAGATCTGAGTTCAAGTCCTGGATATCCTTGTTAATTTTCTCTCTCATTGATCTGTCTAATATTGACAGTGGAATATTAAAGTCTCCCACTATTATTGTGTGGGAGTCCAAGTCTCTTTGTAGGTCATTAAGAACTTGCTTTATGTATCTGGGTGCCCCTGTATTGGGTGCCTATATATTTAGGATTGTTAGATCTTGTTGCATTAATCCTTTTACCATTATATAATTCCCTTCTTTGTCTCTTTTGATCTTTGTTGGTTTAAAGTCTATTTTATCAGAGACTAGGATTACAACTCCTGCTTTTTTTTTTTTGCTCTCTACTTGCTTGGAAAATCTTCCTCCATCCCTTTATTTTGAGCCTATATGTATACCTGCATGTGAGATGGGTTTCCTGGATATAGCACACTGATGGGTTTTGACTTTATCCAATTTGCTAGTCTGTGTCTTTTGATTGGGGCATTTAGCCCATTATATTTAAGGTTAATATTGTTATGTGTGAATTTGATCCTGCCATTTTGATGCTAGCTGGTTGTTTTGCCCATTAGTTGATGCAGTTTCTTCATTGTATTGATGCTCTTTACCATTTGGTATGTTATTGGAGTGGCTGGTACTGGTTGTTGCTTTCTATGTTTAGTGCTTCTTTCAGGAGATCTTGTAATGCAGGCCTGGTGGTGATGAAATCTCTGAGCAATTGCTTGTTTATAAAGGATTTTATTTCTCCTTTGCTTATGAAGCTTAGTTTGACTGGATATGAAATTCTAAGTTCAAAGTTCTTTAATGATGTTGAATATTGTCCCCCACTCTCTTCTGGCATGTAGGGTTTCTGCTCACAGATTCACTGTGAGTCTGATGGGATTCCCTTTGTGGGTAACCCGACATTTTTCTCTGGCTGCCCTTAACATTTTTTCCTTCATTTCAACCCTTGTGAATCTGAGGATTATGTGCCTTGGGGTTGCTCTTCTTGAGGAATATCTTTGTGGTGTTCTCTGTATTTTCCGGAATGGAATATTGGCCTGCCTTGCTAGGTTGGAGAATATCTCCTGGATAATATCCTGAAGAGTGTTTTCCAGCTTGGATTCATTCTCTCTGTCACATTCAGGTACACCTATCAAACGTAGATTAGGTCTATTCACATAATCCCATATTTCTTGTAGGCCTTGTTCATTTATTTTCACTCTTTTTTCTCTATTCTTGCCATTTTATTTCATTGAGTTGATTTCAATCTCTGATATCTTTTCTTCTGCTTGGTCGATTTGGCTATTGAAACTTGTGTATGCTTCGCAAAGTTTTCGTGTTGTGTTTGTCAGCTCTATCAATTCATTTATATTCCTCTCTAAGCTGTTTATTCTCAAACCTTTTTTCAAGGTTCTTAGTTTCTTTGCATTGGGTTAGAACATGTTCTTTTAGCTCAGAGAAGTTTGTTATTACCCACTTTCTGAAGCCTGTTTCTGTCAATTCATCAGACTCATTCTCCATCCAGCCTTGTTTACTTGCTAGTGAGGAGTTGTGATCCCTTGGGGGAGGAGAGGCATTCTGGTTTTGGGTGTTTTCATCCTTTCTGTTCTTGTTTCTTCCCAACTTTGTGGATTTATATACCTGTGGTCTTTGTAGTTGGTGACTTTCAAATGGGCTCTCTGAGTGGATGTCTTTTTATTGATGATGAAGTTATTTTTGTTTTTTAGTTTTTCCTTCTAACAGTCAGGCCTCTCTGCTGTAGGACTGCTGGAGTTCCACTCTACACCCTACTTGCTCAGGGATCACCTGCAGTGGCTGCAGAACAGTAAGGGTTGCTGCCAGTTTCTTCTACTGTTATCTTTGTCCCAGAAGGATACCTGCCAGATGTCAGCCTGAGGTGTCCTTTATGAGGTGTCTCTTTGGATATACAGGGGTCAGGGAGCTGTTTGAGGAGACAGTCTGTGCCTTACAGGAGCTCAAGTGCTGAGCTGTGAGCTCCGTTGTTCTGTTCAGAGCTGCTGGGCAGGTATGTTTAAGTCTGCTGCAGTGGAACTCATAACCACCTTTTTTTCCCAGGTGCTCTGCCCTGGGAAGGTGGGGCTTTATTTTTAAGTTCCTGCTGTGCTGCAGCCTTTTTTCAGAGATGCCTTGCCCAGTGAGGAGGTAGCCTAGTCAGAGTCTGCCAGCAGTGGCATTGCTGAGCTGCCGTGGTCTCTGCCCAGCTGCTGTGTGAACTTCCTTGTGGTTTTGTTTACAGAGGTATAGCTAGAACTGCCTAGGTAATGGTGGTCTGCCTCAGTAATAGCGGACTGTCTCTGTAATGGCGGACTGCCTTGGTAATGGTGGACTGCCTCGGTAATGGTGGATGGCTTCAGTAATGGCAGATGCCCTTCCCCCCATAGAGCTGGACCATCCTGGATCCAGCTGTGCTTGCTGTGAAACTCTCAATCCAGAGCGTTTCAGATTGCTGGTCTTTGTGGGGGTGGGACCCGCTGAGCCAGACCACCTGGCTCCCTGATTCAGCCCCCTTTTTTTTTCAGTTGAATGGGTGACTCTGTCTCCCAGGTGTTCTGGGCGCCAGTTGAAATGGCCGCCCTGATTTGTGTGAGTTTTTGTGCGGAGACCCTCTGCGCTGTCTGAAACAACCATGCTGGAGACTTGTGGCACTTTTCTGCCTGGGAATCTACTGGTCTGTGGGCAGTAAAAATTCGTTTGTAGATGCAGTGATCACTCATCCTCTGCGTTCTCACTGGGAACTGCACTCCAGAGCTGTTCCTACTTGGCCATCTTGGATCCAACCTTGGTTTTAAATTTTTTTAGAGATGGGGTCTAATTCTGTTGCTCATGCTGGTGTGCAGTGGCATGATCATAGCTCACTGCAGCCTAGAACTCCTGGGCCCAAGAGATCCTCCTGCATTAGCCTCCCCAGTAGCTAGGACTACATGGTCCGTGCCACTGTGCTCAGCTTTTTTTTTTTTTTTTCCAAGAGTCAGGGTTTTACTTTGTTACCCAGGCTGGAGTGCAGTGACATGATCATAGCTCACTGCAGCTTTGAACTCCAGGCATCAAGCGACCCTCCTTCCTCAATCCCCCAAAGAGCTGAGATCACAGGCTTGGGTCATTGCTCCTGACAGGCAGCACTCTTGTTTTATTTTTATTTATTTATTCTCACCCATGGACTCAGGTCATACTAATTGTTTTATATGTGGGTTCCTTCCGTTGCTAAGAAGTACTAGGTAATTTCTGCTTGGTTTGATGAGTATACTTGCTTCCTTCTCCCTCAAGGTTCCCATTCTCTATTTCACGTCAACAACATACCAACATAGGCAGCATCTCAAGTACTTTTCTGGAAGCAGTCCATATCACACCTAGGAGTCACCATCTCTAGGGCACAGAAAGGATTCCCAGGTGTGGGTTCTGCTTGGCTCCGCATAAACACATACCAGCTGCTAACTACAAGTCAGTCATGGGAATTTCAGGCTTAGTTCAGAGTCCCTTTAGGTCTTTCCAAGCCTTCAAAATATTTTCTAGGGTTGCCCAGGGAATTGTTTTGCTTACAGATTTGAGGATATTTCAAATTAATGGCTCCCCATCTAGTACAGAATTTCTGTCAAATGAAGTTTTTGTTTTATTTTCCATTTTATCTCCTGAAATCGACAAAATGTAATACTAATAAGATTCTGAGATTCTCAACATATTTCAAAACCAGGCTTTTCCCCTGGCCCTTTGTCTGACCAGCTGACTTATTCTGTTCTCTACTATTTTCTGTGGGTTTGGTTTGAGTATTTTTTTGAAATTTGAGAAGATGGAGGGCAATGTTAGCTTGGATTCTTTGATCTTTTGGAAAGTTTATTTTCTTCCTTTTTAGACAGTCTTCCTTTTTAGACAGTCTTGCTTTGTTACTGCAACAGCTTAACCACATTGAAGATATCTCGTTCTTTGTAACATTTTATAAGTTAAAAAAAGATAACTAGATGCACATTGAACATTCAAAAGAAAAAAAAAATAGAAAAATGAGGCCAGCATGGTGGTTCATGCCTATAGTCCCAGCATTTTGGGAGGCGGAGGTGGGAGGATCGTTTGATCATGGAGTTCAAGGACAGCCTGGGCAGCATAATGAAACCCTGTCTCTACCAAAAATTACAAAAATTAGCTGAGCAAGCCAGTGTGTGCCTGTGGTCCCAGCTACTCAGGAGGCTGTGGTGGGAGGATAGCTTGAGTCCAGGAGGTGGAGGCTGCAATGAGCCATAATTGCATCATTGCACTCCAGACTGGTTGACAGAATGAGACCCTGACTCCAAAAAAAAAAAAAAAGAAAAAAGTTCCCATGTTTCACCATAGAGTCAAGATGTGAGTGAGTCTATTTTCTCCATTTTGTCTCCTGAACAGTGGTAAATTTCAGCAGTTGTAGCAGCAAGAACTTCAATGTGCTTTTCCTTATATCACTTCATTGTTCATCACAATACATCTGAACCATTTAGCTAGATGTCATTGTTACCACACTTCAGAAGAAGAAACTGAAAGTCAAAGATAAACTGACACCAACTCAAATTGTGTAGCCAGTATACCTCAGAGCTAGGTGTTGAACCTTAGTCTTCTGCCTACATCCAGAGGGACATCATCTTAGTAGAATCAGGCTTAGCTGCCATGCCCTGGAGTCGTAAATATCTGAGACTCGGGTCCCTGTGAGCTGTGGGTGCTGGAGGGTAAGTGAGGATGATCTACAGACCCAAGTACAGCTTCTGCAGGACATGGCTGTTCATCCTTTGCTTGGCTCTTTCCCCTGCTGGCTGGATTGTTTCAGGCACCAGGATAAAGTTAGCAAAGTTGGAGATCAACCTTTTAGCAGAGGCAGCAAAAAGGCAGAAACTTCAAAGACACATAAGCCTTAATCAACCTGATACACTGTGAACAGGAACAAAGTCTCTGAGCCTGGAGGAAGTGGGATGTAACAAGGATCCAGAGCACAGACTGGACCAGAATGGTCAACTAATGTCAGGAGAGAGTAAGCTTAAATCTAAGCCCCTGGCAAGCCCCTGGCTAACCTGTTGTTATTCCTTTGACTCATAGCTATCTTTTGTTCCCTGTAGTTTTACCACACATGGACTCTCCATAGCAAGCTCATGTTCCCTATTAATCCCCAAACTCTGATTGCTTATCCAGATGATGCAAAAATGGAGGCCTTTATTTCTTCATACTTGTAGAAGAGGCTGCTAAGGGTAAAATCTTTGTAATAGATGCAAACTGGTACACATTCCAAGTCCTAGAAAATCCAAGTCATGCTAAAAGATTGTGAAACCCTTTCTGCCCATAATGAATTTAAATTTATAAAGGAGTGGAGTTCAAGAGGGGAAGAAGGGAGAATTTCTTTGGAGATATCAGTGTGCTCTGCCTATATCCCCTTCAAGTATCAATCAGAAAGCTTGATTTGTGTCCTTTTTGCTTGGGAGTTGGGACATAAGAGTTGTATGGGAAGTTGGATTAACTTGCTTGGGAGGTGGTTGGATTAACCTTAGAGAACAGAGCAGGAAGAGAGAAGGCAGCACCTTCACTCTTAGTGTAGGGGATTGAGGGTGGACAAAGATGCATGCTTCCCATGGACCAGATCTGTAGATATGACTGGAGCCATATTTGTAGAAGATCCCATTCAAGATGGCAGCCTGCAGAGGTAAAGTGACTCAGAAGAGGGGCGTATAAAAGATTTCCAGAAGCCCAGGATCTGAAATGCTTCTTGGAAGCAGTCTGCTAAAGGAGGCATCGGGCATACTACAGACATTGCAATTGAATTGCCCCAGAAAGGGAAGTTCAGAAAGAGAGTATGTTTTCATCGCAGCAAGCTCGGGTTCAGCCAGGTAGGGTTGGGCTCTTTTCCCTCATCTAGGATTTTGCAAACTATATATTGTGAAATCAAATTCGTGAATTTTGGTCATCTTTTAAAAAATAATAATAAACTGGAATGCACTGGAAATCTATTTGTCAGATAAATATTGTTTCCTGAAACTTTTGCTTCAGTTTTATAAATAGGTGTTGGTGTAAATTTTATTTTTTACTGTGTATGTGGTCCAAAAAAGTTTGAAAGTTCCTGTTTTAATTTGTTCTCCCTGTGCTTGGCTTTGGAGGGATTAGGCAGCTGCAATATGGGAGATCAAGATCAAGGCCTCTGGAGCCAGGCAAGTTATTTTACCTCTCTGTGGTTTAGCATCTTATCCATAAAACACGGATAACAATAGTGCCTACCTCAGAGGGCTGTTAGGACGATTAAAAGGATTAAACTATTTGATCCATGCACAGTGCTTCTAATGGTACCTAAAACATAGTATGTGCTTCGCAAATGCCAATTGTTTTTGTGGTGCTGGAGACTTTTTCTCCTGGTCAAATACAACAATGTGATTTTAAAGACACAATAAATTCTTCCCTAAATTATGTGCACAGTCCAGTTTTGTTCAGTTCAAGACAGTGATTTCTATGAGCGAATACATACTCCTCAAATATTTGTGGAGTAACTATTGTATGCTGGCATTCTGCTATGTGCTAGGGGTACAGAGTGGGGTAAGATACTATCCTTGACCTTGAAGAACATACAGTCTCACAAAGAAATTCCAATTTATTTGACTTTATCTCCATCACCCCCACGTGGTGCCTGGCATATTGTAGGTCCCTAGAGAATATTTATTTGTTTGTTTGTTTAAGAGACAAGGTCTTACTCTTTACCCAGGCTGGAGTTCAGGGGCAGTATCATAGCTCACTGCAGCCTCAAACTCCTGAACTCAAGCAAGCCTTCTACCTCAGCCTCCCAAGTAGCTAGAACTGCATGTGTACACCACTATGCTCAGCTAGTTTTTAGTTTTTTTTTTTTTTTTTTGTAAAGATAGGGGTCTCCCTATGTTACTCAGCTGGTTTTGAACTTCTGGATTCAAGCGGTCCTCCCACCTCAGCCTCCCAAAGTGCTGGGATTATAGGTGTGAGCTACCACACTTGGCCTCTAGAACATATATGCTGAGTGCATTTTGTTGGAAGGAATCATCAGCTCTCTTTACCTCAGCCAGATGAAGTAAATAAGGGAACCTCTTGTCATGTCATCTTTTCTAGTATATTTAAGATGTGGAGGAAAGAACAGCAGCATAGAAGACTTTCTGTAAATGCCAAAGGTTTCCAAAAGTCTACATCTGAAGAAAGATGAATTTGTTATTGTAGACATCCTCTGATGTCTCCTTTCTACTATTTATTGAAAAAAGTTTCTAGGGAAGGAAAAAGAAAGGAAACAGATGGCTCCAAATGACAGAGCAGAACCTTACAGATTTCTTCTCTCTTTGCTGCCTGGGGCAGCTGAGAAGCTAGCAGGAAAGAAAAGCAGGGATGTGGTGTGTCCTCCTGAATCATTCATGTGGCCACTTCCCTCCGCTCCAACATTCCCAGTCCCTCAGCTACGTAAACAGAGCTCGGACATATAGTCCAGGGAGATCAGGCCGGGTAAGTGTGGCCAACACTTCCTCCCACACCCTGCTCTTCAAAGCGTCACAAGCTTCCGAGCAGGTTGCATGGGAAATTAACCAGTTGACAGGGTGGTTTTTTTTTTTGTTTGTTTGTTTTGTTTTGTTTTTTTTTAGTACAGAGGGAGTGAGAACAAGAAAACAAATGGGGGGAAAAAAAAGACTGATTTGTCATTTGGGACAATAAAGCCCTCCCTGACCTTGCTTTGGAAAGAGTATAGAGCTGTAGGCTGTAGGTTGATGACACTGGTGTGGCCCGAAACAGTAAAAATTTATACCTAATTGTCATGAGCTTTGACACCTTTATAATGCACAAAGCATACCCACATACATTATGTCAAATGAGTTGGCCAGTGTCATGTGGAGCTAAAATGGAAATGAAGATATTCTGGACTTGAAGACGAGCTCACTTTTAATTAAGCTTTTTATGTCTGAAAAGAAATTCTTCCCCTTTCATATCAAGCCATCTTCCCCAGTGCTTACATGCTTTGTAGATCTTGAAGAGCTGTTCTCCTCCCCTTAAAGCTACCATTTTTAGTATCTAATTCTTTGATCTACCTGTGGGTGGAGGTGGATACAGTAGCTGACACATTCTGCATGCTGATCAGTGTTCTGAGTATATTGAATATCAGGGTTAGCTCCGTGGGTGTGCCCCTTGGGCAATCAACAACACAGGGCCTCATGCTTATATTTTATTTTTGAGACAGGGTCTCACTTTGTCACTTGGGCTGGAGCGCAGTGGCATAATCTCGACTCACTGCAGCCTTGACTTCTCAGGCTCAAAGGATCCTCCCACCTCAGCCTCCCAAGTAGCTGGTACTACAGGTGCACACCACCCCACCCAGTTAATTTTTGTATTTTTTTTTTAGAGATGGGATTTTTGCCATGTTGCTCAGGCTGGTCTTGAACTCCTGAGCTCAAGGAATCCACCCACCTTGGCCTCCCAAAGGCCCACCCACCTCGGCACACCTGGGATGACAGGTGTGTGCCACCGTGCCTGAGCAGGGCCTTGCGCTTATAAGGGTCCCATGTGCTGCTGCCACCATCTTGAAATTTGTAATAACTTTTACACTGGGCCCCACAAATTATGTTGCCACTACCAGTTGACTTGGTTAGTTTTCTGAGAAGCCAAATCCAGATGGTTGGTCTGCTAATATTGTTTGATTTCTCCCAGTTTCTACAGTATAAGTGGCATGCCTATCTAGGATGGATAACAGGTACACAAGGAAATAATAACATTGGTGTAGCAACTTACAGTTTATGACAGATTTGCATGTGCATAATCTCCTTTAACCCTCACAAGCAAATGTCAGGAGGCAAGTCTATGTAAGGTCTTTGGAAACCTACCTGTAGGAGATTAAATTGATTTGATAGGCAAACAGCTCTTTAAAAGTGAAAATGAGCAGAAAAACAGGAAAGAAAAATTATCCAGCTATTACACAGCTGTGCTGCAGAGGAAGTTACAAAGTCAGTAAAGGACTCAGTATGGAGTTTAGCCAAAGGGATCATGGAGAATAAAAATTCCAATCCCAAGCCAAGGAAGAGAGAGACATTGTTTTTGGAGCAACTTAGAGCATCAGTCACAAAGATCCCTCATGGTTGCTCACAGCCCAGGGATATACAACACAGAGTCCAGCTGAGAACTCCTTTGTCAATGATTCTGCCTTTGCCTCATCACTTCTTGGTTAGTAATGTGATTTGGTTTCCGTGTCCATTTTTTTTTTTTTTTTCCAAACAACAGATCAATACTGAAAACAGGGTTTAAGCCACCTTTATAAGCTTGTTGGCCTGAAACTTAAACTCTCAAATCCAGACCAAATACAACCTTTTCACAACCTGGCGACACCCAGTCTGTGGTTTCTTATTTGCTTCCACCTGGTTGTCTCCTGATCTCTTGCTCTGCCTGCTCCAATTGCACAACCACGGTTCTGACCTGAAGTCTCAAAGTCCAGGCTGCTGCTGCTTTTGTTTGGCAAAGCACTGGCTGGCTGGATTTCCCTGCTGGAGCACCATGAACTGCAACTTTGTCCCTAACTCACAGTCATTTGAGGGCAGAACGAGACAAAGTAGGATACCTTCATGACTTTTCACCTCCAGGGTACAGACAGCCTCACTTTTCCAACTCTGTTCTCAGGGCACTCTTCAAATCCTGCATCCTAAGGGTTTTTCTGTATGAATTCAAAGTAAAATTCACCTAGAGAATGACTGGATTATTGTTCTCCTTTCTTTTTCAATGTCCTCAGCACACTCCTAAGATTACCTGTGGAATCGAAGCCAAACTCAAACATTCAGGATTTTCACAACTTGGAGAGAAAAGAGGGGTTTATTGTTGAAGCGTGTGTTTTCTTGGACGATCAAGGTATGAATAGGATTTCTATCAAGAGACTATTCTGCTGGGATACAGCTATGGTTCCTTTATGGACAGTGAAAAGCTGTAGAGGAGATAAACACATTTCACTAGAGGTCAAGAACTTGACCAGTGTATTTATTGATCTTACGGCCCTTTAACCAAACCTTTTGATGACTTGAGTAAAAAATGAATTTTATTTGCTTCTGGTTCGGAAGCAAATCACTTTGGGTTTCTGAAAGAGCAGTCTTTTTGTTTCTCTATCTGCTAAGAAATCAAGTTAGCAAATCCAGCTGATGATCTAGTTACTTAAAACCACTCATTAGAGTGTAATTGCTTTTTGGAGGAAAAAAGGAAGGTCTTGTTCAAAAGAGCTGAGTGGGTGTGTCTTTGGTTCCAGATTAAGTTTATAGAGAAGTCAAAGCTACTTTTCACTCCCTTTTGTAATCTTGCTTCACAAATCCTGTCAAAATTGATTTGTGGAAGGAAGACTATTAACAACCTGCACTGCTACTAAAATGATATGGGAGAGGTGAGGGGAAGTTAGCAATTATTGAACCCCTTCTGCATACGAGTCGTATTGATGGTGGAATCTCATTCCTCACAGCAACCTTGGGAGGTCGGGAGTGCAAGTTTTCCACATGTAACAAAGCATCAGAAGTTTAGTACCTTGCCCAAGATTCCATACCAGAAAATATCAGAACTGAAATTCCATCCCAGGAATCTTTGGCTCCCACCCAAACTCATGTTTCTCTTATGCCAAGCCCTCTATATAAAAATAAATACTGTATAGGAATAACAAGTCTAATCATGGCATCACCTACTGAGGTTTATCTCTCTTTTCATTTTTTAAAGACAGAGGCTTACTCCCTCACCCAGGCTGGAATGCAGTAGTTTGGTCTCACCTCGCTGCAACCTCCGCTTTCCAGGTTCAAGTGATTCTTATGCCTCAGCCACCCAAGCAGCTGGGATTACAGGCACGCACCACTACGCCCAGCTAAGTTTTGTGTTTGTAGTAGACATAGGGTTTTACCATGTTGGCCAGGCTGGTCTTGAATTCCTGACCCCAAGTGATCCACCCACCACAGCCTCCCAAAGTGCTGGGAGTACAGGTGTGAACAACTGCACCCATCATTTTCTATTTCTTTTTCTTTTTTTTTGAGACGGAGTTTCGCTCTTGTTACCCAGGCTAGAGTGCAATGGCACGATCTCAGCTCACCGCAACCTCCGCCTCCCGGGTTCAGGCAATTCTCCTGCCTCAGCCTCCTGAGTAGCTGGGATTACAGGCACGCACCACCATGCCCAGCTAATTTTTTGTATTTTTAGTAGAGATAGGGTTTCACCATGTTGACCAGGATGGTCTCGATCTCTTGACCTCGTGATCCACCTGCCTCGGCCTCCCAAAGTGCTGGGATTACAGGCTTGAGCCACCGCGCCCGGCCTCTATTTCTTTTTTAAGACAAGAGTCTCACTTCTTTGCCTAGGCTGGAATGCAGTCGTTTGGTCTCGGCTCACTGCAACCTCCACTTTTGGGGTTCAAGTGATTCTTATGCGTCAGCCACCCAAGTAGCTGGGATTACAGGTGTGTACCACCATGCCTAAGTTTTTTATTTTTAGTAGACATGGGGTTTCATCATGTTGGCCAGGCTGGTCTTGAACTCCTGACATCAAGTGATCCACCCACCTCAGCCTCCCAAAGTGCTGGGATTATACTGCCCCCACCCTTTTTTTTGATTTTTTTTTTTTTTTTTTTTTTTGGGATGGAGTCTCCCTCTGTCGCCCAGGTGGAGTGCAGTGGTGAGATTTCGGCTCACCATAATCTCCACCTCCCAGGTTCAAGTGATTCTCCTGCTTCAGCCTCCTGAGTAGCTGGGATTACAGGCATGCACCACCACATTCAGTTAATCTTTGCATTTTTAGTAGACATGGGTTTCACCATATTGGCCAGGCTGATCTCGCTCCTGAACTCAAATGATCTGCCCACCTAGGCCTCCCAAAGTGCTGGGATTACAGGTGTGAGCCACCATGCCCGGCCTTTTCTTTGATTTTTTTTTTTAAACAAAGCTGAGCTGAAAAACCACCGAGATTTAAAAAAGAGAAGAGCTTTATACTTAGGAATAGTCTATGTTTGAACAGAATGGGATATAATTATTGAAATGGAAGTGGGAGTATAGTTTGTTAAGCTGGCACTGGGCCAATGTCTTTGGACACTGGTGAACTTTCCCACTTCTTAGGGCCATTGGTGCCTTGGAAAATTATCACAAGAAAAGGGAAATTTGGTGGGAAGAGAAAATAGGGTCCGTTGATGACATCACTTATGACTTTTGCCTTGCCTCTGACAACTTCAAGGGGCCTGGGTTGGCTCAGGGACTAACGTCCTTTATCAAGTTGAGTTGAAATAGACCTGTGATTTGAAGTTCACCTGAAAAGTGCTTGTCATTTTATAGACCACAGGAAAGTCAAGTTAGAGACTTGTCTTCTATAGCTACTAAGCTCTGAAGATCTTTTAATTCTCCTAAACACTTTTCCTAATCTTCCCTTTCTTTGTGTTCCAATGTTTTAATTGTTTTTCCCCACCCTCTGAATTATTGCAATTCTTGCATTCTCCCTCATATTGTGGCTATTTGTACACATATGTTTTTCCACCAAATTACTAAGCTCTTTGGGGGCAGATCATATGTCTTGCTTATCTTTGCTTTCTATGGTTTAGCTAGCATAATCAATGTAAGTCTTCATTTTTTAAATTGCAAAAATGTAGTGGAAATGGTTGTGTACATAATAAACATATCTTGCTTATTATATGTAACTATTAGCTTGTTTTGTATAGTCTTTATAAACTTACTTTTAAAATGTTATGAAGTAGTTTTATATACGAAAATTAACGTTTTGTTTGTGTGTGAAAGATTTGGTTCTGCTTATAATATTTCCCAGTGTGGAACTGGTGAATTCAAATAGAACAAGCATTTAAAAGACTTTTGATTTTGCTAAATTGATTTCCAAAGGAGTTTTATTGGCTGTGGTAGGCCTCCAAGCTTCCCCACGCTAAAACCCGGTACTGAATATGAGGAAGTGTCACTTCCCGTGACTGTTTCGGCCGATGGGAAATGATCCAGGTGGGTCTGATCTAATCACACGAGCCCTTTAAAAGCAGAGTTATCTCCAGCTGGTGGTAGAAGCAAAGTCAGGAAGATTCAGAGTATGAAAAGGATTCAAAACACAGTTACAGGCTTTGAAGAGGCGAGAGCCATGCACAAAACCAGAGTAGTTCTGTCCACTACCACCTGCATGAACATGGGCAATTTCATGTGTTACTTGGTAAGAGAGTAGTAAGCCAATGTCTTAATTTTCTCTCTCTCTCCTTTTTTTTTCTTTTGAGATGGAGTTTTGTTCTTGTTGCCCAGGCTGGAATGCAATAGCACAATCTCGGCTCATGCAACCTCTGCCTCCAGAGATTCAAGTGATTCTCCTGTCTCAGCCTCCCGAGTAGCTGGGATTACAGGCATGTGCCACCAAGGCCTGCTAATTTTGTATTTTTAGTAGAGATGGGGTTTCTCCATGTTGGTCAGGCTGGTCTCCAACTCCTGACCTCAGGTGATCCGCCCACCTCAGCCTCCCAAAGTGCCGGGATTAGAGGTGTGAGCCACCCTGCCTCGCTTCATTTTCCATTGCTGCATTTAAAAATTAGCACAAGTTAGCCACTTAAAACAACATTCATTTCTTACCTTCAAGTCAGAAGACCAGGTGGGCTTCTCTGAGTTCTCGGCTTAGGTCTACTCCAGGGCGAAATCAAGGTGTTAGCCAGACTGGCCTCTTACTACAGGCTCTGGAGGTGAGTTGTTTTCCAAGTTATTCAGGTTGGCAGATTGTTTCTGGTGGCTGCGGGACTGAGGTTTCTTTTCTGGCTATCAGCCAGGGGTCACTTTCCCACCTAATTTCCCTTTTCTTATGATAGCTTTTTTGAGGCTCCATCTCAAAAAAAACCAAAAATAAACTGTCAAAAGAATTTATATTTAAAACACAGGTAAAAAATGCCCCCCCAGCTTACCTTTCTTAAGTTTACATTTTATTATCTATGCTTTTGAGATTATTTACATCTAATGCATTTGTATGGCAGAAATACCATATAATGGTTTGCTTTTTTTTTCCATTTCTTTCTCTGCATTAAGTGGTATGACAGTCGAAGCTTGAATTGGCCATATGGGAGTATTTATGCAATAGAAATGGGCAAATCTTTTTCTGAGCCAATGAGATATCAAGAAAACTTTTCAGAGACTTGGATCAGAGCTAAGGCCTTTTTCCTATTGGAGGTGGACCCAAGAGAATGCCGAGTCTGGCACTGGCAGCAGCCGTCTTGCCAGTATCTAGGGAGACTCCAGTGAGAATGGAACCAACATAGCAAAAGGCAGGAGAGAGAGATGGAGACAGCCTGGTACTGGGATTGTGGCTTGCTCATTCCAGCAGTACCTGATCCCACCCCCAACACTACGCTTTTATTTTTTTTTTCTTCAAGAGACAGCGCCTTGCTCTGTCCTCCAGGCTGGAGTTAAGTGGTGCAATGATAGCTCGCTGAAGCCTCCAACTCTTGGGTTTAAGCAGTCCTCTAGCCTCAGCCTCCCTAGTGGCTGAGACTTCAGTTGTTTTTGTTTTTGTTTTGACACAGGCTCTCGCTTTGTTGTCCAGGCTGGAATGCAGTTGTGTGTGATCATGGCTCACTGCAGCCTCAATCCCCTGGGCTCAGGCAATCTCCCCACCTCAGCCTCCTGAATAGCTGGGATTACAGGCATGTGCCACCATGCCTAGCTAATTTTTCTTTCTTTTTTTTTTTTTTGAGATAGGGTTTCACCATGTTGCCCGGGCTGACTTCAAACTCCTGGGCTCAAGCAATCCTCCCACATGGGCCTCCCAAAGTGCTGGGATTACAGGGTGAGCCACCATGCCCAACCCCCTATACTTTTTAATTGAGCCTATAAATTTTTTTTTGTATTTAAGTCAGTTTGGGTTGAATTTTCTATCATTTACATTAAAATCAGATCAAATGATACAGCAACATCTGCACGAGGTCCAGAATTACGCTGCTAGCACCCAAAGTGGCATCACTTGGTAACAATAACTTGGAGGGATGGGAATTCTCCAACCTCAATCATGTTCTGATCTTGTATTATAATCCTCTGTTTCACAAACAGATGTTTGTTTCATCTAATAAGCCTTATATAATTTCCCTTGCAGGCTGGGATCAGTTCTTCTCAGTAAACACTTTTGTTAGCATGATAGACATTCTTTTTTTTTTTTTTGAGACTAAGTTTCACTCTTGTCGCCCAGGCTGGTGTGCAATGGTGCGATCTCAGCTCACTGCACCCTCTGCCTCCCAGGTTCAAGCAATTCTCCTGTCTCAGCCTCCCGAGTAGCTGGGATTCCAGGCATGCACCACCATGCCCAGCTAATTTCTTGTATTTTTAGTAGAGATGGAGTTTCACCATGTTGGCAAGGATGGTCTCGATATCTTGACCTCATGATCCGTCTGCCTCGGTCTCCCAAAATGCTGATGTTATAGACGCGAGCCACAGCCTGTCAGTGTAAAATGGAGGCCACTGTGTATTTCAATTAATGGCATCTAAACGTGGTTCTTCACTTGGGTGGTACATTGAGCAGTTTCTTTTTTTGTGAACTCTACAGCAAACCTTGTTAACTCTGAACAGATCTTGAAAGATCTAATGCGTATGTATTAAGCACCTGAAGCCTTTACCTTCAGTTTTTCTAAACATTTAATCTCCAATTGATGTCACTTCTGAATTCACATTTGGAAATTCATAATTCTTCAGATTTTTTTTCTTTTATAGGGTAGAACCTCTCATGAATACTTTTTAGTGGGTTGAAACAGTTCTGTAAAGTTAATATTCACAGTCACCAAAAGTTCTTTCTTTCTTTACCGATCCTCATCTCTGTGCCTGTAGAGGGGATCGTGCACCTGAACTGCAGGCTCCCTTGAGGGCTTCATTGGCATTGCCTTGTGGCGACTCACCATTACAGTAAATTCCACACAGCTCAAACTAATCCCAAAATAGGGGTCAGGGAATACGGACAAAGGCTAGGCTCATTCTTTGCATAACAGCTGAGTGGTAGAGCAGAATAAAACATGAATCAGAGAGTCCTAGATTCAAATCCCAGTTTGACCATTTGCAGGCACTCTGACTTAGAGCACTTTGAGTATCATCACTGAGCCTCCCTTCTTCATTTGTAAAGAGGGAGCATGTTACCTACCTTATAGCATTTTTGTTGGAAGGTGTAAATAAGATCATACGAGTCAAGTGCTAAAGACCATGCCTGGGCCATAGATGTCATTAAAAATGGTAGCTGTTAATTTACAGTACTTTTTTCTCTATAAGGCAGCATCATTGGGTAAATACCCGAGGTTCATCATCTTATGCCAGGGAAATCGAGGATGCAGACACTCAAGAAGCGCATTTAGGAACAGAGGTTTAATAGGCAAAAGAAAGAGAAAAGAGAATCTCTCTCCTGCAGAGAGGGGAGCCCCAGAGGGTCTTCCGGTTTCATGGTGAAATGCATGGGATTTTACAGAGGAGCTTGAGGAGGCAGTGTCTTATTTACATAGGGCCTGAGAGATTGGTTGGACCAGGTGTGTCATTTGCATAGTGTGGAAAGAAGATGGCCATCCACCCTAATCTTTTATCATATGGGGTCTCTACCTGGCTGGTGCCATGTTGCTTGCTTTTTTACTGCACATGTGGTGACAAAAGGGAAAAGGGAACCTCCATGTTGAATATACCTGGCTTCCAGGTATCCCTTTTTATTGGCACAGCTGCTGGCATTTAACTATGCAAGATTTTAGCTTGCTTATCTATGCTTGCACCTTGATTTTTTTGGGCTGCTTTTTTTTTTTTTTTTTTTTTTTAGACAGAGTCTTGCTCTGTCACCCAGGCTGGAGTGCGGTGAGTGGCGTGATCTCGGCTCACTGCAGCCTCCACCTCCCAGATTCAAGTGATTCTCCCAAGTTCAAGCTATTCTCCTGCCTCAGCCACCTAGTAGCTGGCATTATAGGTGCTGACACCCGGCTAAGGGCTGCTTTTTATAAAAAGGAAACCTTACCTAGGACTCTCTCACCCTCACCATCTGCCTAGATAATTTCTTTCTAGCTCCTACATTAAGTAGATTGAAAGTTCCATGAGGTCTCAAATCTGATGGATCCCAGTTGCTGTTTTTCCAGTAACTAGAATGTGCCGGCACATGCTAATCACTTAACAAATACTTGGTCATTGATTATTATAATTTTTATCATAAAAGTTAGGTAAACTCCAGTGCCTTCTTCAAAGAATCCTGCCTCCATCCTCTTTTTCAAATTAAGACCAAGCACAAATCTTCCCATGAAGCCATCTCTATGTGCCCTAATTTGTAGCTATTTTATGCTTAACTGCCCCCACCTCCTTCCCGCCATACCACTTACTCTCAGGATTAAGCAGGAATGCACTGCATGTACATCATATGTCCTAGATCATTGGCTGATGGTTCTTCTTATCTATGAGTCTTATCTTCTTAAAATTCAATTCTACCAATCATTCTTGATTGTTAACCAGTTGCTGGGCTCTGTGCTGGGTTCTAGAAAAGAAACAGTGGCTGCCTCAAGGAGGAACTAGTCTTTCAGTGTAGGGAGATTTGTAATCTAACAATTACATCACAAGGTGATATGAAAAACTATATGCACATAGTATCTAGGTAGCAGAGATCGGAGAAAGTGATTAACTTTCTCAAAAATCAGGGAAGACTTCCTAGGGGAGGTTATAAGGAAATATGACTTTTCAAAGAAGGTCAGGAATTTTCTAGCTGGTTAAGGTGGGAGAGGAATATTCCAAGGAGAGTAAACAATATGTGCCCAAGGGCATGAGATAACAGATTCTTATCCTGGAGAACCCAGAAGCAATTCAGTACTATTAGAGCATAATGGAGAAACTGAAAAATAAGAAGGGGGCCAGGAAATTGAGGGTGATAAGTCCAGAGACAAAGCCAGTGGTCCTATGTGGGAAAGTTTTGAATGTTGTGATCAGTGTAGGTGACAGGGAGCCCGGAATGGAATGATCTGAGGAAACTTGGAAATTATCTTTGATAGCAGTGTAGAGGGTACACCAGGAGAAAAAGAGATGGAAGCTGAGCAGTACTTCAGGAGGAAGTATGAATGGTCTAGATGAGAAACGCTGAGGGCCTCATTGAGGCAGTGCTGATGAGGCTGAAAAACAGATTGGGTTGATTTTTAGGAGAGAAAATTCAGAATTGATAACACTAGCTTGGTCTTTAGGTGTAGGCAGATAAAAAGAAGAAAAAAATAGCACTCTTATTGTTGTGTATCTCATTTGGTAAAATGTAATGCTAACACATAAAAACATAAAAATGCTCAGGAATAGTTCTTTAATAAGTAAGTCTCTGTAGCATTATCTGGTCTTGATTTAATTTTATTTCCAATTTTAAAATTACTTTCTATTAACTGGAACCTCCCATGCTTTATTCAGCCTCTTGGTGTGTTTCCAGTCTACAAGGATTCTCTTAATATTTCCAAATGATTTGCAAGCGGAGAACTAAAAGGTGCCTTGTTTGCCAACCACATATTTATCTATATAGATAGTCATTGCGTAGTATTCAAAAGCCATCTGATAATAACGTTGCATGACTAAAAACAAAGAAGGAAAAATGTCAAACCTCAATACACAAGCATGAGCCTTCTTTCCATTGCAGGCCACACAGAGGAACACCACATTTTTTCTTTTTCTTTTTTTTTTTTTTTTTTTTTTAAGGCAGAGTCTCCCCCTGTCACCCAGGCTGGAGTGCAGTGGCGCAATCTCCGCTCACTGCAACCTCTGCTTCCCGGGTTCAAGTGATTCTTCTGCCTCAGCCTCCCAAGTAGCTGGTTCTACAGGCGCACACCACCATACCCAGCTACTTTTTGTATTTTTAGTAGAGACAGGGTTTCACCACATTGGCCAGGCTGTTCTCGAACTCCTGATGTCATGATCCACATGCCTCAGCCTCCCAAAGTACTGGGGTTACAGGTATGAGCCACCATGCCCAGCCCACAATTTTTCTTAGTATTGAAGTTAATTTCAACCTCATCCAATCTTTAACTGTGTATCATAAACACAGATTTTTTTTCATAGAAAACAATTTCCAGTCTACAGAAAGAAATGTGAAACTCAGTCTATCAGAGCTTTAGAATATCGAGGAAAATGAACACAGTATAAACAAAATTCCTTGTTTTTGTAAGCTAACTGCAATTACAGAGATGAGAAAGCCTTCCATTGATATGACAGCTATCGAGCATATATTTTTATGTTTCTAAGAATTGAAAAGAGAACTATCAGGGCTTCAGATACATTTTGAAAAGATAATGTTATTTTGAGACAGGGTCTTAGCTCTGTCACTCAGGCTGAAGTGCAGTAGCACAATCACAGCTCACTGCAGCCTTGACCTCCCAAGCTTAGGTGATCCTTCCACCTCAGCCCCCTGAGTAGCTGAGACTACAGGCACTTGTTACCATGCCTGGCTAATTTTTAAATTTTTTTGTAGACATGGGAGTCTCACTATGTTGCCCAAGGTTGATGTTGAGCTCCTGGGCTCAGGCAATTCTCCTGCCTTAGCCTCCCAAAGTGCTAGGATTACAGGCATGAGCCGCCACTCCTGGCAAGGAGATAATTTTAGTTAGTTATTTTTTGAGACAGAGTTTTGCTTTGTCACCCAGGCTGGAGTACATGGTGCCATCTCAGATCACTGCAACCTCCGCCTCCCGGGCTCAAGTGATTCGCCTGCCTCAGCCTCCTGAGTAGCTGGGATTATAGGTATGCACTACCACACCCACCTAATAATTGTATTTTTAGTAGAGATGGGGTTTTACCATGTTGGCCAGGCTAGTCTCAAACTCCTGACCTCAGGTGACCTGCCTGCCTCAGTCTCCCAAACTGCTGGGATTACAGGTATGAGTTACCTTGCTTGGCCAAGAAGATAATTGTAAATGATCACAATTTTTGGAGGCGTATCATGCATGTACATGATGCACATGATCTCTGAAGAGTGTTTTAAAGTCAGCAAAGTACAGCCTGTTGGCCAAATCTGACCCACCACCTGTTCTTGTAGTGCTGTGAACTAGAATAGTTTTTGCATTTTAAAATTTTTGAAAGGTTGAAAAAAATCAAAAGAATAAACTTATTATACGTGAAAATTATCTGAAATTCAAATTTCAGTGTTCATAAATAAGGTTTTATTGGAGTACAGCTCACCCATCCGTTGTGTACCAGCTGCATTCATGCTACAACAGCAGAGCTAAGTGCTTATGACAGAGACTTTCTGGCCAACAAAGCCTAATGTACTTACTAGCTGGCTCTTTCCAGAGACTGTCAACCCTGTTTTAAGAGCTTTCCTCTAAAGAAACACAAGCCTTTAGTAAACTGAAGACTTCTTCATAAAAATTTTCTATGTCAGTGATTACATATGATAAAAAAAAGAAAATGCATGAATTTAGTAAAGATAAAATTGATATTACAGATGAAAATCATAGGCATGCCTTTAATTATATTTAGGATGCTTATTTCCCACCTTATGTCAGTAGATAGTTATAAGAACACAAAGCTTTAGGGTGGCCATTATTTTTTCTTGCATCTTGATGAACTTTGCATGACCTTGGGCTGGCTACTTTTCTCTTGTAAGCCTCAGGTTTCCTACAAAAAAACAGAGTAATAGCCACACCAACCTCATGGGAGTACATTAAGTACCAAAGTGGGGAAGTGGGTTGTTTTTTTTTTTTAGAGGAATTACTTAGCTTGTTATCTGGTCGTAGGTGTGCAATAGATTATAATTATCATTCTCTGAAAATGTCACTTTCACTTTCTGGTGCTCCACTCAGTACTGCCTGTAAGGTCTGCTTTGACAAGGAAATCTGTTAGATCCTGCCACACCATCATTTTGCATAGCAAGAGCCCCTCTCTGTGTTACAATCTGGAGAAAAACTGTCCTCAGGTACATGAATCCAAGAACACGCTTGACAAAAGAGTGGAAAAAGGGAAGCCTAGGAGGTCTAGAAACAAAAATCTAAGTGGTGAGCCGTGCTGGAAGGCTGGCCGGCAGCCAGAGTACAGCTTGTGAGCAGCATATTGGGATTTTTGTTTTCTATGTTAGACTCTATTCCAGCTCTTTCTATGGAGAGTCCATGGTTTTGTGATGGGTTGTTGATGAAGGAAAGCTCTATATTTTTTTTAGAGTGGATGAAGTATTTGTCATTTTATTCCATTTTATTTTAACACTGCCATTTTTCTTTTATTATGCAATGTCTTAACAGCTGATGTCTCCCAGGCGAAAATTACTCAGAAAATCATGAGGGTGTGTTTCCTGGAAACTATGATTTCTTTCTCACTGGGCTTGCCCTGACTGTCTCCCTCCTGGGCCTACTCTGCCTTTAGAATCCTTCTGACTGTGGATTCCTGTGGAGGAACTAGGGCCTGGTGACCTCCTGGCTCCTCAGCTATGATGCAACTTCTCTTTTCTTCTCTTATCTCAAGTAGGTCCTGAGCAGCCCAGCAGAGGTGATCTCTTCTTCTCATCAGGGGTGGTCTGGATTCAATTGATAAGAATCCTCTTTTCTTGGCCCTTACAAAACAAATCTCTGCCTAGAGACAGCTAAAGGGGAGAAAAATACCTGCAAACCAACAACTCCTTTGTACCCCCATTAAGTACAGAAAATTAGATAAAGAAAAATCAGAATACCAGGAGGCAGCAGACACCTCCACAATGCAGCTTGGAAATAAAATTTCTATAATTCTGCTCTCCTTCTATTTTTTTTAATCACATAGAAGAGTTTGCACAAATCTCATTTGTTTTCACTTCCTGCATTTTTTGTGTCTTGACATATTATTTTGAGGAAAATACTCTGAATTTTATCCTTGCTCCTCAATTATGGTTGAATAGGAACTGTTAATTGAGTTTAGTCATTCAAAGGAAGAACAAAGTATTTCATCATTCTTACATATTTTGGTTGGACTCGTGATTAAAGAAGACAAATAGAGACACTGACACATCAGCCTGGTATGTGGATAAAACCAAAAACAGTGATGCTCACAGGCATGCCTGAGAGTGGAATAATGGTGAGCGGGGGCAGGGGCTGTTTACTGGTAGGAGTAACTCTCATCATCATATTCCAGCTCATCTTCATCATCATCATCCAGCAGCCCGTACTTAAATTTCCGGTAGACTGTGCCATCCTGGCCCATGTACACGATGTCATCGTCGTCATCCTCATCATAGTCCCGATCCCTGTACTCAATCACCTGATCCTCTTCAAAGCTGGTGCTCTCCCTATAGCTGCTCTTATAGGAGGAGTAAGACTTGTTGGGGTCGGCCAGCTTTTCATAGCCGGCCTTTTCTGTTGCCTGGACTCGGCCACGTGATTTCCTCCACACAACCACAGCTGCCCCGATCAGAAGGGCCAGCATCACGGAGGAAGTGATGAACAGAGCTGTCTTGAAGTGCTCAGCTGCAGGCCCAACCTTGCTTGTTTGAAGGATGCATTCTTCTGTTGGAAGAAGTCCCCAAAGGAAGAGGCAAGAGGGAAAAGGTGGAAGAAATAGAATAGAGAGAATTAGTTTCTGAGCTAGAATTTCACCTTTATTTTAAAAATCGAAAATGCTAGAATCACTGTCTCTGATTTTCCTTTGTTTAATTTTAATTTTATTTTTTTGTAGAGACAGTGTCTCCTTACGGTGCCCTGGCTGGTCTCAGACTCTTGGGCTCAAGAGATCCTCCCACCTTGGCCACCCAAAGTGCTGGGATTACAAACGTGAGCCACTGTACCTGGCCTGTCTCTGATTTTCCTAGAAGGCACACTGTATAAAATTGGAGTGTGTACCCCCTGAGAATCCTAGTCTATGTCTGATGAAGCCAATAAATCCTTCTAGAAAGGTCAGTTTCCCATTCAAAGGGAGTTCCCTTATCCCTGTATCTCATAGGTCAGCCACCAAGTGTCCAACCTTATCAACTGATTCTTCTCTTTCCCTCTTAAGAAAATATTTCATCTTGGACCAAGCTTTAGTTATTACTAAATGCTCTATTTTATTTCCCGATTCCAACTTCTTTTCTAAGACTTGTGTCTTCTCCCAAGCTACCTTAAGCTGGGGCCAGCCTGACTGTCCCACCACTTAAGGGCAAGAGCAGATAATTTATAAAACTACCGACTTTGAGAGCCATATGGGGCCTTCACAATTACTTAGCCCAATTTGTTGTTTGACATTTGAGGAAACTAAAGTCCACTGAGAGAAAGTGAATTGTCACACTGTCAGAGACAAGACCTTGTTTATGGAGCAATCAGAATTCAGATCCAGGAATCCTAGCTCCATGCTACAGTCTGAAGACATTAGGACAGAAGGCTCTGACAACTGTTCTTTGGCTTCCTGGAGTTTTGTGCTCCTAGCATGGTAGAAAAAGAAGTACCATCTTTAAATCCTATCAACTTGAATTATAGGCAGTTTTTTTCTCTCATTATTAAGAGTTTTTTGTTTGTTTGAGATGGAGTCTCGCTCTGTCGCCCAGGCTGGAGTGTAGTAGCACAATATTTCGGCTCATTGCCACCTCTGTCTCCCAAGCTCAAGCAATTCTCATGTGTTAGCCTCCTGAGTAGCTGGGACTACAGGTGCATACCACCTTGTCTCGCTAATTTTTGTATTTTTAGTAGAAATGGGTTTCACCATATTGGCCAGGTTGGTCTCACACTCCTGACCTTAGGTGATCCATCTGCCTTGGCCTCCCAAAGTGCTGGGATTATAGGCATGAGCCACCTTACCCAGCAATTATTAAGAGTTTGGAAATCCAGAGCTCTGACCCCTGTCATCCATCAGCCTCTGTTTTGATGCATTGATTGAGAATATGGAGTTACCAAAACTGCCTCACAGAAGGAAAGATTCAACTATAACTTTAGTGATGAGGATGAGCTCATTTGTCTTTCTATTTTTTTTTTTCTGTTCTTTAACTCACCACATGGGAGTTTGAAAGAACCAGAGGGAAAAAACTGTCAGGCCATGTTGGATGTACAAGCTGAAATCCACAGTAGGTTTTCCATAAATATTTGTTGAGCCCCTTGGGTCTCCCTTGTTCAGGGGTTACTTTCATGAGAGATTCTAGGTACGTTCTACACACTAAATAAATGAATATAACACTGCTGCAAGGTGCAATGATTTTTGTTTATTAAATATTGACCAATGAGATCTGATTCATCATGACTATTTTTCTTTTTTGCTAGTGCTAAGCAAGTTTTCTATTTTATCATAATTCTCATAGGATTTTACCTATCAAGCCGAGCTGCTTCTTCTAAAGTAACAGACCTACCATTATTACATTAAACATTAGTAAGTTCAGCACAAAATTCTTCCCTGGAGAAAACATTAAAGCATTGGAGAGATTGATAAGCAATCTGTGTGTGGTACTGTGAGATAAATACTGTCTGAAGCAGTAGAATCAATATAAAAATCCTTTCGAGGTTGTTTCAGTTACGAGGGTGCCATATGCAATCATGCCTTGCTTACTATTCTCCATCCCAGGTCTGCAGAGTCAGGGTTAGCCTTTGTGATACGGTTTCTTTGAGGGGGTAGAGTGTCTCTGTAAAGAAGGATAAGGTAATCAAGAGCATTTAGACTTTGCAGATTGCTGCAGGTGTCTCATCAAGAGCCTCAGGGGCACCAGGAAAGCTGACAAGATAGTTCTTAGTTGGAACAGGCTTTCACAAACTCTGCGCGCAGCATGCACAAACTTCTGGTTTCATTTAAAGGTGTTAATGTTATGAGGGTTATTATTCTTAGCTGACATAGGATGGATATTAGGCAATCAGACCCTCAACGTAGGTGTGTATGAAGAAAAGAGAAAACCAGATGCTCAAAGGGGTAGGAAAGCTAAAAGAAGGAAAATGTTTTTGGAGAGATGATACTTAAAACCCAATTGAGAATGCTGATCAAAAATAAAAAAGAAATGGCTGGTAGCAGTTATGGGTCTGGGGTTTTCTTAACTTACAAATGGACAGACTCACAAATATGGCATCTCTTTTTGTCGGTGAATGTTACTTCCGAACCCCAAGGAAATTATCTACTTCTGGTATAGAAAGTATATTTTAAGAATATATGTTTCTTTTTTGAGAAGAAATCTCTCAGTCTGAGATCTTTCTAAGTTTGTGACCAATGAGAATCAAGTACCCACACGGATGGGGTTAGATGTGGAGACAGCTGAAGGACTGGAAATTGGTAAAGGGAGTTTTACTTCTTATCCTTCAAGAAAAATTCATTTCTCAAATGTCATCAGTCTCTAATGAGAAGTCTAGGTTTGGGCTGACTTTCATGGAATGATCCTTCAACAGAATCAAGATAATATTGACATCAGCTTCCTTGATAGTTGATTCTTTTCCTTTTTTCCCCAGGAGGGAAGAATGAAAAAAGGAACAAAGTAAATTCATAAAGATAAAATGCTAGCTCTACTTGAGTAGAGCTAGTCTTGGAGGCAAGCAGAGAATTTAATTCCAGATGAGCCATTTTTTTTTTAACAAAAATTGAGATGGCATCTTGCTCTGTCATCCAGGCTGAACTGCAGTGGTGCAATCTCAGTTCACTGCAATCTCTGCCTCCTGGGCTGAAGAGATCCTCTCACTCAGCCTTCCGAGTAACTGGGATTACAGGCATGAACCACCATGCCCAGCTAATTTTTGTATTTTTAGTAGAGATGGGGTTTCTCCAAGTTTCCCAGGCTGGTCTGAAGCTCCTAGACTCAAGCGATCTGCCCACCCTACACTCTCAAAATGCTAGGATGTGTACAGGCATGAACTCTCGAAGTACAGGCGTGAACCACCACACCCAGTCCCCAGATGAAACTTATTATTGGTGTCGACTTGGGCATGCAAATCCAATTCTTTGAGCCTCAGTCTCCTCATCTGTAAAGTGGGACTGATAATCTCTACTTGTGAAGTGAGACAATGGGCATGAAGTTTCAAGTACAGTAGGCCCATAGTAAGCACTCAATAAAAAGGTAGCCATATTGATTCTCCTGAACTTCCCATCCTCCCTCCCTCCGTTCCCATTGGCTTCCTGAGCACATGCCCTTCCTCTATATGCTGCTCTTGTTCTCCCCTCACCCATGGTGTCCTGGCAGTCACAGCAGTCCTGGGCACTGGTGGAATCAGAGGTGTTGCAGCAGTGGAGGCAGCGGCTGTCGTCCATGTGTAGCGCCAGGTTAGCAGGGCACAAGGTGCAGTTCTTGGCTCCTGGTCCCTTGCATTCCATGCAACTCTCATGGCATTTTTCACAGTTAAATTTCTTTCCCTGTTAAGAGCAATCAAGAGGTTCCTTTTGAGTGCAGAGGTATTAACAAGGCACTGGAGTTTCCAGATGGCATTTATCTTGTCTCCATAAGGAGGGTGGTGTGTGGGGGACAGCAGAAGGATGGTGTGTTCTGAGCCCATTTTAACTGTGCTGGGTGAAAGAACCAACTGTCTGTGATGGGGTGGAATCATGGCTGGGCCCTGCCCTTTGAGATCTGCTAATAACAGTGGGAGAACAGATGTCTAGAACACTTTGGGTTAGGAACTGACAGCTCATGTTCTCAAGGACAGCTCAGGTCAAGGACTAGTTTCATCTGGCCTACAGTATTGACTTTCCGTTTAAAATATTTTGCATTCATTTCCCACATCTCAAAAGTGGGGTATTTCACATGTAAATTCGTTCCTAATTTCTCTTTAGAAACTAGAAGACCTGTCAGCACTGGATTCATCACTCCCATGTGGCAATGGCCCTGATTTTCACTCTTCTATTTGACACAATCCCCAGCACTTGCTCTTTTGTCACCAACATGTAGGTGATACATCAATTTCCACTTTCCTTCAAGCTTCAAGCTTATGTTGTGGTTTTCCTTGACCCGGCATGTATGTTAGTGACCTGCTTGGCCTCTGTGCTTATTGGATTCTTGTAGTCTGGCTCCAGAATAATATATGTTGTGGCTCTGTAGCTCAAGTAGTTAAATCTCTATGGGAAGAAAGTAGAGAGATGAGAAGAAAGTGGCTTCCTTCCCGACAAGTTATTCCTTGACTGGCACTGGAAATGTGGGTTAGGGAAGATTAATTCCTATTTTACTTCTGTAACTTGGAAGTATGGTATGATAGAAAAAGAAGGACTATAAATTGCTTTTATTGAGCACCTTGGCATGTTTCAGGCACTGCTAAGGTGCTTTCTCAGTTGTATTATCTCGTCGAATCCTGTATCTCATGTATTATCACGTCCTTCAGGTTTAATCCCAGCTTTGTTACTTACCGCTCATATAATCTTTCTTTTTTCTGAGACAGGGTCTCACTTTTTTGCCAAGGCTGGAGTGCACTGGTGTGATTGGGTTCAAGCAATACTCCTGCCTCAGCCCAGCAAACAGCTGGGACTACAAGTGTGTGCCACCATGCGTGGTTAATTTTTGTTTAAGATGGGGTTTCACCATATTGGCCAGTCTGGTCTCAAACTCCTGACCTCATGATCTGCCCGCCTAGGCCCTCCAAAGTGCTGATGTGAGCCACTGTGCCTGGTGTGAGCTACTGTGCCTGGCTGGTAGAAGATTTTAAAATATTAAACAGACACTATTTCTATAATATGAGAATTTTGGGACTTTTTGATTGCCCCAAATGACATGCAGGAACTAAGCTCATGTTCCTCTCTAGAGAGAGCAGAAGGCCCCGCACCCCCAGCCCTTCATACCACTCCCACTCTGTATTCTCCAACAAGACATTCCGAGGTGCAGATCCCTCCCATGAGGTGGTAACTCCACACGCAGGTTAGGCAATTCAACGCTCCTTTTCCTGAAAGAAAAAACGCTTTAAGTTATGATATTGACCTTAGATTTCAACCTCTGTCTTTGTTCCGGAACACTTAAAAACAAGGAATATGTCAAGCAAATTGAAGAAGAAGGATGAATTGATTGACAATCTGAAAAAGAAAGAAGTCTCCCACACAAAGTAAAAATTATATAATTAGTTCAATCGATGTAGATTCTCAGTCTGAAAATTGAGGATTTAGGGATGACAGATCTTTTATTACAGCAAGAGAAAAGATTTTCAGAGAGTGAGAAATCATGTAGAAAGTGTATAAAACCGTTATTCGTCCTTCTGTTTATCGCTTAGCTAGTGTGGAGGATGTTACTAGCTGTTTGGATGATTGCAATACTCAGTGCGTAAATCATGAATAGACAATTTCTAATTGAGAAATAACACTGAACTTGGCACTTAAAATGCTAGGGCTGAAAGGATTTAGCAGGTCATTTTGTTTGGCGGTTCTTAATTTTCGGGTCATGATGATGGTGATAGATTCCTTTGAAATTCTCTTGAAAGCTGTAAGTTCTCTTCTCAGAAATTTGACATTTATTTCTTATTTATTTTTCATTTTAAAAATATTAAGAAATGAAAGCTAAGGCCCAGACATGTAATGTCACCTATCCAGGGTTATATAGGTGGTGGTCAAGACTCAGATTCAAGTTTGCTGACTTATAACCTCTTGATCTTTCTTTCTTTTTTGTTTTGTTTTATTTTTTGAGATGGAGCCTCTTTATGTTGCCCAGGCTGTTCTCAAACTCCCGGTCTCAAGGAATCCTCTTGCCTCAGCCTCCAAGTAGCTGGGATTACAGATGTGTGCAATTGCTCCTTGCTGAGGTGCTCTTTCTACCACACCATTTACTTTATCACATGAGCCACCAAATAGAGGAGGAGATCTGAATCTATAGCCCCTGTTTCCTATGGAGGCAATACTCTTCTCTTCTAATTCAGACACCCCAAAAAGGACAGGCCCAAACATTTCTTCTATGCAGGTATCAAGGGATAATAACTTCTGGAAAGTTTGGGGACAGGAGACCTAAATCTAGCTCATTCCGTTAGGAATTCCTGAGCATTTTGCTGATAATTTTCAAATGGGAGCATCAGATTAATGGGCATAGAATATGCCTGGTATTGTAAGTGGGAACTTGATATAGGTCTTCCCATCAGAACAATCCTGTAAAGGGTGGTTTTTGAACTTGAAGTAGAACCATGAATCTGTCCTTGACATTCACAATGTAGTTAAATTACTTTTCATGGCCGATCTGTGAGCTCAATCATTTATAATGTTTCTGTGGAAAAATAAATTCTGAGCTCTAACAACAGCTTAGAGAATAAACACCTTTACCACTGAACTGCTTCTTAGGTTGGAAGCTGCCTGTAGTGATATAAATTCAAAACCACTTTACTTTTACCTTAGCTCTAGCTTCGTACAGAATTTCCTGTATGTTCTGGAACATTATTGTGGTCACTGATGGAAGAATCAATCTTCTCTTATTTCCATTCTTCCTTTTTCCCATTCTACATTTTTCTAAAATATAGCTTAGATGTCTTACTTCAGTTTTTAACATAAAAGAGAGTTTTTTTTTTTTTTTTTTCAATGACGAGAAATTAAGGGTAGACACATGCTCTCACTTTAATGTGGAATCTAAAACAATTGAACTCATAGAAGTAGAGAATAGAATGGTGGTTACTGGAGGCTGGGGGGACTGGGGAGATGGTGGTCAAAGGTTATAAGGTTCTAGTCAGACAGGAAGAATATGTTTTTGGAATCTATTATATCTCGTGATTATACTTAATAATGTACTTTAAAAATTGGTAAGAGTAAATTTCAGATGTTCTTATCACAAAAATGAGTAAGTATTTGAGGTGACGAACTCATGTTTTTTTTTCTCCAATTGCCTTCACAGGAAACAGAGGCTGTAAATTTGGACCTCCTCTATCTGGTGGCTAAGGCAGATAGTGTGGTAGAAAGAGCACCTCAGCAGGGCACAATTGCACACATCTGTAATCCTAGGCTGTTGCCCAGGCTATATTGCAATGGTGTAATCATGGCTCACTGCAGCCTCGACCCCCTGGGATCAGGTGATCCTCCTACCTCAGCCTCCTGAGTAGCTGGGACTATAGGTGTACATACCATACCCAGCTAATATATATTATTTATTTTTATTTTTACTTTTGAGACAGATTCTTGCTTTGTTACCCAGGCTGGTACAGTGGTGTGATCTGGACTCACTGCAACCTCTGTCTACCAGGTTCAAGCAATTAGCCTGCCTCAGCCTCCCGAGTAGGAGGGACTACAGGCATGCACCACATCTGGCTAATTTTTTGTATTTTCAGTAGAGGTGAGGTTTCACCATGTTGGCTAGCTGGTCTCGAGCTCCTGACCACAAGTGATCCTCCTGCCTTGGCCTCCCAAAGTGCTGGGATTACAGGCATGAGCCACTGAGCCTGGCCACATTTTGTTTATTTTTTTGTAGAGATGAGGTCTTACTATGCTGCCCAGGCTGGTCTCAAATTCCTGACCTCAAGTGATCCATCTACCTTGGCCTCCCAAAGTGCTGGGATTACAGGTGTGAGCCACTGTGCCTGGCCTGATGTACATGTTAATTAGCTTGACTTAATTATTCCACATTGTATATACATAGATCATGACATCGATTTGTACCCTATAAATATATATAATTATAATTTGTCAATTTACAATAAAATAAAGTAAGAGTAGAAAACACTAAAAGAGGGAGAACAGGCCATAGCTAGGTTAGGTCACAAAATTCCTACATTAACGTTGGTTAAATTTTTTTTTTTTTTTTTTTTTTTTTGAGACAAAATTTTACTCTCGTTAGTAGAGATGGGGTTTCACCATGTTGGCCAGGCTGGTCTCGAACACCTGACCTCAGGTGATCCACCCACCTCAGCCTCCCAAAGTGCTGAGATTACACGTGTGAGCCACCGTGCCTGGACACGGTTTGTTACATTTTTCTCGAAGACCAACAATAAATTGTCTGAGGCCCAGATCCCAGTCAATACCCGAGGGCACTACATGTCAGCTTTGGGTGACAAATCAGGGACTTCATTTACATCTCCTGCACTGATTTATTTTCAAACCTGCACACTTAGGGTACCCAGAATCTTTTGCAAAGGCAGTTTGTTAATTTCCAGAATGCTTTCTATTATTTTAAAGTTTAATATCCTACATCTATCATTGCTTCTAAGGATCTGCAGGGTCTTTGGGACCTAAAAGACAGGCATTTTGGCATTGCTTTAAAACTCAGAGCAGCTCACCATCTGCTCTCCTTCAGACTGAACCCCATGGGATGAATTCAGCAAATGCGAAGCAACTTCTGAGCTCTGCTCATGAGCCTCAGTCCACACAGAAAGGTGCATCTTGGGAGAGTTTAGAGGCTTTGGTTACTCAGCCTGGATTTTGATTCCAAACCATTTTATGAGGAGAGGAAACAATAACACAAAATCAAAAAACAAAAACAAAATAGAAAAATAAAATTTTATGAGGAGGATAAGTAAAAAGTTAAGTGTGTAAAGGCAAGGAATGAGCTAATTACGAAGGTATCAGTTACAGAGAAAGGTACATATTAGGCCTGAGTAGGCTACGTTTTCCCAGTCTACCCCTCCTTCCATGCTTTTACATATTTTTCTTTTCAATAACCTAAAATTGTTGGGCAGTCCAAAGTGAATAAAATATATAGTTGGTAATTTCTTATTTAGGTTGCAAAATTTTTCCTGATTCTTTCATGCATCCTCATTTCTTACTCTGAGAACTAATGACTTAAGGAAGGAACTCACCTTTTCTTCTACCTAGTTTATTCCCACGAGAAAAACCTGTCTCCAGATTTTGTATCTATATGTTGCAAAACCAGATGATAGCACAACATCTTCCTAGCCAGCAAGGGACATGTGCGCTATAGCAAAGAAAGGACTGCTCACTGCAAAGAATTATATGAAAAAATAACATTAAATAAAAAATAAAAATTAAAAAGAATGATAGCGGAAAAAATGAGCATCAAAGACAGAGAACTTCAACTGGGCAAGTTCATGGGTTGACGTCAAATATGGGAGGAAGAGGTACGAACACTCCAGAGGGCTGCAAGATTCATTCACTAACTCCCGTTCTAGAATGCTTTCTATTATTTTAAAGTTTAACACCCTACAGATGTGTTATACTTTATTAATTTTTGTTTTTGAGACAGACTCTTGCTTTGTTGCTCAGGCTGGAGTACGGTGGTAAGATCTCAGCTCACTGTAAACTCTTTCTCCCAGGTTCAAGCCATTTTCCTGTAATTCTCATCCCTTGAATACAATCTCAAGGATACTGTGAGGATGAACTTTTGAGATTGCTAATGCCCAAAACCATCATCCTTAATTCACCCAGGAAATCTCAAACCCAAATAAAGACATGTATAGTATTTCTATAGTATAAGGCCACAGTAACCAAAATAGCATGGCACTGATAGAAAAACAGACACATAGACCAATGAAAAAGAATAGAGAACCCAGAGATAATGCCACATGCCTACAACCATCTGATTTGTGACAAAGTCGACAAAAATAAACAATGGGAAAAAGAATCTCTGTTCAATAAATGGTGCAGGGATAGTTGGCTAGCCATATGCAGAAGAATAAAACTAGATCCCTTACAATCACCATATAGGTGATAACTCAAAATGGATTAAAGATTTAAATGTAAGACTTCAGCCAGATGTGGTGGCTCATGCCTGTAATCTGAGCACTTTGGGAGGCCAACGTGGGCTGATCACTTGAGATCATGAATTTGAGACCAGCCTGGCCCACATGGTGAAACCCGGACTCTACTAAAAATAGAAAAATTAGCTGGGCTTGGTGGTGTGTGTCCCTAGTCCCAGATAGGAGGCTGACGCAGGAGAATTGCTTGAACACAGGAGGCAGAGGTTGCAGTGAGCCGAGATTGCGCCACTGCACTCCAGCCTGGGCAACATAGCGAGACTCTGTCTCAAAAACAAACCAAAAATAAGCCAGGGGTGGTGGTGTACGCCTGTAGTCCCAGTTACTTGAGAGGCTGAGGCACAAATATTACTTAAACCCGGGATGCAGAAACTGCAGTGAGCCGAGATTGCATCGCTGCACTTTAGTCTGGGTGACAGTGTGAGACTCTGTCTCAAAAATAAAATTAATAAAATAGATGGGAACAATAGACATTGGGAAATACAAGAGCAGGGAGAGAAGGAGTGGGGCAAGAGTTGAGAAACTACATATTGGGTACTATGCTCACTTCTTGGGTGACAGATTCATTTATACTCCAAGCTTCAGCATTGTGCAATATACCTTTGAAACAAACTTGCACATATACCCCCAATCTAAAATGAAAGTTGAAAAAAATGTATTGGTTTTCAAACTGCGCTTACAATATCATGAATCATTGCTCTAATCCCCACAAATAACTTCAAAGGCTGGTGTTGTCCTGTTTTGACTGGTTGACAGTAAAAGACATTAGCTTACCTAATGATGGTTGCTTAATCTTAATTAGAAACCAAGTACCCCCCACTGCACTGTGCTGCTCACTGCACAACACTAGTGGCTGGAATTAGGGTTGTCTGATTTCACAAATGAAAATATTTTATCGGGCAGCTCTATTTGGGATAAAGGTCTCACACATCCAATAATCATGGTAACAGAGATAACTTCAACTTTTCAAAAAATCAAATAGCCAATATTTACCACCATATGGCCAATGACAGTATCAGCTTCCCACCACTCCCATCCCACCCCCAATTCAGTGTATTTTCTCATCTGTTATCTAATTCTGGTTAGACATTTTGAGCGTTAACCATATGTGTTTCTGGAATGAAAAAGAGATAACATGGATTAATGAGTAGTTACTGCTGTTTGTTTGGAAGGCTAATTCTTTCATGGGCGGGAGTCAATTGCGAATGGACACAGATTGGGAACCACTATATGGTAGAATTTTAATGGAGTTGCCTTAGGGGCTTCCTGGGAATAGCGGGGAGGGGCATCAGATGGGGCTCTGAGGTGGTTCCTCTGCTTCCACCTGAGCAGCTCTGCCTGGATCAGTTTACCTAATAGGGTTCAGCCTCAGATTTTATCTGAGGAAGGTGGCCACTGCTAAAATACCATTTGAAACCATTGCTCTAGATTATTACTGTGGTGTCCAATATAGTAGCCACTACAGGTGGCAACTGAGCACTTGAAATATGGCTAGTGCAACTTGAGTTGTGCTGTACATGTAAAATAAAATAAAATAAAAATCTTGGTAACATGTATGTAGATTACATGTTCAAATATTTTGCATAAATGTGTACAATTAAAATAATACTTGTTTATTTTCATTTTTTAAACATGATTACTAAAAATTTTAAATCACATTTTATTTCTCTTGGATAGTGCTGATACACCACTAAGTACAATTACACAAATTAAACTAGCCTGGGCTGCGGGGACCTTGGCTGGTTTGTTCACGGTTGTATGAACATTGCACCATAAATAAATGGATGAATGAATACACAGAGTACTAAAGGAATATAGAACGAAGGGTCTAGGGGAGGCTTTCTGAAGGAAGTGATGACCTAATGGATCCAAAAGAGGTAGTCAGGTGGAGCAGGCTGGAAAAAGTATTCCAGAGAGGGAAAGTGGGTGAGGTTGGCTCAGGTTTACAGCAACTAACTATGCCTGGATTAGAGGATAGGAGAGGAGATGGGGAGAGATGAGGCTGAAGATGAGAAGAGATCTGTGTTGACGGGCCTCATATGCAAAGATACTAAATTAAAATTCTATCCTGGCTGGGTGTGGTGGCTCACACTTGTAATCCCAGCACTTTGGGAGGCTGAGGCAGGCAGATCACTTGAGGTCAGGAGTTTGAGAGACCAGCTTGGCCAACATGGCAAAACCCCGTCTCTACTTAAAATATATATATATATATATACACACACAAAATTAGCCAGGAGGGGTAGTGTGTGCCTATAATCTTAGTTACTTTGGAGGCTGAGGCAGGAGAATCACTTGAACCCAGGAAGCAGAGGTTGCAGTGAGCCAAGATTGTGCCACTGCACTCCAGCCTGGGTGACAGAGCAAGACTCTGTCTCAAAAACAAAACAAAAGAAAACAAAATTCTATCCTAAGGTCAGTGGAGAGTTGTTTTTAAGTGGAGGTCAGTCATATTTGTTGTGTAAAGAGATCAGTTTAAGAGCCTATGGAAGACCGATTTATCACAGGCTGACTAATGCTAAAGATAGGAAGACCAACTAAATAATTGGTAAACTATTCAGATAATGAATGGTGAGTCTGAACTACGGCAGTGACACTAGAATACCAAGAGAGTGGAGGTGGAGTTAGGAGACATTTAAGGGGTAGATTTGGCAAGATTTGGGGACAAACTGAATGTGGGGATTGAGAGAGGGGGAGGAGCAGAGGGTAATGGCGAGGTTACAGTCTCAGGCAACTGGGTGAATGGTGGAGCCATTTATCCAGACAGGGAGCATCAGAACAAGTGGTTTGGGAGTGGGGTGAGTAGTTGGAGGTGTCTGTTGAGCATCCAATTAGAGATATTCGGTCAGCAACTGGATGTATGGAACTGGAGCCCAGGAAAACCATTTGGGAAAAAGAGACAGATTTGGAGATACCAAGACATAGGTAATATTGGAAGCCACCTTAAACTTGGAGATGGCCGTATTCACGTGTACTTGGGAAGAAGTTATTTTAAAATATAATGTCATCAAGATACTGTTTCGGAGTTTCAGCTCAGTAGCTAAGCAGAAATGTGCTGACGGTCTTCTCCCAGTGTGGGGGAATACGTGACTTCTCATCTTGTTTTCCCTAATTCTTGGCATTTCTGTGTTATCAACCTATTGCCTCAAGATGAATCATTTGGGAAGGAAACAACCACCACCACCACCAGGATTAGAAGCAGGCTCTAACAGGTTGGCCTTTGCTTGTTTCGTCTAAAAGTCTTAAGTGTCCCTCCTGCCATCCCACCAGGCATTTTGATTAGTAGAGTGAGGCTGGGCAATAATTTAGGGTATAATCCTCTTCCAAGAATCTGATTATCCATTAGTAACGCATATGCATTAAAGATAATATTTGATAAGTTCAGGTTCTGACATCCCATTCACATTAAACATAATGAAATTATAGAATAAATATAAAGAGAGAAACAAAAGATAGATGGCCTTACAAAGAAAATGAAATCTCTTTGGAACATGAAGGAAATATAAATGCAAAATGGTAGTCAGATTCAAGCCATCCACCTTCTCTGCTCCAGGACTAGGAGTAGGCAATGGTGGCTGTGAGTTTACCTTTTCTACCAAATTAGGAACTAAAAGTGTTTTACATAAGACCAGGGCCCAAATCTAGGCTTAGAGCTTAAATTGGGAGTCAGGTTGGGACTCTGCCTTTGTAGACATAACCTCCTGACAAGAACTCCCCTGAGCTCCTAATTGAATTGCAGATGGGATCTGTATTGTCATCAATATCACCTCCAGGAATACTGGAACATTTTGTTTCCGGACTGAGTTTCAGGTTGGAGAGAGGGATAGAGTTAGTGAAAAAATTTCTAGACTGTGAGAAGCAAAGATAAAGGAAGAGATAGAGGGAGTAAAGAACCAAAACCAAAATATTTCATTTACAAGGAGCTTAAGACCAGCATTCCAAAGTATACAGATAAAATGAATGCTAAGAAAGATGACAGGCCAGGTGCAGTGGCTCATGCCTGTAACATCAGCACTTTGAGTGTCCAGGATGGGAGGATTGCTTGAGCCCAGGAGTTCAAGATCAGCCTGCACAACATAGCAAGACTTTGTCTCGTTTATAAAATAAAGTTAAAAAAGAGATGATAAACACAATCAACAATTAGAACATGAATTTACATCAGATAATAGTTATATAAAAACACTGGACAAAGTCTTTAAAATTGGTATAAGATGTCCATAAATAAATGAAGACATAGTATCTATAAATAATAAGACACAAAAAGATCAAAAATAAAAATGGCTAAGAAAAAGAAACAATTAGAAATCTTTTTTTTTTTTTTAAGGCATGGTCTCACTCTGTCAGCCAGGCTGGAGTGCAGTGACACAATCACAGCTCGCTGCTGCCTTGACATCCCTTGCTCAAGTGATCCACCTCAACCTCCCGAGTAGCTGGAATTACAGTTGTGTGCCACCATGTCTGACTAATTTTTGTATTTTTTTGTAGAAACAGGATTTCGCCATGTTGCCCAGGCTGGTCTCAAACTCCTGGGCTCTAGTAATCCTCCTACCTCAGCCTTCCAAAGTGCTGGGATTACAGGTATTAGCCACTGCAACTGCCAATTAAAAATCTCAAAAGTAAAAACATAGTCACTTAAATTAAAAACAAAAAAATATATGGGTTGGACTTTAGATTGAACACAGAGAACAAATCAGGGAATGAAATGGAGTGCCAAAGAATTAACCTAGTATAACTCACATAGAGTCGAAGAGGTAAAATATATAAGAGTAGGTAGGATACAAAGGACAGGTCAATAAACTTTAAATTGCATTTAATAGAAATTCCACAAAAGGAGTTTGGAGGGGAGAGTAGAGAAACAATTTTTGAAGATCTAATAGTTGAACATTTTTTAATTTGCAAAAAGACATTAGGAGTATGTTTCCTATACATTCATTCATTCATTCATTCATTCAGTGAACACTTAATGAACACTTACGTTTTACACTCTAGAGTAGAAACAAGGAATACACAATGAATGTAGTATAATCCTTGCCTTTGCTTGGGGGGCTCACAATTAGTAGGAGACATGGACATGTTTAATTAAAATGTAATATAAAATTTCTATGAGAAAGCAATGTATTACAGAATTAAGGAGGAAGAATACTCTTGAGAGGACTAACAAAAGCTTCACGGAGGAGATGGGATGATACTCAAGCTGAATCTTTAAGTTGAGAGTTCCCTAGAGCATTGTTTTTCAGGAAGATGAAACAAAGTCAATAGAGGCATGAAAGAGCATGGCATATTTTGTGGCTTCTGAGTGGTTCTGGGTAGTTCCAGGTGGTTCCAGCTTCTAGAATACATGGAAGAAGAGTCCTTAAGACTTATGTTAAAGAGATTGATGGGAAAATCTTAATTACCTTTTAAATATAAGAACACTTACCGGCCTGAGCGTTGGCTCACATTTGTAAATCCCAGTACTTAGGGAGGCCGTGGTGGGTAGATTATGAGGTCAGGAGTTTGAGACCAGCCTGACCAACATGGTAAAACCCCATCTCTACTAAAAATACAAAAATTTTCCAGGTGTGGTGGTGCACACCTATAAGCCTAGCTACTCAGGAGGCTGAGGCAGGATAATCACTTAAAACCAGGAGGTAGAGGTTGCAGTGAGCCCAGATTGCACCACTGCACTCCAGCCTGAGTGACAGAGCAAGACTCCATCTCAAAAAAAAAAAAAGAAAGAAAACACTTATTAAAAGCTTATTGTAGGGTAATAAGTAAATGCATAGAATGGAGAGATATACCATATTCAGAAATATGATAACTCAGGATTATAAAGATGGGTTTTTCTCCAAAATAAATTCAATGCAATGCCACTCAATATCCAAATACATTTTAAAAATGAAAGATTTTTTAAAAATGAAACTTGACTGATTACATATTTACATAAAAGAACTAAAAATAGCCAAGACAATTTTGAAAAGAACAGGAATGTAACCTACCAGCTAATACATTTTTCTAGAAAGTTTTAACAAAATGTAGACATACTTCTTTCTTAAATACTGAGAAGCATTCATGGCAATCACATTTATGGAAAGATGTAAAGAAAAATGAGAAATTTGAATTTTAGGACAATCATTCTGGCATTAGTGTACCAGATGACCTGGTGTGGGGGCAAGATTCAGACGTGGTTACCAGCAGCTGCTTCAAAAGGTGTGATACTAAATACTGAGAATGGAAAATGAGGGTAGTGAGAATGGAAGAAGATGTCATTAGATAACTATTTGGGAAAGAGAATCAACAGACCTTGAAGTTTCGCTTTGTTGGAGGTGGGTGGGTTGGGCGGGCGACAAGGGAAGGAGAAGAGTCGAGGAGAACTTCACAGTATTGGCCCAGGCTCGTGGGTAGATGGTGAGCCCTAAGGATCTCTGGGACAGGCAACTAGGCTTCTGTAAAAGAGGCATGGAGCTTGGGAGAGTTTGAGGCAGAAGTCTCAGGGAATAGTGAAAGTAATGAAAATAAACAGGTTTCCTCCAGTGATTCAACAGGTAGAGTAGAAAAATAATGAGTAGGCGAACAATACTTCCTCAAGGAGATGATGCCTGTCTCCTTGAAGGGCCTTGAAGGATGGGGGATGGGCAGGAGCAGCTCAGGTTAGAGGGAAGATGCGGAAGTTAAGAGCAAACAGAGGGCACTGATGCTGGAGAGGATGACACATGAGGTGAGAAGGCAAGAGGAACCTCCAGGTGGTGAGAAGAGAGAAAGGGGCAAAGAAGAAAGAAAACCTTTTCATTTTTCTACACCATGTGCAAAATGACAGACTCTCACCTTTGCATTGATCACAAGTCGGATGGCATCTCTCACAGGTCTGTGTCCTTTGCTCGGCATAATAATGGTCTGGGCAGGTGCGATGACATTCTCCTTTGGAGCGAAGTAGAAAGAAAAATGTATCGCAAGACAGGCAGTCTGTGGGCTGTGGGCCCTGGCACGTCTTGCAGCTCCTGTTGCACCTCTCACACCGGCCGGTGGAGTTTTCTGCGTAATATCTGAAACCAAGGGAGAAGAAAAGATGGAATACGAAGCTTTGCTCCTAAATTGGTTGTGGTGGAAAACATGGTAGTCAGGTTTCATTTAAAAGCTGGGTGACTTTCGCCTCTTTACCTGACTCATTAGATCACCGCTAATGCCACTAATGAATCCAACAATTCCCAGTGTTCTTACCTGTAAATGGGCCAATCCCTCCGCTATTATTTGTGAAAATTAAATTGGGTAACACATATGAAAAGACCCACTGCTTATCACACCTCGTAACACCTACATCGTTACTAGCTACCATTGCCTTTTTGTTCCAGGTGCCTCTCCAAATTCATGCTTTAAGTTGTGGTTAATAGGATTTTTTTTTTTTTAATAGAGATGGGTACCTCACTATCATGGCCTGGCCATTCAGAGATACATTTAAAACATCCATCCAGGCCAGGTGCAGTGGCTCAAACCTGTAATCCCAGCACTTTGGGAGGTTAAAAGAAGGTAAAGAAATTCTTGCTAAGGATGAACTTCTAAAGGTCATCTGATTCATCTCTGTATCTCTAGACATCAGCACACTAAACCTATCCTAGAAACCTAAAGGTTCATCTTTGGTTTCTCTGGTGCAAAGCTACAGGCCCCAGTAGGATTTTTTGGTAGACTAATTCAGCTCCATGAACTTGCTGAAAACTTATACCATGCCTAGGTTATGGTGAGCCTTCCTCTATTTAGCCACCTGTCACTGATCTGAGTGAGTACACTTGTACCTCAGTGGCCCAGTTTGTGGTAACTTGAGACTTGCTTCACTGTCTGCAGTTATGTGAAGAACAATGACTACCACGTGTCAATCTGGACTGAGGTATCTGAGAGACAAGGCAATGATGAACTGAATAGTTGACAAAGACCACATAAGACTCAAAAAACCATCAGGGAAAAGTGAAATCTACGCAGAGCAGAGGGGATACACGGGATTAGAGTCAGAAGATCAAATTTTTACTCCTGGCTCTGCCATGTATTAGTAGCTACGTGACTTCGGGCAAGTCACTTACCCCTCTGGGCCTCAGTTCCTTCATCTGTAAAATGAAGAGAACTCATATCAACCTCATGAGATTGTTGCAGAATCAAATCATAATGTAAAGACACATTGTGAGTGGAAATACTTTGTAACTCTTAAGCAGCATCCCAAAAAATTTTTAACCTAATGTTTTTATTATAGATTGTTATAAAGATGAAAAGCATCAGTAGGAACTCTGGAAAAGAAAGCTTATCAATTCCAACTAGGGTTTTAAAGTTATCAAGGAGTAATGCTGAAAGAGACAATGAAGAGTTTATTGGATCAGATTAAAAGAGTACAATACCACTGCTTGCTCTGAGGACTCATCTCTTGAGCCTCCCAGCCTTGAAAAGCATCTCGTGCATAAGCACAAGCAATAACCCAGGCTTCAAAGAAACGTCTCTGAGTTAAACACCAAAATAATTATGTGGGTTGGGATAGGGTGCAGACAGGTATATGCCTACTTTTCCAAGGCAGAGGTTTAACATAAGACGCTTATGTCAAGCATGTGGAATGCTGATTTTATAAAAGGAAGAGTTCTCCTCTTACACCTCATGAATATTCCATTTCTTCTTTATTAAAGAGATTTAAGACAACCTGTGCCTCTCCCCACCAGTCCTGGGTAACTTCACATACTGTGGAACAATTGTCTTCTTAATTCCATGGTCTGCATTCAATTTAGATCACGAGACAATCAAGCACCCTTTTTGTGCTTGAGAGTATTTACTGGCTTGATTTGAGGAAGATGGGATCCAGATCTTTTTATACACTTATAACGGTGATACAGAAGGGCTAAGCCAGGTAGCTTTAACCCTGTTCTATTTTTTGTTTTTGTTGTTTTTTTTTTTGAGACAGGGTCTTGTTCTGTTGCCCAGGCTGGAGTGCAGTGGTGTGATCTTGGCTCACTGAAACCCGCCTCCCAGGTTCAAGCAACTCTTATGCCTCAGCCTCCAGAGTAGCTGGGGACACAGGCACCTGCTAACAGACCCTGCTAATTTTTGTATTGTTAATAAAGACAGAGTTACATCATGTTGGCCAGGCTGGTCTTGAACTTCTGGCCTTGAGTGATCTGCCTGCCTCGGTCTCCGAAAGTGCTGGAATTACAGGCATGAGTCACTGTGCCCAGCCATCCATCCCTGTTCTTGTCTGGCAGGGCCCTTTCTTCCTTGATCTATATGGCTGGTGTTTTTCCTCTTTTCTGAGATACAGTCTTGCTCTGTCACCCAGGCTGGAGTGCAGTGGTGTGATCTTGGCTCACTGCAACCTCTGCCTCCTGGGTTCAAGCAATTCTCCTGCCTCAGCCTCCCAAGTACCTAAGATTACAGGTATGTGATACCATGCCACGCTGATTTTTGTATTTTTAGTAGAGACAGGGTTTTACCCTGTTGGCCAGGGTGGTCTCGAACTCCTGACCTTGTGATCCACCCTCTTTGGCCTCCCAAAGTGCTGGGATTACAGGCGTGAGCCACCGTGCCCAGCCTGGCTGGTGTTTTTCAAGAGCTGCTAATTGTGGCTCTGTGCTGAGTGTTGTAGAATCAAATGTAAGACAGAAGAGGTGTTTTTCTTCCAGGAGTTTATAATTTTTGGGGTAACAGTCATATAGAAATAAAAATAAACTCTAAAAGCTCAGTGATATGGTTTGGCTCTGTGTCCCACCCAAATCTCATCTTGAATTGTACTCCCAAAATTCCCATGTGTTGTGGGAGGGACCTGGTGGGAGATGGTTAGATTGTGGGGGCAGCTTCCCCTATGCTGTTTTTGTGGTATGAATAAGTCTTACGAGATCTGATGGTTTGATAAAGAGAAGCCCGTTTCGCTTGATTCTCATTCTCTCTCTTTGCCTGCCACTACCCACATAAGATGTGATTTGCTCCTATTTGCCGTCCACCATGATTGTGAGGCCTTCCCATCTGCGTGGGACTGTAAATCGAATTAAACCTCTTTCATTTGTAAATTGCCCAGTCTTGGGTATGGCTTTATCAGCAGTGCGAAAACAAACTAACAGTCGGTGTTTGTCTTACCCATCTTATTCATACATACAAAGTGCTCGTCATGAAACGTATTACATAAATAAGTGAATGAATGAGATCCATCGAAATGCAAGGCAGCATATAGCACTAAAATGAATAAAACAAGCAGTAACTGCTATAGGACTGAAGAGATGTGTCTATTTGGGTGAAAGTATTTGAGGAGGGTCTAAGGTTACAGCCCTCGATTTGGGTCTGGAAACTCCCAGTGCCCTAGGTTATTATATTGGGCAGAAAGAATCAGCAAAAGGCCTATCATCAATCTTTTATGGGAATGCCCAGGGGGGAAAAACAGGATGACTGGGTCAAACCCTCTTCCAAATATGCTGGCAATCGGACCTTCTGATAACACAGTTTTTCCTAGCAGAAAAATAATAGAGTCCTTATCTGTGAAATGCTTTTAGAGGGATACATCAAGTGTGTGTCTAGGTTGTTAATGATAACAAAACCTGTAATTTGTGGATTTATGGACGGCATGACAGGTCGGGGAATTAATGGGGAATAAGTGGAGATGTTAATGGAAATGGTTCCTTTGTAAATCAGTGTTTCACATGCACTGCTCTCCTCTCATAAGCAGACTGGGAGAATGTGAGATCCTGAATTTTAAATGTGAATCAGAATAAATCCCGAAGCTGAAGAAGAAGAACCTCCATTAATGGTCTTGGGCTTCTCTGAGGAAAGGATGCTTTGCCTCTGCCTTGTGATTGCTGAGACCCTTTCCCAAATTGTTTTAATTTTTAGAAACAAGGTCTTGCTCTGTCACTGAGGCTGGAGTGCAGTGGTGCAATCATAGCTTACTGCAGCCTCCAACTCCTGGGTTCAAGTGACCATCATCCCCAACCTCAGCTCCCATAGAAGCTCAGACTGTAGCCTCATGTCTCCATGCTCAGCTAATCTTATCTTAATATTTTACAGATGGGGTCTCACTATGTAGCCCAGACTGGTTCAAACTCCTTGCCTTAAGTGATCCTCCAGCCTCAACTTCCCACATAGGTGGGATTACAGGCATGAGCCACAGTGCCCAGCTGCCAATATGCTTTGAATGATCAGTGAGGACTGTTGCTGAGGAAGATCAATAGCTCATGTGACTCTGGCCGGACAATCTGACCCTTTGTGTTAACTCATTGGGTCACTCTGCCTCTCCTGTTTCTCTTCCGTTATGGTGAATTGGTTCATCTTTGCTCCTTACTAGCACTGAAACTTCAGCCTGGTTTTTTAAGTGTTCTGAATCTTAGTTTCCTCATTTGTAAAATGGGTTGATATCCGGCATGGCTGTGGAATTACACAGGGGAAAATGTATCAAGCACTTACCCTTCCCTGCACTGGAGCAGGCACTCTCTTCCCAGCTGAAACCAGCCCGGGCGGCAGGAGCGGCACTGCCTGCTGTGTCTCCCGTCACACGTCCTGCAAGAGCTGTGGCAGCGGGCACACCGGTGGCTGTCCTCATCGGCATAGTAGCCCTCTGGGCAGTCCTTCACACAGGTTGTGTCTGTCATGGGAGGAAAAAAATCTTTCTGGACATCAGGCATGACACAAGTCTCCCCTATGTTCTCCCTCCTGTGTGCCATGGTGGGAGGGAGGAAAGGGCTCCAGGAGGAATGGGACAATGTCCCTGTGAGTTGATGGATATGCTTGGGAACTAAGATGAGTGTCCCAGAAACAGAACTGCCCTAAGGCCATGAGGAATACAAGGAAAACAGAGGTCACAGTGGATTAGCCGTGGTGGGTAGAACAGAAACTACAGTCCAGCGACTGTGGATGTTGGCAACGGCTCATTGTGCAGCTCATGTATCCGGTTAACTAGGGGGAAGCCCCAGTTTCCTAAAGGAAAAACACCTCTGTATTAGTCTCTTATTGCTGTTCTTACAAAGTATCTCCACCTTGGGGGCATGAAACAACAATTTATTACTGTTCTGGAGGTCAGAAGTCCAAACAGGCCCACAGCGCTCTGTTCACTTTACAGGCTCTAGGAGGGAATCTGTTTCACTTCCTTTTCCACTTATTAGAGTTCACCTGCATGCCTTGGCTCATGGCCCCTTCTTCAGTCTTCAAAGGCAGCAGTGCAGTATCTTCTCTCTGTCCCTGTGCTTCTGATCACATCACCTTCTACTACTGGCTCCAATCCCCTGGCATCTCTCTTATCAGACCCTTGTGATAGCATTGGGCCTACAAGGATAATTCAGGATAATCTCTCTATGCCAAGATCCTTAATTAAATCACAGCCCCAAAGTCCCTTTTACCAAGAAGACTAATACATTGACAGGATCTGGGGATTAGGATGTGACATCTTCAGGGTGGCCATTATCCAGTCTACCACAACGTTCAAAAAAGTATCTAGTTTATAAATAGCCTGACCCTGGTGGTGTGGTGGTGTGGCGCAGGGTGGAGAGAATGTGAGGAGGCCAGGCTGAGCAAATCTGGGCCCATCCCCAGGGGGCTACAGCTCTGTGTCCTACACCAGCGCTGAAGCCTCAGTTCTAGCCTAGTCTACAGCCTCTGTTGAGGGGAAGACCACTTTGTAGAAGCGAGATGTCTTCCCCTCTGTATGAAGGCATCTGAGATGATTACTGGTGGTACTCTAGATTGGAGCTAAGTAGAAAAGAAGGTCCCAGGGGGTGAGAGTACATGGGAGACGTGGCTGGAGGGAATGCTTTTGAGAAGCAGCAACTGCTGGGAAGGAGAGTCACAGAGATTTGTGGACCAGGAGCTAAGGCAGCTGGAGAGGGAAGATTGGTCTCTGAGTGTTTTCTATTGTGAAGTGATCAGGAATGGTACTGAGAACGGATCTCCCTGTGTCTTAGCAGGGGGATGGCGTCCTTGCTCAACATGAAGAAGAAAAGCTTGCTGCACATGTCTTTAAAACATTTCTTTTAATGTTTAAAAGTTTAAAATTTAAAGTTTTAATTAATTTTTTATTTTTTTGTAGAGATGAAGTCTCATTATGTTGCCCAAACTGACCTTGAACTCCTGGGCTCAAGCAATCCTCCTGCCTCGCCCTCCCAAAGTGCTGGGATTACAGGCGTGAGCCACTGCGCCCAGCCTACCACATATGTCTATTTGGAGTTTCACGCTTCTGGTAGGGGAGAAAAGTGCTCATACTTTCTGGTCTTCACCATATTCATCTCTTTCTTCTGTCTCCTATGGATTCTTTTTTGGTTTAGTTTTATTTCATTTTCTTTCTCCCATGCTTGTTTTAAGCCTAGTCACAGTCCCCCTGGAAACCTGAGGACATTGCTTCATATTAGCAATAACCTTCAAACCTGATCTGAGGGACATGGCCAACCTTGAACTGTGCCACATTTTACTTAAGAAGATTTCTTAATCAACCACGCTACATGGAGGGGAAATTTTGATGAGGAGCTGAATATCTACATGTTCTTAAAGTGTAAGCCCACAGGCTACTTTTTTTTTTTTGAGATGGAGTCTCGCTCTGTGTAGCCCTGGCTGCAGTGCAGTGGCGTGATCTTGGATCAATGGCAACCTCTGCCTCCCAGGTCCTGGTTCAAAAAATTCTCCTATCTCAGCCTCCCAAGTAGCTGGAATTACAAGCCACCATGCCCAGCTAATTTTTGTACTTTTTAGTAGAGAGGGGGTGTCACCATGTTGGCCAGTCTGGTCTTGAACTCCTGACCTTGTGATCCACCTGCCTTGGCCTCCCAAAGTGCTGGGATTATAGGCATGAGCCACTGCACCCCACCCAGACTACTTATTAATTACAAGGGAATAAGTAGTAATTATGCAGTAGGGAACCTGAACATCTTGGTCAGATGATCAACATTAATATCACCGAGATCATGCACCTCCAGGTGTGACTCTTGGAGGACACAACAACCCTGTGAAGTATGCTGACCAAGCACACACTCGGCACCGTCGCACCCATCCAAAAGGAAAAATGAAGACTGTATTTGTCTAAAGCATTGATATTGTGAAAAAGAAAGAAAGCCCATGGAAACATTTCAGATTAAAGGGGGCCAAAGGGACATGGAAGGGCCTGGCTTAGTGGTTCACGCCTGTAATCCCAACATTTTGGGAGGTTGAGGCAGGAGAATAGCTTGAGCCCAGGAATTTGAGACCAGCCTGAGGAACACAGTGAGGCCCTTGTCTCTAAAAGAAAAAGAAATTAGCTGGACATGACATGGAAGGGCTAGGCATGGTGGCTCATGCCTGTAATCCCATCCCATCTACTTGGGAGGCTAAGGCAGGAGGATCTCTTAAGCCTAGGAGTTCAAGGCTGCAGTAAGCCATGATCATGCCAGTGTACTCCAGCAGCCTGGGAACCACGCCTGGCCTCCTGTCTCTTAAACAAAAAAGTGGCTGGGCATGGTGGCTCTTACCTGTAATTCCAGCACTTTTGGAGGCTGAGGAGGGCAGATGGCTTGAGGCCAGGAGTTCAAGACCAGCCTGGCCAACATGGTGAAGCCACATCTCTACCAAAAATACAAAAAAAATTAGCCGGATGTGGTGGTACCTACCTGCAGTCCTAGATACTCAGGAGACTGAGGCATGAGAATCACTTGAACCCAGGAGGCAGAGGTTGCAGTGAACCGAGATCATACCACTGCACTCCACCCTGAGCAACAGAATGAGACTCCTCAGAAAACAAGACAAACCAAAACAACCAAAAAACCAAAAAAACCAACAACAACAAAAAAATGGGGGACGTGGAAGTGCAATGAAACGAGTGACTCTAGACTGAACCCTAAAGGGGAACTGACAAAATTTTAATATGGATAGTATATTAAAGTATCGTATGAATGGAAAATTTACTAGAGTTGATAACTATCCTGTGGTTATGTAAGAAAATAACACTAATCTGAGGAAATAGGTACTAAAATATTTACAGGAAAGGGGCCACGATATATGTAACTTGCCCACAAATGGCTTCAAAAAAAACAATATTGGGAATGATGTACATGTATACATGAGTGAGAGAGTGTGATAGAGAGAACGAGCGAGAAGGGGAGAGAGCGCCACAAACAAACGCTAAAGCAATTGGGGTAGAAGATGAGCAATGGGCAAACTGGGTGAAGCCCATCCGTGCGCTGTTCTTTGTATGGTTCTCACTCTTGCATCATTTCCCAAACACAAAGCAAAAAATTAAAAAGAAAGAAGCCAGTATCTACTGGACAAGGCAGTGTTCGAGGAAGTTTCCAGACGGAGGGAAACACAAAGCCCTCCTTGGAGAAGTAACTCACTGAGAAGAAGGCTGTCCCTGGGGCACGTGCGGCACTGGTCCTCCGCCGGCCCTGTGCAGTGGAGGCACTTAGCGTGGCAGAGCTTGCACCTAGCAGCATCCTCATCCCAGTACTCGTAGGGGTTGCATTTCTCATTGGCCACGCAGCTCCCACGGGGGTTCTTCATCAGGCCTTTCTGACAGGTGGTGCAGGTTCCAGATGATGAGCAGGTCAAGCAGGATTTGTGGCAATCTGCGGGCGTGGAGGGGTGGCAGACAGAGTGAGTGAGGGTCAGGGTGGCCCTCGGTGGAATGGCTTCCCCTTGGAAAGAAGGTTCACAGTCCTTCCACATTTCTTCCAGAGATTTCCAGAGCTCTGGGCCAAGGGTGTGGGGCCATGAGTTGGGTACAGCCCTTGAACTCTGGGGTGGACCGTTCTTTTGCAAAATGAGAGAAAATTATTTTATTTTCTCTGTGGTATCCAGGGAGTGCCTTCCTGCAACAGCCACCTCAGAAATATTAGTAAGGCTCACTATAATTACCCAAACTGCAACAAAATAATAACAAGCCATTCTGTAACAGCACCTTTTCCACCATCGGAACACCTCCTGTTATGGTCCTCCACTCACCTCCAGAATACCTTGAGCTTATCATGAGCACAGCAGTTGTTGGAAATGTATTTAATTGTCTGTTGACAAATAAAGGTCCCTTTTGCATTTATTTTTGAATACATAGAGCCTGTGAAAGGGCCTGGCATATAACAGGACTCAATAAGTATTTGTTAAACTAAGAAAAATAACAATTCACTTTCACCTCTAGGTTTTCTTTTTCTTTTCTTTTTATTTATTTAAATAGAGATGGGGGCCGGGTGCAGTGGCTTACGCCTGAAATTCTAGCACTTTAGGAGGCCAAGGTGGGTGGATTGCTTGAGCCCAGGAGTTTGAGGGCAGCCTGAGCAACATGGTGAAACAGTCTCTACAAAAAACACAAAAATTAGCACAGTGATGTGCGCCTGTAGTCCCAGCTGCTCAGGAGGCTGAGGTGGAAGGATCGCCTGAGCCCAGGAGGTCAAGGCTGCAGTGAGCTGTGATCGTACCACTGTACTCTACCCTGGGTGACAGAGTGAGACCCTGTCTCCAAAAAAAAAGTAGAGATGGGGCATCACTTTGCTGCCCAGGCTGGTCTTGAACCCCTGGCCTCAAGTGATTTTCCTGCCTTGGCCTTCCAAAGGGCTGGGATTACGGGCATGAGCCACTGCACCAGGCTGACCATCTCTGGGTTTTAGTAGTTGCTGTTCTCTCTGCCTGGAATTCTATTCTCCCAGATGCATGCAGTGTTTGCTTCTTCCCTTTCTCAATGAAATCTTCTAAGACATCTCAAGTTTTATCTCCATTCTGCCTATCTTCCTGTCCTGCCCCTCTGCCTTATTTTTGCTCTTGGCTTATGGTCTTTAGTGCCTGTCTTCCCTAATAGAATGTGACTTCCATGAGGGCAGGGACTCTGTCTCACTCCCTGCTGTTCCCCAGGCCTGAAGGAGCACACAGCACATAGCAGGCCCCCAGTAAGCCTTCCCTGGGTGAACAGATGCATGGTATTATTATTGTTTATATTATCCTCTCATTTTATCTAAATCAGGAAATTGGGCTGGAGATGCTGAGTCACTTATGCTAAGTAGTATCAGGAGTTGAACCCAGGACCTCAGCCACTGCCTCGCTACTTCTGCCCCAGTGCCTCAGGAAAGGTATGGGACTTTTAGAGGTGTCTGTGCTATCTATTAAGGGATAATCTGGGTGATCAGAATGGATCTAAAGTCCTTGTGTTTCTTAGAGAAGATCCTGCTTAGAGATTGATTGATTGGTTGGTTGGTTGGTTGATTTAGCTCTAGGGTCTTGCTCTGTTTCCCAGGCTAGAGTGCAGTGATGTGATCATGGCTCACTGAAGCATTGACCTCGCAGGCTAAAACGATCTCCCATCTCGGCCTCTTGAGTAGCTGGGATCACAGGTGCACAGCACCACATCTGGCTAATTTTTATATTATTATTGTTTTTTAAGAAATAGGGTCTTGTTATGTTACCCAGGCTGGTCTCAAATTTCTGGTCTCAAATGATCCTCCAGCTTTGGCCTCCCAAAGTGTTGAGATTGCAGATGTGGCCACCGTCCCCAGCTGAGATTTCTTCATTCTAAATGCTTTTCTACACCTCCCCAAATCTTAATTTTTCAGATCGGGTTCTTTGTGTCATCTCTCTGGAAAGTCAGGTTGTCTCTGTGTTTCTTCCAATATCACATTCCTTTTCCCCCCTTTGGTCTGGTACAAAGTGCAATCGCACTGTAGGGAGACATGTCAAGTGAGTTTCCAACTCTGTCCTCACTAGCAGAGTCACATTGAGCAGGTGCTTATCTTCTTAAAGCATCTATTTCCTTCTCAGGAAAATGGAGAAAATTGCCATATTCCTCAATGGCTCTCAACCCACACTAAGCATCAGGATTACTGGGGGTGGGAGGAGGAATTAAAATGTTGGGTGCAGGCATCTGTGGTTTTTAGAGCTGCCCAGGTGATTTCAATGAGCAACCAGTCACCTTTTTCAAGATAATTAAATCAGGTAAATTAAGAAAACATGCTCTGAGACCTGTAAAGCTCCCTGTATGGTAAATTACTTTCATTATTGAACATCAGAGAAAGGCCGGAAGTTCAACCCCAGTTCCTGCCCTCACGCAGGCAAGATGGCGTCGAAGGCCTGTGGCTGAGTGCCTCACCTCCCAGAAGCCATCCCCAGACCCACGAACCCCCACCTCTTCTGCATGTGGGCACAGCCGTGACGTCCATGCTTTTTCACCTCTGAGCAGGTAGGACATTAACACTAAATAATGCTTTATATAAAACACACAAAAAGGCGTATCTGAATCACAAGGCTGGAGCAGAAAGCCCTCAGGACTGAGACACATCTTCACGTCCTACCAAAAACCTTCCCCCGAGTATGTCCTAGGGCGTGGGTGTCCTAGGGTTTCTCAGTGGAAGGTCACTCTCTGGCTCTCGCGGTTGTTAGAGGAACTGCCTCTGCACATCTTGTGTTTGCTTGGGGGTGACATGGAGGGGTGAAGGGCTGCTGGCTGCCTCATCGGAGTAGATCCTGGGGCTCTGGAAAAGCCCCCTGACCACACATTTCTCTCACTTGCTAGAGAATTCTAGTAATGCATAACTTATTTTTCTGTCCCTCGATAATGAATAAGAGGCAAATGATTCATGCGGAGTTAAAACATAAGGGGGAGGCCGGGGAGGGCGGATTACTTGAGGTCAGGCGTTCGAGACCAGCTGGGCCAACATGGTGAAATCCTGTCTCTACTAAAAATACAAAAATTAGCAGGGTGTGGTGGTGCACGCCTGTAGTCCCAGCTACTCAGGAGGCTGAGGCAGGAGAATCACTTGAACCCAGAAGGTGGAGGCTGCAGTGAGCTGAGATCGCACCATTGCACTCCAGCCTGGACAACAGAGTGAGACTCCATCTCAAAAACAACAAAAAACATGGGCCAAGTGCAGTGGCTCATGCCTGTAATCCCAGCACTTTTGGAGGCTAAGGTGGGTGGATCACTTGAGGTCAGGAGTTGGAGACCAGCCTAGACAACATAGTGAAACCCCATCATTACTAAGAATATGAAATTAGCCAGGCACAGTGGCACAAGCCTATAGTCCCAGTACTCAATTTTCCTGAGGCAGGAAAATTGCCTCAACCCAGGAGGCGGAGGTTGTAGTGAGCTGAGATCATGCCACCGCACTCTAGCCAACAGAGTGAGACTCTGTCTCAAAAACAAAAAACAAACGAAAGAAAAACCATGGAGAAAGACAAGAGGCACCAAGAAAGTCCCTTATGGTGGCACAGTTTGCTTGTGCTATAAGCTTTTAATGGCTTAACATTTCAAGTAAAGTCTTGGGTGACTTTTGAAGGTTTCTCCTCTCTGCTGTAAATCTTCATGTGAGAATGTTATTTTGATCAGCAGTTCATAATCACTGTTGTGAGGACGGTCCATGTGATTTATCACTAATAAAAGTTACCTGTACAAAGCTTATGAGCGATTCATTTAAAAGAAAATTTACAACCGATTCAAAATATGACTCCTTGAGTGAGGGGGTAAAGGATGAGGTGGGCTGGACACGGTGGCTCACACCTGTAATCCCAGCACTTTGGAAGGCCGACGTAGAGGATTGCTTGATGAAGCCAGGAGTTCAAGACCAGCCTGGGCAACATTCTGAGACCTCATCTCTATATCCCCAGCAACTCTGGACACTGAGGTGGGAGGATCACTTGAGCCCAAGAGACGGAGGCTTCGGTGAGCCATGTTTGTACTACTAAACTCGAGCCTGGGCAGCAGCGGCAGACCTTGTCTCAAAAAAAAAAAAAAAAAAGATTGAGATGACAGCTCTGGGGCTGGGCCTGGGCTGGAATTGTGCAAACCCTGGAGCCTATTTTGAATCCCAGACGCCTTTACCTCTGCACTCCTTAGTTTCTTTTTCATAATAGGTTCCTGCTGGACACTCCTCCAAGCACAGCCCATCGTAGAGGACCCAGGAACTCTCAAGACAGAGCTCGCAGTCATCAGCGTTGGGGCCACTGCACTCCAGGCAGTCTTTATGGCAGGGGACACAGTGGCGTGAGTCTGCATAGGAGCCACGGGGACAGGACTGGTGGCACACATCATTGTGCAGGAAGAACTCAGGCATGCACTCTGCGGAAAGGAGGAAGCAGCAAGTTATCGCCAGGGGAAAGGAATTCATTGTTTCTGCAGTGGGCTGGCTCCTCCCTCAGCACTCTGGTTGATTTGACCTGAGAGTATGCCTACCCTTCCCCCACCTGCCAGGGTATAGACTTGATTATTTCACAAACCCTGGCTTGCTAGGGGGAGGCTAAACATTGTGACCATATTAGATGGTGCTGGGCTTACATACTGAAGTGGTCTGCCCTTAGAAGGTGCAAAAAATTGCAATGCTGCAAAAGACAGGGATGGCTGAGAGGCTGGCGGTATTGTTTGAAAAACCCGAAAAGCATGAACAGATTGTAAAAGTTGTATTGAGAACTTCACACTGTGTTTAGTACAGAAAGCAGTTCAGGAATGGTTGGATTAGTTAACTTTTCATTCATTGTTCAGGTGCCACAAGGAATAAAGGTTTGATCAGTGTGAAGAATACGTTGTGGGTTTATTTGTGTTCATTTTCTTACTTTGGAGGGAATCCTGGAAAACACTTGAGGTCACACCAAGAGAACACTTTGGATAGGGCAGCACCAGTTAAATCAGTCTGTATTATTATTCTGGAGAGAAAATTGAACACCTTTTTTGGGGAGATAATTCCTGAGGAAAAAAACAACAAAACTTGTTCATAGCCAGGGTGGCCATCTCAGTCATAGCTGCCCAAACTTTTTTTTTTCCTACCCTTTTTAACAATTGTAGTTTTCTTCTTTTTAGACAGCAATCTCCTGCCTCAGCCGCCAGAGTAGCTAGGACTATAGGCGCCGCCACCACGCCCGGCTTATTTTTTATTTTTTTCTTTTTATTTTTTGGGGAGTCTTGCTCTGACACCAGGCTGGAGTACAATGGTGCAACCTCGGCTCACTGTAACCTCTGTCTCCGGGTTCAAGTGATTCTTCGGCCTCAGCCTCCCGAGTAGTGGGGACTACAGGCATGTACCACCATGCCCTGTATATTTGTTTTTAGTAGACACGGGATTTCATCACATTAGCTAGACTGCTTGAACTCCTGACCTCAGGTGATCCACCTGTCTCTGCCTTCCAAAGTGCTGGGATTATAGGCATGAGCCACCACATCTGGCCAAACAATTTCAGTTTTCTAGCTGCTTCTGTGTTTTGTGGTTTACTAGCAGTCTGTAAGATTTTATGTTCAAAAAGATGGGAACAGCTGGGCTCGGTGGCTCATGCCTGTAATTCCAGCACTTTGGGAGGTTGAGCCAGGTGGATCACCTGAGGTAAGGAGTTTGAGACCAGCTTGACCAACATGGAGAAACCCCATCTCCACTGAAAATACAAAATTAGCTGGGCATGGTGGCGGGCACCTGTAATCCCAGCTACTCAGGAGGCTGAGGCAGGAGAATCACTTGAATCTGGGAGGCGGAGGTTGTGGTGAGCCGAGATCTCACTGTTGCACTCCAGCCTGGGCGACAAGAGAGAAACTCCATCTCAAACCCCAAAAAACAAACAAAGGGAACATTAAGTTTTTCTCTGTATCTCTAGCACTTAGGATAGCACTTGCACACCTGCTGTGTGTACATGTGAGTGTGTGTGTAAGAAATCATGCAGAAAGGGGCTCTTGCTTGTCTTAGCTTGCAGCATCCATAATGAAAAGGGTGTATCTCACCCTCAATTTCTCTGATGACAGGCACAGAGACGTACCTTTTGGGAAAGGTAGGGCGAATGGTTCCCGCAGCTCTTTGCCATCCACCCTCAGGTAATCAGCCCCACCGGGTGGCTCAGCAGAGCCTCGCTCTCCCGTGGAAAGCTCCTAGGTACCTTTGCATGTTTTCTCATGGATGCAGTCCTGACACATCTCTGGGCAGTGCTTGCACACCCCCTCCACAGCCACGTGCCTCTCCGGGCAGGTTTCCTGGCACACTCCGTGGTGCAGGACGAGGGCTCCTTCACAAGAATGGCAGTTGGTGGCATTTCCTTCACACGTTCTGCAAGGAGAGCTGCAGCGTTCACATACGCCGTCTTCTGCATAGAAGCCCCTGTGGAAGGAAGAGAGAGCACAGCTGGAGAAGCTGACCTGCTGGAGAAGTGACTGATGCCTGGGGGAAAGGAATTAGGGCTAAAAATAAAAGGGCTGCTGCCATTGTCAGCTGATTGGCATCCACGGATTTATGAGGAAGTGAAAAAGAACATTCAGAAAAATGAAAGGAAAAGGACAGGCATTATTCTCATGAAAGGAAAATAAATCTTGGGACCCTAATATCACTAAGCCAAAGGGAAAAGTCAAGCTGGGAAGTGCTTAGGGCAAACCTGCCTCCCAGTCTATTCCTTCAAAAGATAGTTACTGGCCAGGCCAGATGGCTCACGCCTATAATCTCAGCACTTTGGGAGCCTGAGGCAGGCGGATCTCGAGGACAGGAGATCGAGACCATCCTGGCCAACACAGTGAAACCCCATCTTTACTAAAAAATACAAAAATTAGCTGGGCATGGTGGTGCGTGCCTATATAAACTATGGAGGCTGAGACAGGAGAATCACTAGAAACTGGGAGGGGAGGTTGCAGTGAGCGGAGAGCCTGCCACTGCACTCCAGTCTGGGCAACAGAGAAATACTGTCCAAAAAAAAAAAAAAAAAAAAAAAAAAATACCAAAAAGTTGTTAATAAGATTTAAAAAAGCTACAGTGGGTCGGGTAGGGTGACTCACTGCTGTAATCCCAGGACTTTGGGAGACCAGGGTGGGTGGATCACCTGAGGTCAGGAATTCAAGACCAACCTGGCCAACATGGTGAAACCCCATCTCTACTAAAAATACAAACAATCAGCTGGGTGTGGGGGCGGGCACCTGTAATTCCAGCTACTTGGGAGGCTGAGGCATCAGAATTACTTGAACCCAGGAGGCGGAGGTTGCAGTGAGTAGAGATCAGGCCATTGCATTATTTAGCCTGGGCAACAAGAGTGAAACTTTGTCTCAAAAAAAAAAGATATATATTACTGTTAAAACATTTTTTTTTTTTTGGCCAGGTGTGGTGGCTCATGCCTGTAATCCCAGAATTTTGGGAGGCTGAGGCGGGTGGATAACAAGGTCAGGAGTTCAAGACCAGCCTGGCCAACATGGTGAAACTCTGTCTCTACTAAAGATACTGGAAAAAAAAAAAAAAAAAAAAAAAAAGCCAGGCATGGTGGCAGGCACCTGTAATCCCAGCTACTTGGGAGGCTGAGGCAGGAGGATCGTTTGAATTCGGGAAGCGGAGGTTGTAGTGAGCCGAGATCATGCCACTGCACACCAGCCTGGGTGACAGGGCAAGACTCCATCTCAAAAAAAAAAAAAACAAAAAAAACAAAAAACTTTTTTTCATGAACAAATACTATATTTGCTAACTTACAAATAACTCTGAATATCTGGATGCCGTGTCATTGCAGGTTATGTTCCTGTTATAAATATTATTGCTGTTCTAGGATGGATCACACTCAAAGGGTGATTCTTAGAAACAGCAATAAAGCTTCCCAAGATAAACTGGATATTATATGTTCCTCAGACTCTGTGTCTTCTGTTGTTGGTTTTTTTTTTGTTTCTGTGAACACAAAGATGAGGGATTCTGCCATAATCAGATCATCCTACCCATAACAGGACGACATATGCTCGTAATTCTGCAATATTCCTAGGCCACGCTAGTAACTTTCCCACTGCTCAAAAAAATATAGACTCTCTTGATGGCTGTATATCTTCATAGTATCCCATTGTTCCATGAGAATGGTTCAACCCAGACGCGGAGGAAAAAATTGTTGAGCAATCAGCTAACTGGAGTAAAGCAAAATGCATCTCTTTCTTCCTTGTTTCAATGCTTTGGCAATTCCTGGAACATTCAAAGAATTCAAGAGGGAGTTGAAAAGGGTAATGATTAAATAAATAAGGCAATAATAACGACAAAGAGTTCAGTCCTACCACTGAGAAAGCAATGACTGACTCTGGTAAGCAGGTCCCTGACCTTCACCTTTGCTTTATTGTTAACACTTGGCTGATTTTGCTGGGTGGGGTGGAGCTCGGTTGCTGGGGAAGGAGGACTGGGAGTTTCCTGACCTGCCTTGTCACCTGGATTCTCTTCCTCTGACCCTTTGCTACCCTTCCTCCACTCTCTGCTGAACAAAATCCTTCAAGAGCTAGTGACCATCAAGCTCAAATACCCAGCTGGGGATGAAGCTGGAAAACATTATGCTAAGTCAAAAAGTCGATTGCAAAACAAAACAAAAAACATGTTTTGTCTTTTTGGTTGTATATATTTTGTTTTTGTTTTCAGAGAAGGGTCTTGCTATGTTGCTCAGGCTCGCCTTGAGCTCCTGAGCTCAAGCAATTCTCCAGTCTTGGGCTCCTGATAGCTGGGAATATAGGTGTGCACCATAGCCACCACAGTTGGCTAAAAGAACACATTTTATACAAGCCCATTTATAGGAAATGTCCAAGAATAGTGAATCTATAGAGATAGTGGTTACTTAGGGCTGGGGAAATGGAAAAAGCAGGAATAACAGCTAAAAGGGTATAGGGTTTCTTTCTGGATTGATGAAAAGGTTCTAAAATTGATTGTGGTAATGGTTGCATAACTCTGTGAATATACTAAAACCAGTGAATTATACACTTTTAGGGGTGAATTGTGTGTGAATTATATCTCAATAAAGTTGTGATTCTAAAAAATACTCAATTGTACAAGAAGGCAGCATGGAGTGATAGTTAAGCACCTGGACTTCGGTGCCAGAGAGGTTTGGTTCAAATTCTGGCCATACTGTGTATTTGATGGATAAAATCAAGCCTGATGTTCTTTTCCTCATCTGTGAAGTGAGGGAAAATAATAATATGTGGATAAGAGAATTCTTGTGAGAATTAATGGGATCATACATTCAAAGCTCTTAGCACAATACCTGGACATTGCAAGCATTAAAATTATGGTGATTTGAAATATTTTTCCCTTTGGAATCTCTTATCTCTCTGTATATTAAGGCTCTGAGAAGTATGACGCTGATTGATATAAACCTCTATTACTGGATTGTAAGGCTTCTGCAGACTCAGACTTCCTTCACTTGGTTTTAACTTAGCTTCCCATATCAATATCAGTACCAATATCAATTGTTGGTAGAAGAATAAACTCCACTGAGCTACACATACACAATACAATACATTGATATTGTATCGGTATCAATTTTTACACCTAGTTGGTGCTAAATATGTATCTGTGTTATTGAACTGAATATACTTGGCTTCTACACTAGACTAGATGCTTTTTGAGTGTAAATATCATAGCTTATATTTATACTCTAGAGTCTGTCTCTGTAATGAAAACAAACAGGTCATTAGGAAACAGGTGTCGTTTTAATCAAATTCTTCTCATAAGAGGGCAAATGACAATTCTAACTCAAAGTAGACACTGCCAGTTACTACCCCAAATTCATCTTCTGCCTCCCTCTCTCCATTCTTCATGGCTGTCAGAGTTCTGATTTGGGTGTTCAGGGGTGAATCTTGTTCAGCCTAAGCCAGTCCAGTCCTTATGTTTTCATTCTTTTTGCCAAAGATTGATTTAGGGAGGTATTAGTGATGCATTCTTGCTACTGAGATTAAAAGGGAAGTCTGCGGAAATTTTCTTTTCTTTCAAGAAAGGGATCAACAAAGGGAGGTATCGCCTTTCCTGGTCCTAGTCGCGGCTGCATGGGGCGACAGGGTCCGGTGCGGAGACAGACAGTGTGGGCTCAGCATTGGCGCCAGAGTGGACGAACTAAGGTACAAGAGCGAAACAGAAAAACTGGGCTTTCTGATGAGCGTTTTGGCCGCTGAAGTGACCCATGCTGGACTTCCAACCTTTTTGTTTGTGAGATAGTACACCCTGTTGTGTCTCAGTCATTTCACTTGGCATTTCTGTTGCTTATTGCTGAAAGTTTCTTGCTGGACTTTTCATTTGCTATTTCCAACTTTCTTCTTAAGTAAATTCTGGAGGTGGGACCGTTGGTAGGGAGGGTAAAGCAATTACAAACCAGAAGACCAAGGAAACCAGGGGGAGTCAATAAACAACTAACCAGGTGTTATTTATTAAAATTAATGCTTCACCTATTTAAACCTGTAGAAGAAATTCACATCACAGTCTTACCTTAATAATGGAGAAAAAAGACTGACAACCGTTGATCATTAATACAAGATGGGAAAAGAGCTTTTTTTTTTTTTAAGAGACAGGGTCCTGCTTTGTCATCCAGGCTGGAGTGCAGTGGCACAATCATAGCTCACTGCAGTCTTGAACTCCTGGGCTCAAGGGATCCTCCCCCCTCAGCCTCCCAAGTAGCTGGGACTACAGGCACCCACTGGCTAATTTTTAAATTTTTTGTAGACAGAGTCTTGCTATGTTGCCTAGGCTGGTCTCAAACTCTTGGTGATCCTTCCACCTTGGCCTCCTGAAGTGTTGGGATTACAGGCGTGAGCCACTACACCCAGCCCCTGAACATGTGTTTCATAAAAGTAAAAATATATGCATAAAATAGCCACAAAGGAGAAGTGGGCATCTGGCCTCACATAAGTCCGCTGTGGCCCACGGCAATGTCAGTCAACAGAGGACATTTCTGTGGGCACTCATAGAGCCGAGAAGTTTTTCAGTAAATAAGAAGGAATTGCTCCCAAAGGACCATAGGAGAGTGATTACAAGCAGGAAGTGAAAGAAGAAAGGAAACTTACTCCTGGCACTTGGAGAGGCACCTGCCTTGATGGAGGAAGAGAGGGTGGCCAGGCTGCATCTGGCACTTTTCACAAAGACTGGCTCCAGAGCAGATGGCACAGGTCTCTGTACAGTTCTCACATCTCCCGCTCCTTACAGAGGGCCATGTGCCTTCAGGACAGGAGGAGACACAGGCCTGAGCCAACAGATATGCACCTAGAAATCCAGGGAAGAGGGAAGACGGGAATAGTCATCATGTGTTTCTCCACGCAGAAACATGGCCTTTTTAGCCTTTCCAAAGACCAAAGTATCCAGGCACTTATTTCAGGCTTACCAAAATATTTAGCAGTGATGCTAAGTCCTCCAGGGTGAGTTACATTTCTAGAAAGGCAATTGACAGCAAAAGGCTTTTGCCGTTTCTTTCCTTTTCTCCAGATATTAGGTATAGGTCATGATGGGGCTTCCCTTTGCCCAGCTGATCAGTCTTATTAACACCCTGTCTGTGTCTTCCTGGTCTAAGGCAGCTGTACATGTCCAGCTTGATAGAATCTATTAATATTCTGCTTCCCCAAAGCCCGTCTTGTTAGGACACTGACATAGTTGCAAGTTTCTTTTTTTTTTTTTTTTTTTTGAGACGGAGTCTTCCTCTGTCTCCCAGGATGGAGTGTACTGGTGAGATCTCCGCTTACTGCAGTCTCTGCCTTCTGGGTTCAAGCCACTCTCCTACTTCAGCCTCCTGAGTAGTTGGGACTACAGATGTGCACCACCATGCTGGCTAATTTTTGTATAATTAATAGAGGCAAGGTTTCAACATGCTGGCCAGGCAGGTCTCAAACTTCTGACCTCAGGTGATCCACCCACCTTGGCCTCCTAAAGTGCTGGGATAACAGGCGTGAGCCACCACACCCAGCCCATAGTTACAACTCTTCCACCTAACTCTCCTTTTAACAGAAGATCCAACTATTTTTTTAATTAAAAAAAAACAGATACTCATTAAGGAAACCATTTTCAAAATCACTCTCAAATCCAGAATTCTAAAAAAATGCTTTAGCTTTTTGAGTATAACCTTTTATATTTAATATGATTACAATCGTGGCTTGCCTATGGTAAATTTTTTTGCTTTTGTATCAGATCCCATTATTAATATTGTACATTTCAACATGGACTTCATAATGATCATGTAAACAGTCTTTTTTTTTTTTTTTTTAGACAGTGTCTCACCCAAGTTGGAGTGCACACAGCAACCACTGCCTCCCAGGTTCAAGTGATCTCATGTCTCAGCCTCCTGAGTAGCCTGGGATGACAGGAATGTGCCAACACATGTGGCTAATTTTTGTATTTTTAGTAGAGATGGGGTTTCGCCATGTTGGCCAGGCTGGTCTTCAACTCCTGTCCTCAAGTGATCCTCCTGCCTCAGCCTCCCAAAGTGCTGAGATTACAGGCTTGAGCCATTACGCCCAGCCCACTTAAACATTCTTTATGTCAGTGTACCATTTAAGTAAAAGATTCCCCTAATTCAGGGAAGTTATGTTATTTATGATTTTTGTTTTTATAGATGATGATGCAATTGGTAAATTATCAAATTGTTATGTTGTTGCCCTTATTCCTTCCTCCCTCTTCATCATGCCTTTAGATTAAGAAATTTTTTTTTTTTTTTTTGAGACAGAGTCTTGCTCTGTCACCCAGGCTAGAGTGCAGTGGCATGATCATGGTTCACTGCAGCCTTGACCTCCTGGGATCAAGCAATCCTTCATTTCAGCCTCCCAAGTAGCTGGAACTACAGGGACATGCCACTATGCCCAGCTAATTTCTAATTTTTTTATAGACATGTGTCTCACTATGTTGTCCAGGCTACTACATGTGAGTTTCAATGAATTGGCTTGACTGCTGCCATCTTCTGTCACACAACATACTAACCTTTGGGACATGAAGTGCACAAAGTTGCAGATCCATTGCAGGTTTTACAAGAATAATGACAAGTCTCATATTTATTCAAAATATCTGCATGAGAAAGAAACAATAGTTCAGACTTCTCCTTTGAACAGGTGCATAGGATTCTTGTGCTAAAAAAGATCTCATAGGTAACCTAATCTGTTTTCCTGCCCCAAATGGAATCCTTTTGATTGTACAGTAGCTGATTGATTGTCCGCACTGGCTCATTGCCATTGTGTAGACTTCATTTTTTTTTCTCTTACACCTTCATTTGCAATTGATTATCAAGGTTTGATTGGCAATTGATTATCAAGAAAGACAGCACAGGAATATGGGGTATCTTACAAGACAGCCTCAAATACTGTGAGGATATCTGAACTAACAAATGATTACTTCTTTTGTGTGTTAAAAATGGGAGGGAGTAAGTTTGTTTTGTGTGTATGCATCGTGAATGAGTTTATGAGTCAAAGGTGATCACTTCTATTGCTGGATGATCATTTGTTTTCATTTTTTAGATGGAGTGTCCTTCTGTAGCCCAGGCTGGAGTGCAGTGGCATGATGTTGGCTCACTGCAACCTCCACCTCCCAGGCTCAAGTGATCCTCCTGCCTCAGCCTCCTGAGTAGCTGGGATTACAGGTGCACACCACCACACCTGGCTAATTTTTGTATTTGTAGTAGAGACAGGGTTTTGCCATGTTGGCCAGACCTGTCTTGAACTCCTGACCTCGGGCAATCCACCCACTTCAGCCTCCCAAAATGCTAGGATTATAGTCGTGAGCCACCTCACCTGGCCAGATGACCATTTCTCTTCACTCCAAGGTGATAATTGAGAAGTCATTGTGCCTCTAGTAAAGAAACTTCTTTTCTTTTTGTTTTTGTTCTTTGAAAATCAGATTTTATTATTGGCCAATGTTTGGGTCTCTGTGTTCTTTAGAGTAGCTACTGTGGTATGCAACCTAAATTAATCTCATCTTAAATTTGTCTCAAATCAAACATCAAAACTAAACATCAAACATTAAACATCAAAATTATCCCCCACTCATGAGTTTTCTGGTTGGTCAGGCTTTAAGTAGGCTGTCCCAGGTTAATACATCATTAACTAGGGAAACATTGGAAGTGTGTGTTCCCTTCTCCCTTTCCCTCCAACAGCATTTGATGGGGAGGTTTCCCAGGAAGTTGCCTCAGCAACTCCATGGACAATTTCAGAGATGGAACAGCTTCCATGACAGCACTCAATCAATACATACTGAGACCTTGACGAGAGCTCAGGGATTGCTCAGAAATCAGCACGGCTCACACAGGGAAAAATCAGAAAATGAAGTTCTAGTGCAGAATGTGGGATTTAAATGACCCTGACCCTCAATCAGTATTGACATCTTACCATTTCCCTTCATTACCTCCTCCCTCCCTTTCTCCTGTCCTTCCTCTCCTGCCTTTCATTTTCTTCCTCCTGAGAGTCAGCCGGGTATAGATGGCTCTCTAGTCACACCTGCCTTCAGATCCCAGCTGTGCCGCCGAAGGGTAGGGTAACCATGGATACAGTAATTAAACTCTCAGAGTCCTACTTTCTTTGTCTCTAAAATGAGAGAAAATGATTCCACCCTTATAGATTGTTGTGAAGACGAAATGAGACGATGTGTGTCGAGTGCGTGACTCTGGTGCGGTGAATGGTGGTTACTTCTTCCCGTTGTCTCTCTCCTGTTACTGCTCCACTCCATTTCTGAGCCTTGTTTTACTCCCCTCTCCCTTTCCTCTGGTTTCATACCTGAGTGGCACCAGGAGGCACTGCTTGGCTTCTATGATGATAGTCATGGATACAAAGCTGATGAGCTTTGTGATAGAGGAAACTAGATTCAAATACAGGTGACAGAAAGATACGTAAATAGATAGGATGGATAGATACAGATACGGGGATAGGTGCAGATACAGGTGAAGATGGAGATGGAGATAGAAATGATTAGGCTGCCATGCTGGGTCATTGATTTTATCCTAGTTTGAAGAGAAAAAATTACCCTGGTTTTCTTTTTTTTTTCTTTTTTGAGACAGAGTCTTGCTCCATCACCCAGGCTGGAGCACGGTGGTGCAATCTCAGCTCACTACAACATTTGCCTCCTGGGTTCAAGAGATTCTCTGGCCTCAGCCTCCCAAGTAGCTGGGATTACAGGTGCCCGGCACCCAGCCTGGCTAATTTTTGTATTTTGAGTAGACAAGGGGTTTCACCATGTTTCCCAGGCAGGTCTTAAACTCCTGACCTCAGGTGATTCACCTGCCTCAGTCTCCCAAAGTGCCGAGATTACAGTAGTGAGCCACTGCAGCTGGCCCCCTGGCTTTCCAATATACTAATTAAAGGTGATGATTGACTAAGGAATTTGCTAAGGGCTGAATTTAGCCTTATGCAGAGCCACCTTAGCCACAGGACTGTCACAAACGTGTTCTGAGTGCCTCCCAAAGTAACTGATTCTGTCCCTGAAGGCTTTTTAAACCTGCAGTATCATTCAGCGCAAAAGAGAAGGCAGCCAAAAGGTGAGCAACCATCCCGTTGCTAATATCAGTCACGATGCTCACTGAATGGCTGAGAGCATTGTTCAAAGAATCACAACACAACAATATTCGTTAAACAGTGAACACCTTGCAAATCTTCAGTGTTGTGTGTCCAGGCTTCAGACTGACTTTCCTTTGATGTTATCATTTATATACCAAAATACATTTATAAAGACATGAGTTTTCATTACTTTTCTCATACTTGTGTAAACTTTAATGTCTATATCTACACATGTGCACATATTTATAATTACATGTATCTCACATTCTGGCAATTTGATACTTTACCACATACATCTGGTATAAAAATTGTAATGTCAGCCAAGCACGGTGGCTTATGTCTGTAATCCCAGAAGTTTGGGAGGCCAAGGTGGGAGGATCACTTGAAGCCAAGAGTTTGAGACCAGCCTGGACAACATAGGAAAACCTTGTCTCTTAAAAAAAATAACAAAATAATAATAATAAATAATAACATAAATAAATATATAATAATATATATAAATAAAAAATATAAATAAATAAAATAATAATAATAAAATAAAATAAAGTTCTGTAATGTCTTCATATGCCCACCAGAGGGAGATCTGTACAAGCAGTTAACTAAGCAGTTAGTCCTGGGCAGGGGATCAAGTCCTCCCCAGCAGGAGCTCTTTATCATAAAAAATAAGGGTCTTAATCTCAGCAAGTAAATTTTAACCGTGATCACAGTTTCTCTTTTTCCCATTCCAGAAATTCTAGACTGGACAGGACTGCAAAAAATGAATGAATGAATGAATAAATAAATAAAAATAAATAAGAAAGAATGAACGAACCACTTTGACCCAGAAAGTACAGTGTTCATTCTTTAGAAATGACTAGCTAAACTACATAAAGCAAGGGGTTTATTTATTCTATTTATTTTTTATTACATACATAATTCGCACATGGTGCATAATGGAGAAAAGGCGTGTACTGTGATGTCTCCCTCCCAATCCCATCTCCACGCTTTTTCATACAAACTGTATCTATTCACACTGTTTATCACCTTGCCTGTAAAGTGAACAAGCAATGTATTTGGAGATCATTCTTTATCAGTACATAAGTCACCTCTTCCTTCTTTTTGGTGGCTCCATAGTATTCCATTGTATGAATATATCGACTTGACTTCTCTGTCTCCTACTGGTAACCATTTAGTTTTCTCCAGTCTTTGTGATTTCTAAATGCTGCGGTGACTGGGAAAGCAAGGTCCTTCCTTAGCCTATTAACGTTCTGCAAGGACAGAGGCTTTTCTTGCTAGCCTCTGCCAGGCATGACCATTTAGCACGTCGGGAACATCCTTATATGTTACAGAAATCTCCACTGCTGAAGTTCTCACAGTCTTCCCTCTGAGTGCCCACTGACATTTTGTGTTTATGGCCCCCTTCTCTCTCCATGTCTCTCTAATGATCTCTGCATCTCTGCACCCCATTTGCAACTGGCCTCCCAGCTTCTTGGGGTGATTTCTCCATAGAGACCGTCTCCAGAGACGGTCTCTGCTGCTGTGATTAGCGCCTCCCTATTTCCCTGTTACCTCTTTTGATTTGAACTTTCCACCTTCGTCGCTCCTGCAGCAGGCTCTTCACCACAGATAGGTTTGCAGTGGGCACAGCTTCTTTTTTATTAAAAAAAATAAAGTATTTAGTTTTTCTTAATGCAAAAAGGATAAAGAAGATAAACTTCACCTATAATCCCGCCACCCAGAAACGTCTGGTGTGTATACTGTGGCATGTGGAGGTCTCATCTTCATATCGAGTGTGAGTATAATTACAGCTATGTAGAGATGTGTGATCATTTACAAACTCCGTATACATAAGACTGACCCTGCATACTGCATTTAACACTATACATCTCATAGGCATTTTCTCTTGTCATTAACATTCCTCATAAACATAATTTTTAAATTTTAAGATGGAGTCTTGCTCTGTCACCCAGACCAGAGTGTGGTGGCACAATCTCGGCTTGTTGCAACATTTGGATCCTGGGTTCAAGCGATTCTCCTGCCTCAGCCTTCTGAGTAGCTAGGACTACAGGTAAGCACCACCATGCCTGGCTAATTTTTTGTATTTTTAGTAGAGACGGGGTTTCGCCATATTGGCCAGGCTGATCTCAAACTCCTGGCCGCAAGTGATCTGCCTGCCTTGGCCTCCCAAAGTGCTGGGATTACAGGCATGAGCCACCGTGCCTGGTCTTAAAACATCATTTTTAATGGTTTGCATATTTTATTTGTATAAATGGTAATTCACTTAGCTTTCTTCCTTTGTTATATTTTTAAGATTGTCCCCTTCTCTTTTTAAAATTATAAATAAAGTTGCTCTCAACATCTTTGTGAGTACACATTCTTGGCTAAGTCAGGATTCTGCCTATTAGGCATCCTGACTTACCATTATCTGCTGCCTTCTTTCTGGGGCCATTTCCCCCAGACCTCTATTTATCTCTATAACCTCCCAAACGGCTTTTTTTTTTTTTGTTTGTTTGTTTTTTGGAGGGAGTCTAGCTCTGTCACCCAGGATGGAGTGCAGTGGTGCAATCTCAGCTCACTGCAGTCTCTGCCTCTTGGGTTCAAGTGATTCTAATGCCTCAGACTCTTGAGTAGCTGAGACTACAGGCACACGACACCACACCTGGCTAATTTTTGGATTTTTGGGAGAGATGGGTTTTTACCACATTGGCCAGGCTGGTCTTGAAATCCTTGCCTCAAGTGATCTGTCCACCTTGGCCTCTCAAAGTGCTGGGATTACAGGCATGAGCCACCACGCATGGCCCCAGATTGCTGCCTTTCATGAGCCGGGGAATGCTGCTTTCAAAGCAAACTAGTGTTTCAAGCGTTAAAACTGGATCGAGTCAAAGGCTAGGGAGTAAAGTAGTCTTTAATGTGTCCTGAGAGCTTTAGATGTATTCTCTCACTTAATTCTTAAAATGATTTTCTGTGAGGCAGTTTCACGTTTTCACTTTATAGACAAGGACACTGTGGCTCAGAGAGGATGAGTAACTCGCTCAAGGTTACACAGCTAACAAATCACAGAGCCGGGATTTGAATTCACGTGTGTCACTCTCTAAAGCCCACATCTGCTAGAGGGTGTAGACATAGGCTTTAGAATTTTTCAGTGATGAATTTAAATTCTGAAGCAGTTTGATAAAAGACAAAGTAATAGGTTGCTGGTGAGACAGGTCTCTAGAAAAATGAAAAACCAAAAAACTGATTTGTAGTGTTTCCAATTTTTGTGGTGTAAATACTCCCACCACAGTTAATTTCAAGCTGTCAATGGTTTAACAATCCACTTACAGAACTCCTGAGTATGTAACAGTCCGTGCAAGCTGATACAGATGGTTCTTTCACCCTGCTGGCCAAACATTTAATGACTTACACACTGCCATGTGTTTTTTTCACTCTGTGTTCTGGTTGGTTAGATAACTAAACATGGTGTACTCATTTCTAAGTGAGGCAGCTGTACACATCTACAAAGTCAGAAAATCAGATTTCCATGGCATCTTTAAAGTTTATTCTAAAGTTCAGTGACTATTAGGCAACAAATCTTCCCACTATTGAAGCTGATTTTTTTTTTTCACATGTGAGCGGCTTTCAGTGTTTATGACTAACTCTGGGACTCTAGTCTTTCCCCAAGGATAAGAATTAAGATCAAGAGGCAGGCTAGTGATAAATTGTTAGGATGTGGTCAGACAAAAAGCTAATTCACTATGGCTGTGTTCTGTAGATTAGACTCTCACCAGAGTATGTAATTAGAGCCTGCTGTAACATGGTTTTAATCAATGATGGAAATAGGGGGTAGGAGAAATATACAGAAATTACTCCTAGGACTTTCCAGCACTACTGGGTGGAAACCACTTAAGAAAATCCAAATGGTTCAACAGTAACACAGGAAACTGTTGCCATTCCCAAACAATGGCTTCAGGAAACCAGCTGAAGCCATCATCTTGTTTCAGAGCCCATGGTCTGCCGCACCTGAGCCTTTCCACTAAGGCTGTGTGATGGATGCTTGAGTCACTGCTGAAGCTGTTTGCAGCCTGTTGAATATTGGTTTTATTCCTGCCACTTAGGGACACTAAATAATTGTCACAATATACTTGTGATCAGGACAGAGGGTCTGGGGATGATCTGTACCTTTGTGCAGTGACTTTTTGGTGGCTGAAAGAACAAGAGAGTCCAGCCCCTTCTTTGATTACTTAGCCTTGGCTGGAGGATTTGTCAGGCACTGTCTCATAGGTGGAAGAATCTGCATCCTTGGACTAGGTGGGAGGTATTCCCACTTTGTTGGCAGTTGGCAAAGAATGGGGGCTCTCTCGCTATAGTCATTCTCATCCTGATCAGCCACCTTATTAAAAGAGGAGTGCAGGGAACTCTAGCTGGCCTTTTATTTCAAGGGTGTCTTCCTAGCCTGTGCTGATAGATGTTCATGGGTTTGGTTGTGGTCTTCAGATGCAAACATGATCTTTTTGTTTCCACTGGGGAGCAGCATGGGTGAAAGAATAGACTGAAGTGTGTGTCATCTTACCTTTCCTACCTGAATCTGAATCTGTGTTTGAAAAACAAAACAAAACGAAACCCAAAGCAAAACAGAAAAATGTGCTGGTACCACCTAGGCAGCTATATCCGCTCAAAAGCTCTCTGTAATTTGTCTGGGTTTCCTCTGAATTGACCCGGGATGACTGCAATCTGCTTTCCATCATCTTAAAGGTGTGGCTAATTAGCGCTTGTTCTCGGGAACCCTCTACTCTACTATTACACTCTCGATCCTGTTTTTTAAGACAAAAGAAGTCAGGAGAAGGTTGTAGGCATCGGCTCAAATACTCCCAGGACTTTATGGAATGCATTTCCCATTTACTATCCATTTCAGTGCTGGAACGATGCTGGGGGAAGCGGAGCTATAGCTTTACCTTGCTTAGTGAAGAAATGGATTTTTCTCTGTGTTAATGGTCTGCATGTCTTATTTCATAGATCATAGGAATGGGAAAGAACAGCTTTGTCATTGACTTGATTGTTTTTGTTCAGCCATGAGAAACACTCTCATCTCCGTCCCCAATCCCCTATTAGTGAAAAATCCCCAAATGCACTAATTCCTCCCTCTCTTCAAAAACATTACATTGTGATAGTAGAAAATGTGGAGGGGTGGGTGTGGTGCTTTGACAAAAGGGAACCACTGAAGCCTGGTTTCTGCTTGCAAAATGCGTAGTCCAGTTGAAGGGACGTGAAATCATTTGGGGAATCAAGGCCGCTCTAACTCTTGGCTCCCTGGACCGTGTCATCATCTGGACGCCAGATAAAATACAGATGTTCAGCAAGAAACACAGCACCAGACCATTTTCCTCTTGGCTTGCACCGCCTCTAAAATGCCTGAATGCCAGACAAACTCATTTTCAGCATTTTGGTTCAGCTATAACTCACAGAAGATATCCCAATCAGGATTGAATAATCTCCAGCTATGTCTCTGAAATAGGGCCCGTGTTCTCCGTGGCTTTCGGCTGCTGGGGTTTCGATGATCTCTGAGCTGCTTTTCCTTGAAGTCACATGTGTAAAACTGTGGTGGTAGACAGCAGCCATGGGCACGCCTCCTCTCAAGCCCGGCGAAAGCCACAGAACTGTCACTCCCCCAAGCCTTTAGCATACTCCTCCTGCGCAGCCCTCTTTTCACTGCCTCTGCACCGAAGTGACCCTTTTAACAAATTCCTGCCTCGAGATCAAATGAAGAGCAGCTCCTGTTTTTGTGAGTTGTCTCTGCATAGAACATGAGTCAGATTTTTCCAGCAGGGAGAGGATTTTGTTTTGTAACCACCTCGAACATGGAGAGGTCGCTGAAAGTTTGTAATTACCTTGCAAGGAAGCCTACAACTGAGGCTCAAGTATGGGGAGGCGTGTTCTAAAGACTCAGGGAGGAATCAGCAGCCGCAGGGCTTTGCTGTCAGACCCCAAGCTCCCACACCTGTGCCCTGCCCTCCCTCCTCAGAAGCTCCACGCATTCCCTGTCTGCAACTGGGAAGAGCATCTTTCAAAGGCAAGCTCGAACCATGGTAAGCTCTAAGAACTCAGCCACAGAGACCATCTGTTTTTAGCAGAAACTCTAACACATTCGAGCAGTTCTTCCTTGTCTAACTGGAAAAGCCTACCCTACAGGTAAAATTTCCCTTTACTGTAGTAAGAAGATACATGCCTGTGATAGAAGTGAGTCTGAAATTTCCAAGAAAATGGTACTGGGGCCATTTCCCTCGATGACTCTCTTCACTTGCTTCTGGGTCTACTTCACCCAGGTAGGAACTCAAGCGGGTGGACCAATCATAAATCGCCCTTTGGGCTCTCTCTGCTGGCTGAATGCCAACCTCAGCTTCCTATCCACGCCTGCCACAAGCATCAGAGAGACTCAGGATCAACTTGATTCTCTGCACAGCCTTTCTTCTCCTGGATAACTAAAAACCCGGGGCTATAGAAGGAGGAAAGCAGAGCAGGCAGCTGGACCCCTACCTAGGTCTTCTCAGGACAGGTTCAATAACAATGGTGAGCAGACCTAGAGGGAGAAGACATCGTTTCTTTCATAATGTATGTAGATGTGTTCCTCTTCACCACCCTAATTTAACCTCCTTACATATATCCATGCAGAGTTTTTTGTTGTGTTGTTTTGTTTTGCTTGAGATGGAGTTTTGCTCTTGTCCCCCAGGCTGGAGTGCAGTGGTGTGATCTCGGCTCACTGCAACCTCTGCCTCCCAGGTTCAAGTGATTCTCCTGCCTCAGCCTCCCAGGTAGCTGGGATTACAGGTGCACACCACCATGCCTGATTAATGTTTGTATTTTTTTTCTAGAGAGGAGGTTTTGCTGTAAAATTCTTCCTTGGGCCAGAGGTGCCCTCACGCACAGACCCTGTGATCTCTGTTTGGGAGGCACATACCGTTCCAGAATTTGCCCTCCACCTGGGTCTGCGTGGCTCGCACACACATCCCACGCAGCGGCTGCAGTCCTTCTGGGCAGCTGCTGCACTCGTCACGGCCGGGGCCTGTGCAGGTTTCGCACGCTTGGTGGCAGCGCTCACATTCTCCCATTTCTTGGTCACCATAGAAGCCAGGGCCACATTGCCTCACACAGCTGCCACCTGTGTGAGAACACAGAGAGAAAGCACGAAGGCTTTGGTGCTCTATGCAAGGCCAAGTTCTAAAGAGGCTGGAGGAAATCTTAGGGACATTTTTCTTTGCATTTATTTTTATTATTATTTTGAGATGGAGTCTCTCTCTCTGTTGCCCTGGCTAGAGTGCAGTGGCACAATCTTGGCTCGCTGCAGCCTCCACCTCCCAGGTTCAAGTGATTCTCCTGCCTCAGCCTCCTGAGTAGCCACGACTACAGGTGTGTGTTACCAGGCACAGCTAATTTACATATTTTTAGTAGAGATGGTGTTTCACTAGTTGGCCAGGCCACTGTGCCCAGTTTTGCCTTTGTTTTTAAAGAAACCAAGATGGCTTTAGCTTATTTCAACCAAGAAATGTGTTTTAATAAATCCAGGCCCTGCGCAGTGGCTCACGCCTGTAATGCCAGCACTTTGGGAGGCCGAGACGGGTGGATCACCTGAGGTCAGGTGTTCGAGACCAGCCTGGCCAACATGGCAAAACCCCGTCTCTGCTAAAAGTACAAAAATTAACCAGGTGCTGTGAAGGGTGCCTGTAATCCCAGCTACTCAGGAGGCTGAGGCAGGAGAATCGCTTGAACCCGGGAAGCAGAGGTTGCAGTGAGCCGAGATGGTGCCACTGCACTCCAGCCTTGTTGACAAGAGCGAGACTTCGTCTAAAAAAAAAAAAAAAAAAAAAAAAAAACAACCGACACTTTTTACCGAAGTCCTCTTTCAACTGAGAATTTACATTGGCTATTAAGGGGTTCAGAGCATCGAATACAGAATCCTTGAGGCCTGGAAAAACTACAAATAAAATAAGTCTCTGTGTAGAGAACCACTGAAGATGGTTGTGGGCTCTCTTTCTCATTCTCCCCCAAACTCAAGTGCATTGGGTTAATATTTCCTCAGTTGGAAGATTCACACTCTATTTCTTTCCTAACTATCCATTTCCATTAAAGTCAGTGAGTTGACCAAAATCTAAGATCTTGTTAGATTCTTATGGTACACAGGGATATATAAGCTGGATTAAGTCTCAAGACAAGGGTCAGAGTTCTTAATATTTGAGGTGGCTTCAATGCCAAAACATTTATCTTCAGGTCCCCACTCCCTGTCTCCATCCCGTTCAGTCTTGTTTCCATCAGCTTGAAAATATCTGAGATTAATCAGTGGAACAGGAACCATGCTTCAGTAATAAAAGCAGAAGGAGATGGTCCTGGCTAATGTTTATTTCCAAACCAAATTAAAATTCCTTCTTGGGCCAGAGGTGCCCACACGCACAGACCCTGAAACCAATCACATGTGCACTCCTGTGGTCCTGACTGGGTGGAACTCCAGTGCCTGGTTCTCACCTTAGACGGTGCCATTTTCTGACTTACCCAAGAGAAAGAAGCCCTCTTCACACCAATAACACTCGTTCTGGTCACAGCTGCCACAGTTACTATTGCATGCCTTGCATTCCAGTTCCTCGCTGTAGGTCTTCTCAGGACAGATTTTATAACAATGGTGATCAAACCTAGAGGAAGAAGACATTGTTTCTTTCATGACGTATGTTGATGTATTTCCCTTCACCACCCTAATTTAATCTCATTATATATCTATGCAGGGTTTTTTGTTGTTTTGTTTGCTTGAGATGGAGTTTTGCTCTTGTCACCCAGCCTGGAGTGCAGTGGTGTGACCTTTGCTCACTGCAACCTCTGCCTCTCAGGTTCAAGTGATTCTCCTGCCTCAGCCTCCCAAGTAGCTGGGATTACAGGTGTGTGCCATCGTGCCTGGTTCATTTTTGTATTTTTTTTTCTAGAGAGTGGGTTTCACCATATTGGCCAGGCCAGTCTTGAGCTCCTGACCTCAGGTGATCTGCCCACCTCTGCCCCCCAAAGTGTTGGGATTACAGGTGTGAGCCGCTGCACCCAGGCTGTGCAGCGTTTTCAACAGGAGTAGATAATTGAATTTCAGGCTTGGTCTGTTGTGCCCCCCTCAACCCAAGTCACTAAACACCTCCTTTTGGACCTCCAAGGAGTCTTTATCATAGCAGCTGGGAGAAGGCTGGGGAGAAGGAAGGGGTACTGATACTTATAGAGTACTGATTATGTGTCAAGTATTAGCTCATCGAAATCTGTATAAATCTCTTATGGTAGATATCATGTATCTGTAATTTCTAGATAAGGGAACTGCAGCTCAAGTTTAAGTGCTCAAAATGACACAGCTAGTTAAAGGTGGGACTGGGATTTTAACCAAAGTCTGTGTGAAAAGGTTGTTTGTGTGATTTGTCACATAGCAACTGGCACTGAGGCCTGAAATAGCTTGGTGTTGAGTCCAAGCAGCTTACTAAAATGTCTGTGACCAGATTATTAACAATAGTTTCAAAATGCCTTAGCTTTTATTTATAAATATTTTTATGAATGTTAACTGTTATTCTCATTATACAGTAAAATGTTGTAATTCAGACTCTACTGAATTGCAGGCCTACCTGAAGGGGGAGTGAACTGAAGTTGACCGCCGCCCTTGATGAATTTTAAAGCATCAGCATGATATCAGGGGAAGCCTTTGCATTTCTTCCTTAACAACTTTTTTTTTTTTTTACCCCCGAAACAGAGTCTCCCTCTGTCGCCCAGGCTAGAGTGCAGTGGTGTGATCTCAGCTCACTGCAACCTCCGCCTCCTGGTTTCAAGTGATTCTCCTGCCTCAGCCTCCCGAGTAGCTGGGATCACAGGTGTGCCACCACACCCAGCTAATTTTGTATTTTTAGTAGAGATAAGGTTTCCCTATATTGGCCAGGCTGGTCCCAAACTCTTGACCTCAGGTGATCCTCCCACCTTGGCCTCCCAAAGTGCTGGGATTACAGGCATGAGCCACCATGCCTGGCAATAACTTCTACTGTTTAGCATTTCACTAGCTGTATTCAAAGGTGCTAAATGTTTTCAAGTATTATATGTGTTTGTTTCTTGAAACACATATCTCATGTTTTACCCTTAGTGACACTGGAGCATGTTCTTTCAGGGTATTTGTTTTTCAGAGGGTTTTATGAAACATGCACATTTACAACTTGTGGTAAGCTGGAGAGGCAGACAGGTTTGGTTCCAAAGTTTAACAGAGGATGCTTAACAAAGTTTAACAGCGCCTGGCCAACATGGCGAAACCCCGTCTCTACTGAAAATACAAAAACTAGCCGGGCATGGTGGCGTGCGCCTGTAATCCCAGCTACTATGAAGGCTGAGGCACGAGAATCGCTTGAACTTGGCAGGTGGAGGTTGCAGTGAGCAGAGATCACGCCACTACACTCCAGCCTGGGTCACAGAATGATACTCTGTCTAAAAACAAAATCAAACATATGAAAAAAACCCCAAAGTGTGTCAGAAGTGCAGTGATGTGAGACATGGTCAATGTAGAAAATGGCAGGCTATTCTGGAAAAGTTAGATTAAAACCATAAGGCTAAGAACTGATAAGGTTAACTGATCATTTTTAGTATGTTTCAGCTTACTGGACTTCCCTTTCTCTCCTGTCGTTCTCACTCCTTCTGTCTTCCCACCTATTACCACATTTCAAGTGTATTTGTTTTTGGACAGGTGGGTTCCATGGATGGAGGGAAAAGGCAATGTGGTGACAGAGGAGGTGACCTGCCAAAGCCCAAATGTCCCAAATGTAGACCTGTCACTATTTTTTTTTGGTGCAACTGAGTAAAATCTCACCCCTCTCTGAGCTTCAGTTTTCTCTTCAGGGGATTAACATCCTCCTTGTGTCTCTGACAACCTCAATGGAATGATCAAGAGATGAAACAGTCGTGAGACTTTGCATATCACAGAACCCCTGAGCTCCTGGGAGGACAGGGAGGGACTGTGCAGCCCTTGCATTACACAGGGCTTTCCTTTCCTTTGCATCTCCTTTCTCTTTGACTTTTCTTCTAGACAGTCAACAGGGTGTGCTGGAAGGGAGACTGGAAGAGGAGGTGATATTGAAACATGCCATTTTTGATTTTGTGGATTTTTATTAGAGTACATTGGGATTGATGGTTAACTGTGTTTCATTTAACCTAGTGGCCTATGTCTCTAAGTTACCTAGGAGTTGATTAAGAGCTAGCATAGCACCTGGCTTCACCCTGGAGCCTTCACTCTGGTTAAGGATAAGGTCTCCATGCTAACATTTACAAACAGCTTACTTAGGACCAGGTATGTTATTAAGGTCTGTCTATGAACAGCAAGACCTGAATCTTTGTAACCCATGGCAAGATTCCTAGACACCAGTGTCAGGCTGGATGACTTCCAGGATCAAGAAAGAGATGGCCTCCTTTAGAGGCAAGGAAATAGCTGGGTTCTTATTGCTAAATCCAAGAATTGCTCATTAATAGTCTGACAGGACAGAGTTGCTTCGGGCTACAGGGCCACTTTAATCACAGGATTGAGGATTAAGTCAGTAATGTTTAAACTGCAGAAAAGTTAGTGCCATGAAAAGGAAGGCCAGACTTACATGTGATACCCCATAGCGCAAGATGTGCAGGTTCCTGGGTCATCTGGAAAAAAATTAAAATAGTGAAAAATAATAATCATGAGGAATTTGTCATTTTGAAAAATAGACTCTGGAGAAGTTGTGGCTTGGGATAAACAATCCTGTGGGATAGTTTCCTGAAATGTACTGTCCAGAAATAACATTTGCACAGATTGCACCATTTTTAATTAGTAACAAGATGTACACTAGGATTTATCTTTATCAAAGTTAGTAAGAGTTCTCATAAACACTTGGCCCTGACTTTCAAGGAGGAATAGGCTCCAGCTACTGGGTCTTCAAATTAAAGATCAATGACCATCCACCTCAAGAACCCCCAGGCCTCTACTGAGGTAGAGCGATGAGCAAGTCCACACACAAATATTTGGAAGGGGTTACAAGCTTCTGACCCTGAATAGAGGGTTTTCCATCAGTTACCCCAGAATCTTGCCAATGGAAATGAGCATCATTTGGGGCACTCCTTTGAAATCAGCACAATTATTTTTCCCAAGTATCCACTTCAGGTTATGCCTGTCACAACTTTCTTAAAAACCAAAAAAAAAAAAACCACACACACAAAAAACTGCCCTGTTCTCATTAACAGTTAATGATTCAATGCATCCCTGTTGGCTCCTAAAAGGGTTCTTTCCTGCAGCTTTCAGGGGACTTAAAGAGAGAAAGAATTTTAAGAGTCGTCATCATAGTCTATTTCTCTTTCTCATAGCACTTCCCAAAAGATGCAACTATCAGATATGGCTATGAAGTGAGTTCTGTGACTTCCTCTGGCTTGCAGTTCTTGCACGTAACAGAGTTATCTTTGGCAGGTTCTTTCTGTGATCTAACCTACCCTCCAGTCTTGCTCTTTTTATTTTAATAGGAGATGAAAGGCAACTGCCCCTCCTTAAAATGTTCCTCTTGGTATGTGAAGATTTTATGCCACCTTTAATTAACAAAACTATTATCATTTGAACTTTGTGCATAGCTTTCCTTTCTAATCTATCCTGGCCTCTTCTGATTTTCTTAGATTGCCTTTAGGAGGTAGAGACAGCCTCACCCAAATCTTAGTCACATATTCATCTCGGGTCCTAGGGACGCTACCGAATGACATCACTGTGTACTACACATAATACAACGAATGCATTGCACAAAATGTTAAGTGGGAAAATTTCTAGCAAAGGCTCTGCCAATTAAAGCAGGGATCTGCAGAACCTTCTGGAAATAGCTTGATGATGGTGCAGTGGAAAGAGTGCTGAATTGGAAACTGAGCTACCTGTTGGAAGTTTCAACTCAGGCCTAACTATCTTGTGAATTTGCACAAATGTCATTTTGCTTTCTGGGTCCTGGTTTCTGCAGGTGTAAAATGAGCTGGTTGGACAAGATTGTTGTTAAGACTTCCAGAAAGTCACAGATTCTGAAGCTGAATCTAGCAAGAGTTGGCAACTATGGCCCACCCCAGGACCTTGACCTTGCCATCTATTTATATGTGTTATGTAAGACTGCTTTCATGCTACATAACCAGAGTTGAGTAATTGCAAGAGACCAAAGATGTTTACTCCCTGCTACTTCACAGAATTTGCTATCCCCTGACTATAGCACTATCAGCTGGTGACTTTGTCATGCTCATCTTTGCTGGGGACACAGGTGCCTCTAATTGTCGTAACAGCTGGTTTCAGAGTGCCTCTTAGGAAAAGAACTGTCTATATTTAGGAAACTACCTTGTTAAGCTCCTTGGGGTAGAAGTTTAATTGGAAGAGTTGAACAAGAGCCAAGACAGTCAAAGAGATAGAAGGGCCCTTCTGCAGGAAGCTGTTATCTGCTCATGGGAGAGAAATGGTTTTTAATGTCTGGGTCAACATGGTTTGTAACACAGTCACTAAGGACAGTGAAATGAGCCAAAAACCAAGCTAATTAGGTGGAACCAGGAACGGAAGCTAGAGGTGCCCATGAGAAAAGCTCCCTGGAATTCTTAGAAATCTTGGGGAAGGCCAATTCACAAACTGGGGATCTGAGCCCATTGCAAAGGTGTGCAGAGGCCCCAATGAATACCACTGGTTTCACCGGGCTAGTTCATTTTCCCTTACAAGTCTATGCATCCTTATTCTTTTCAGTTTCAAAATAACTTCCTACGACTTGGCTTGCATTTGGTCAGCTTACTTTACTCTGCTTCCCTGATGAACATATTTGACTCTAACAGTTTTGCTAATTTGGCAAGGGCTGGGGAAATTCTAATCCTGTTCTTTAATGTTCTGGTCATCCCTCCCATCTAGGAACTTAATGAGCTTGCTCTCTGCTCCTTTAAGTGGGTCACTGATGAGAATGTTAAACAGAACCAAGCCTCAGAAATGTGCATACCAATGCAATCTTGAGTTCAGGGACTTTTCCAGCCCAGTTACACAGTGAATTTGGTACCTTTACAACAGTTTGCATAAATGAATAATACATAGAACAGGAACTGTGTCTTATAACAGCTTATGAATGCCCATTAGTTTTTCTCATTATTATCAGCTGTTCTAAAGAATGAGAATTATTTAAAAAAATTTTTCCACCTCAGAAGATCCACAAGTCAGACCTAAGCTAAACGGATTTAGCTTGACCACTGAGAGGCTGCTGTTATGAGATTAAGGAAGAAGGTAACAATCCCAAATCTAGAAATTGACTCTAAGTCAGGCTGGCATTTAGATGGTAAAGAGGGGTGGCTTAAGGAGAAAGATGAATTTTCCTGGCTTCTAGTCTGTGTGTGATGAGGGGAATGGGAAGGGAGTCTAAACAAGCTACAGTCGTTAGCTGTCTTGGAAGGTGTTATCCAAAGTAGGATGTTTAAATAGCTCTGGTGATTTGATCTTGTCCAACTTTTGAGCTGAGAGACCATATTTGGGGAGAGAAGGGGAAAGCTCAGTCAGAATTCAGACAGAGCCTCACACGTTTGGAAAAAAGCCTTCAGAAACAGTGGCTGCTTTCCGGCTGCTCATATCCCTGCTAAGGAGAATGTGTGAGCAGATGCCTCGTCAGGAAGGGGATGCCGTCTTTCTGTCTTGAGAAACTCATTTTTATTGTCTTACTTATATGGGCTGGGGCGGGCAGGACTACAATGTCCGCTCTATCTTGAGAGCTGTTCATGATCCCCACTGTCACCTTCCCACTGTGTCTTTGGGGATCACCCGTACTGTCACTCATCATGAACTCACTGTCCCATGGAGACATTGCCTCCTCCTTCAACATCACCTTCGGCAGTCAATTTACATTCTATGCCATTTTATTTTGTTCTCAGTAATACCGATCACCTTCGCCATTGAATTTGGTTGGATGAGGGCCACAGTGGGAGCTGTGCACATCTTACCTATAAGATGTATTGGAAAGGAGATATTTTAAACTTGAACATCTAGAGGAGAATTTATTTTTATGGTTTATATAAACTTGGTGTCCCATAATTCAGGATACACACAAGTGGAGGGTAAACATAACCATGGCAACCCCATGCAGACTGTGAGAGGGTCCTGGCCTCTTGCTGCTCCGTGAAAAATAAACTGTCAGCTCAAGTCAGGAAGCTGGCATTTTATGAAGATGCAATGTCACAATTACAGGGTGAGCCTGGCCACCCTGGCCATGCTGGCTGGCCGAAGAGACCAGGTCTCCCTATGGCATCCAGGCTGATATCAGTGTCCTGATCCCAAGTGATCCTTCTGCCTTGGCTTCCCAAAGTGCTGCCATTATAGGGAAGTTATTTTGTCACTGGATAAAGATGCTTGTGAAAAAAACTGGACTTCCAGGTTATTTATCTCAGCTTGCTAGCAGAAAAGCATGCAGTTTAAGATGGGGTCTCACTGTATTGCTCAGGTGGTTTTGAACTCCTGACCTCAAGCAATCTTCCTGCCTCAGGCTACCAAAGCCCTGGTATTACAGGACAGTCCTTGGAAAGACCAGGAAATCCAGAGTTTTCTTCGAGAACGAGGATTCCTGAGAAGTGAGTTTCACCTTGAATCAAGAAAGGAGAATCATATACTGTCAAAGGCAATCACCCAGGGCCTTGAGAACAGGGGAATGGTGAAGAGCTGGGCTTAATGGGATGATGGTCGTTCTCTCTCCCACCTAAAAGCTACCACTACCTCAAGACCCCCTCAAGATGGTGACCTGTCTTGGTTTCAACACCTTAAATAAGAAACATTGGGAAGATGGATACTTCTCCATTCCATATCAGACATGTCTTAGAGGAAACTCTTATATCTGAATGACCAAAGAAAAGTATGAGAAAAATGCAAAATCTATGCCAGGCCATTCACAATTTTGCTGGTGCCCTGGAGTCCACATGCATTTCAAGAAGAATAAAGTGTGTCAAACCTGCAGAAGACTGAAGCATGTCTGTCAGACCTGCCTCTTAGACCTGGAGCATGGCCTGCCCATCCGGGTTTGTGATGCGGAGTTGTCTTTATAAGATGACATGACATCTTTATAAGATGGCCAGTTTGCCTGCTGGGGAAAGCCACATCCACCAGTGACATGCTGGACAAACTGGCCTGGACCATGCCCTATTACGTAAGGAATAAGCCCCACATTTTCTTCTTTTGGGGAAAGAGAGAGGGTAAAAGAGGAGAGGAGTTTCCATACAGACATGAGAAGCCTACAGGTCCACATGATTCCCTTGCTGATCAGATATTAAAGATCGATATTACAGAGTCAATGACCCTGTAGCAGATAAGCTTCTATAGTAGGATTTAACCATGCCTCATCTGGAACTACCAGAAGACAAGTCTATCCCCACACTAGATGTTAGTGGTCTGGGCGATACCATTACGGAGACAGATCTTAAGAAATAATCTCTACCTCTTTAGAGAGATCTGGACAATCCCTGTTGTGCAGAGACAATGGTGCGCTTTCATCCAGGTTTCCACAGGGCAGGCTGCACAAGTGGCTGCAGAGAAGTCCTTTAATAAGTTAAACGTCAATGGCTGCAGACTCCATGTAAAATGGGAGGATCGCAGGCAGCCAGAGGAAAGGAAAATGACAGAATCCCAGAACCTGGGATCCAGCTAGAGCCAATTCCAGCACTGCTGGGAACAATTCCTCCTGCAGCAGCAGCAGATGCATCTGCCAATGACTTCAGCCTACCCCCGAGTGCTCCTTCAGCTGTGGTGTGCATTGCCTGGCCATGTTCAACTGCTATTGCCCTGCCCCCATCCGTGCTATTGCTCTGCCTCTCCAGGATTTGGGCCACACATGTTCTACTCAATGGGACCACCTTCCTTTTACAAGAGGACTCCAGGATCAATCCACTGTCTCTCTCAGGACCCTCAGAGATGGGAGCTCATGCCAGAAAACACAGCAGGCCCTAGCACATTATCACACCCCAGGGCCGTATGGAAGAAAGGACACTTAAACGTCGCTCTTAGAATAAGTATATGTTTTTCTTCTGTTGTCTTTTCCATGGTATCTGATGTGTTCAGATGTGGGCAGGTGAAAAATGATGGCCATGCTTTTCTACACATATTCAAAGGATCAATGGACTTCAAATAAGATGCCATTAAAACATCTGGCTATTAATATCACATGACAAATAAAACCTAAAACCCATCTTCCTCATTTCTGTGGATGACAAGCAGCTGGGTGAATTGCAATGTGCAACAGAATTATCAACCCAATCATATGTTCACTTCACCTCTGTTTATGGAGGGAAAACTGACCTGCAGGAAAAAACCTTTTGAACATGTTTATGTCCACTGGGTATATTGTATTTTATCATCTACAAAAAGGTTACTAGTACGAATTTTTGTAGTGGCTAAGTGTGATTGAACTGTTTCGAATTCGCATTATCAGAAAGATAAGTAGAAACCAGTATCCATTACAGCCCAGATCTCTTCTTTGCTCTTCTTTTTCTCATTTATTGCCAAAGAAATTTAATAATTCACTAAGAAAAAGACAAAAATGAAATGTCTTTGTATTCCGATCAAAAAAAGAGGAACATACTAGCTAAAATGCTTCTAACTTGTTTTTTTTTCCTAATTTTATTATTCTTTTTGCATGTTTATTTTTCTTTTGCGGGAGACAGAAGAGACTCAATGTCTGAAGGATAGCTTTTTATCATAATATGCCACAATTGGCCATGAAGTAGATACCATGTTTAGGCAGAATCAACCCTCTGCAAAACTCGGTGGTGGAGGGGAGTTAATTTCAGGGTGCTCCTATCTTATCTTTGGCTGTCTCATTCAAGCTTCTAGGACTTTCATTCATAGCTCACGATAGCCAGACTCCCCCCTACCACTCCTTTTGAAACCTGTCTGTCCTGTGCTCTGTTACTGCGAGAACCTACTAGGTTACTGCTTAGGATGATAGGCGAAAGGGCATGGATGTTATGTGCTCTTGGGAGACTCCTAGGCTGAGTCTGATGGTTTCATAAAGGGCAGACCCCCCACACATGCTCTCTTGCCTGTCGCCCCAAGTGCTCCTTCAGCTGTGGTGCACATTGCCTGGCCATGTTCAATTGCTATTGCGCTGCCCCCATCTGTGCTATTACTCTGCCCCTACCCCCAGGATTTGGGCCACACATGTTCTACTCAATGGGACCACCTTCCTTTTACAAGAGGACTCCAGGATCTCTCTCTTTCTCTCTTTTCTTTTCTTTTCTTTCTCTCTCTCTCTCTCTTTCTCTCTCTCTCTCTCTTTCTTTCTTTCTTTCTTTCTTTCTTCTTTTTCTTCTTTCTTTTTGAGACACTCATTCTCTTCTTAAGTGTTCTAGACTCCTTAGGTTCCTTCCACTCCAACTTTCTTAGGCTACATCTGCAAATGTTCCATAAAACATTACCCATTTAATTGTAGTTTAGCATACCCTGGATACTTGCTTCTCCCAGACCATCTCAATCTTTTGGGCCAGTCACCTCCCCGGTCCAATCATCTCTATCCTATACTCTACCAAACTAGGGACTCCATTCACCTTCCCAGGATTCAGCTTGGCCAATATCTCCCACACTTAGGCCAAGTATTAGATCAAAGTCATGCTCCATCCATACTTCATAGAACTTTTAGCCCCAGTCACTCTCAAAGCTCCATCAACAACAGAAATCTAAAGTTCTAAGCTCCATACTGTTTTGATGAATCACTCATTGACTTAAAGAGTTAGTATGTTAAAAAATATAATTTATACACATTATGCTCACCCACCACTTGCATACTAATATATGCGTGTATATAACTTATTATTCATTATTATGTGCTAGTACATGAATGTATTAGTGTATTTTCACACTGCTATAAAGAAATGCCCGAGACTGGGTAATTTAAAAGAAAAAGAGGTTTGGCTGAAGAAGGCAGATCATCTGAGGTTGGGAGTTTGAGACTAACCTGACCAACACAGAGAAACCCTGTCTCTAGTAAAAATAGAAAATTAGTTGAGGGTGGTGGCACATGCCTTTAAGTCTAGCTACTTGGGAGGCTGAGGCAGGAGAATTGCTTGAACCGAGGAAATGGAGGTTTTGGTGAGCTGAGATCATGCTATTGCACTCTAGCCTGGGAAAGAAGAGCAACACTCCATTAAAAAAAAAAAAAAGAAAGAAAAAGAAGTTTAATGGACTCACAGTTCCATGTGGCTGGAGCAGCCTTGCAATGGCGTCACAATCATGGTGGAAGGTAAAGGAGGAGCAAAGGCATGTCTTACATGGCGACACGCAAGAAAGCATGTGTGGCGGATCTGCCCTTTATGAAACCATCAGACATCATGAAACTTATTCACTATCATGAGAACAGCACAGGAAAAACTGCCCATGATTCAATTAGCTCTCACTGGGTCCCTCCCATGGCATGAGGGGATTATGAAAGCTACAATTCAAGATGAGTGGGGACACAGTCAAACCATATCAATGAATATTTCACATATATTAAAAAGATGTGATAGAGTAGAAAATTTAAGGTTTAAGAGGATAACATAAAAACAAACATTTGCATACCTCTCTCTGGAGACCAGTGACCCAGGCCTCACCTAACCAAATGCTACATCTGAGCTAATAAATCCACATTTAACCTTGTCAAAACATGTTACGAGTTTGGTTCCTCAAGATTGTACCCAGAAGAAATGGCTCTCTGATGGGGTCACTCACTTGCATGTACATAAGGAATCCCCTGCATTTGGCTTCCAGCCCTTCTTTATAGATGGATTATTTGATTCTAATTAACTTGTTCACCTAGCACTTTTGGGTCAGGAGGTAAGTAGAAATGCAGACGTGGGTGAAAGTGTTTGAATGATATGATTAGATTCTACGTTTTCCACCTCTTCACCACCTTCTGTAGCTTCAGTACATAAATTTATTCCTCAGAACAAACTTTCTAGATGAAAATCATCAATGATTATGCCTTGATAAAAACACAATCTGAAAGTTTATCTGTTGGGAATATATTTTTAAAAAGTATAGTACATGCCTCAGAGATATTATGGGTTCAGTTCCAGACCACCTCAATGAAATAAATGTTACAATAAAGCAGGTCACACAAACTCTTTTGTTTCCCAGTGCATATAAAAGAAATATACTATACTGTAGTCTATTAAGTAAGCAATAGCATTATGTCTAAAAAATGTGTACACCTTAATTAAGAAATACTTTGTTGCTAAAAAATGCTAAATGATCATCTGAGCTTTCATGTCTTTTTGCTGGTGGAGGGTCTTGCCTTGGTATTGACGGCTGCTTGACTGATCAGGTTGGCGATTTCTGAAGGTTGGGGTGGATGTGGTAATTTCTTGAAACAATGGAATTTGCCACATTGATTGACCCTCCTTTACATGCAAGATTTCTCTGTAGCATGCGATGCTGTTTGATAGCATTTTACCCACAGTAGAACTTCTTTCAAAATTTGAGTCAATCCTCTCAAACTCTGCTGCTACTTTATCAACTAAATTTATGTAATATTCTGTTCACTGCATCTTCATCAGAAGTTTCCATCTTGAAAAACCACTTTCTTTGTTCAACCATAAGAAGCAATTCCTCATCTGTTCAAGTTTTGTCATGAGATTGTAGTAATTCAGTCACATCTTCAGGTTCCACTTCTAATTCTAGTTTTCTTCCCATTTCCATCTCCTCTGCAATCATTTTCTCCATTGAAGTCTTGAACCCTCAAAGTCATTCATGAGGGTTAGAATCAACTTCTTCCAAACTGTTAATGTTACTGTCTTGACCTCCTCCCATGAATCACAAATGATATCAAGAATGTTGAATCCCATGGACAGGAATATGAGAAAAGACACTGGGGACTACTGTGGGAGAGGGGCAATGGCTGAAAAACTACCTATTGGGTACTATGCTCACTGCCTGGGTGATGGGATCATTCATACTCCGAACCTCAGCATCACACAGTATACCCATGTAATAAATCTGCACATGTACCCACTGAATCAAAACAAAAGATGAAATTATAAAAACATATGATGGGTGTAGTGGCTCATGCCAGTAATCCCAACAGTTTGGGAGGCTGGGACAGGAGGATCACTTGAGCCTAGGAGTTTGAGACCAGCCTGGGCAACATAGGCAGACTCTATTTCTACAAAAAATAAAGATATTAGCTGGGCATGTTGGCATGTACCTGTAGTCCCAGCTATGCAGGAGGCTGAGGTGGAAGGATTGCTTTAGCCTT